>NW_027490167.1:0-600000 GCF_050948175.1 Xylocopa sonorina
AATCGCCATATTGCATCTCATTTCTATGTTTCATGATAAAATATAATATTCATTGTGCAGTGTTGTGTATACCTCGTATTCACCTCAAAAGAAGGTATATGCCTTGACACTTCCTTGCTAGGAAATAGCGTTTGCAGATGTCTACGTATCGTAGCATTAGTGCTCTAATGCTTCTCAAAACGCGACATCGTTTCTCATTTCTATGTTTCATGATAGTATATAATATTCATTGCGTAGTGTCATGTATACCTCGCATACACTTCAAATGAATGTAAATGCGACACATCCTTGCTAGGATAAGCGTTTGCAGATGTCTACGTATCGAAGCAATAGAGTTCTAAAGCTTCTTAAATCGCGATATCGCACCTCATTTCTATGTTTCATGATAAGATATAATATTCATTGTGCAGTGTTATGAATTCCTCGTATTCACTCCAAAAGAATGTAAATGCGACAGTTCCTTGCTAGGAAATAGTGTTTGCAGATATCTACGTATCGAGCCAATAGATTTCCTAATGCTTCTTAAATCGCCATATCGCATCTCATTTCTATGTTTTATGATAAGATATAATATTCATTGTGCAGTGTTATGTATACCACGCATACACTTAAAATGAATGTAAATGCGACACTTCCTTGCTATGAAATAGCGTTTGCAGATGTCTACGTATCGAAGCAATAGACACCTAATGCTTCATAAATCGTCATATCGCATCTCATTCCTATGTTTCATGATAAGATATAATATTCATTGCGAAGTGTCACTTATACATCGCATACACTTCAAATGAATGTAAATGCGACACTTCGTTGCTAGGAAATAGCGTTTGCAGATTTCTACGTATCGAAGCAATAGAGATCTAATGCTTCTTAAAACTGGATATCGCATCTCATTTCTATGATTCACGATAAGATATAATATTCATTGCGAAGTGTCATGTATGCCTCGTATTCACTTCAAAAGAATGTAAATGCGACACTTCCTTGCTAGGAAGTAGCGTTTGCAGATGTCTCCGTATCGTAGCAATAGAGCTCTAATGCTTCTCAAAACGAGATGTCGCATCTCATTTCTATGTTTCATGATAAGATATAATATTCATTGCGAAGTGTCATGTATACTTCGTATTCACTTCAATAGAATGCAAATGCTACACTTCCGCGCTAGGAGAAGGCGTTTGCAGAAGTCTACTTATCGTAGCAATAGAGTTCTAATGCTCCTTAAAACGCGATATCGCAGCTCGTTCCTATGTCTCATGATATAATATATTTTTCATTGCGAAGTGTTATGTATTCCTTGTATTCACTTCTAAGGAATGTAAATGAGACACATCCTAGCTGGGAAATAGCGTTTGCAGATGTCTACGTATCGTAGCCTTAGTGTTATAATGCTTCTCAAAACGCGATATAGCATCTCATTTCTACGTCTCGTGATAAGATATAATATTCACTGTGCAGTGTTATGTATACCTCGTATTCACATAAAAAGAATGTAAGTGCGACACTTCCTAGTTACGAAATAGCGATTGCAGATGTCTACGTATCGTAGCATTAGTGCTCTAATGCTACTCAAAACGCGACATCGTTTACCCTTTCTATGTTTCATGATAGTATATAATATTCGTAGCGTAGTGTCATGTATACCTCGCATACACTTCAAATGAATTTAAATGCGGCACTTCCTTGCTAGGAAGTAGCGTTTGCAGATGTCTACGTATCGAACCAATAGACTTCCAATGCTTCTTAAATCGCCATATCGCATCTGATTTCTATGTTTCATGGTAATACATAATATTCATTGTGGAGTGTTATGTATACCTCATATTCACTTCAAAAGAATGTAAATGCGACACTTCCTAGCTACGAAATAGCGATTGCAGATGTCTACGTATCGTAGCATTAGTGCTCTAATGCTACTCAAAACGCGACATCGTTTATCCTTTCTATGTTTCATGATAGTATATAATATTCGTAGCGTAGTGTCATGTATACCTCGCATACACTTCAAATGAATTTAAATGCGACACTTCCTTGCTAGGAAGTAGCGTTTGCAGATGTCTACGTATCGAACCAATAGACTTCTAATGCTTCTTAAATCGCCATATCGCATCTGATTTCTATGTTTCATGGTAATAAATAATATTCATTGTGGAGTGTTATGTATACCTCGTATTCACTTCAAAAGAATGTAAATGCGATACTGCCTTGCTTGGAAATAGCGTTTGCAGATGTCTACGTATCGAAGCAATAGGGTTCTAATGCTTCTTAAATCGCCATATTGCATCTCATTTCTATGTTTCATGATAAAATATAATATTCATTGTGCAGTGTTATGTATACCTCGTATTCACCTCAAAAGAAGGTATGTGCCTTGACACTTCCTTGCTAGGAAATAGCGTTTGCAGATGTCTACCTATCGAAGCAATAGAGTTCTAATGCTTCTTATATCGCCATATCGCATCTCATTTCTATGTTTCATGATAAGATACAACATTCATTGTGCTGTGTTATGTATATGTCGTCTGTACATCAAATGAATGTAAATGCGACACTTCCTTGCTAGGAAATAGCGTTTGCAGATGTCTACGTATCGAAGCAATAGTCATGTATACCTGGTATTCACTTGAAAAGCATATAAATGCGACACTTTCCTGTAGGAAAAAGCGCTTCTAGAAGTTTACGTTTCGAAACAATATTTTTCTATTGCTTCTTAAACGAGATGTTGCATCATATTTCTATGTTTCATGATAAGATATAATACTCATTGCGAAGTGTCTTGTATACCACGTATTCACTTTAAAAGAATGTAAATGCGGCACTTCCCTGCTAGGAATTAGCATTTGCAGATGTCTCCGTATCATAGCATTGGAGTTCTAATGCTTCTCAAAACGCGATATCGTATCCCATCTCTATGTTTCGTGATAAGATATAATATTCATTGCAAAGTGTCATGTATACCTCGCATTACTTCAAATGAATGTAACTGCGACACTTCCTTTCTAGGAAATAGCGTTTGCAGCTGAATACGTATCGTAGCATTAGTGCTCTAATGCTTCTCAAAACGCGATACCGTTTGACTTTTCTATGTTTCATGATAAGATATAATATTCATTGTGCAGTTTTATGTATACCTCGTCTACTCTTCAAATGAATGTAAATGTGACACTTCCTTGCTAGGAAATAGCGTTTGCCGATGTCTACGTATCGAAGCAATAGTGTTCTAATGCTTCTTAAATCGCCATATCGCATCTCATTTCTATGCTTCATGATAATATATAATATTCACTGCGGAGTGTCATGTGTACCTCGCATACAATTCAAATGAATGTAAATGCGACACTTCCTTGCTAGGAAATAGCATTTGCAGATGTCTACGTATCGTAGCATTAGAGTTCTAATGCTTCTCAAAACGTGATATCGCTACTCACTATTATGTTTCATGATAATATATAATATTCATTGTGGAGTGTTATGTACACCTCGTATTCACTTCAAAAGAATGTAAATGCGACACTGCCTTGCTTGGAAATAGCGTTTGCAGATGTCTACGTATCGAAACAATAGTGTTCTAATGCTTCTTAAATCGCCATATTGCATCTCATTTCTATGTTTCATGATAAAATATAATATTCATTGTGCAGTGTTGTGTATACCTCGTATTCACCTCAAAAGAAGGTATATGCCTTGACACTTCCTTGCTAGGAAATAGCGTTTGCAGATGTCTACGTATCGTAGCATTAGTGCTCTAATGCTTCTCAAAACGCGACATCGTTTCTCATTTCTATGTTTCATGATAGTATATAATATTCATTGCGTAGTGTCATGTATACCTCGCATACACTTCAAATGAATGTAAATGCGACACATCCTTGCTAGGATAAGCGTTTGCAGATGTCTACGTATCGAAGCAATAGAGTTCTAAAGCTTCTTAAATCGCGATATCGCACCTCATTTCTATGTTTCATGATAAGATATAATATTCATTGTGCAGTGTTATGAATTCCTCGTATTCACTCCAAAAGAATGTAAATGCGACAGTTCCTTGCTAGGAAATAGTGTTTGCAGATATCTACGTATCGAGCCAATAGATTTCTAATGCTTCTTAAATCGCCATATCGCATCTCATTTCTATGTTTTATGATAAGATATAATATTCATTGTGCAGTGTTATGTATACCACGCATACACTTAAAATGAATGTAAATGCGACACTTCCTTGCTATGAAATAGCGTTTGCAGATGTCTACGTATCGAAGCAATAGACACCTAATGCTTCATAAATCGTCATATCGCATCTCATTCCTATGTTTCATGATAAGATATAATATTCATTGCGAAGTGTCACTTATACATCGCATACACTTCAAATGAATGTAAATGCGACACTTCGTTGCTAGGAAATAGCGTTTGCAGATTTCTACGTATCGAAGCAATAGAGATCTAATGCTTCTTAAAACTGGATATCGCATCTCATTTCTATGATTCACGATAAGATATAATATTCATTGCGAAGTGTCATGTATGCCTCGTATTCACTTCAAAAGAATGTAAATGCGACACTTCCTTGCTAGGAAGTAGCGTTTGCAGATGTCTCCGTATCGTAGCAATAGAGCTCTAATGCTTCTCAAAACGAGATGTCGCATCTCATTTCTATGTTTCATGATAAGATATAATATTCATTGCGAAGTGTCATGTATACTTCGTATTCACTTCAATAGAATGCAAATGCTACACTTCCGCGCTAGGAGAAGGCGTTTGCAGAAGTCTACTTATCGTAGCAATAGAGTTCTAATGCTCCTTAAAACGCGATATCGCAGCTCGTTCCTATGTCTCATGATATAATATATTTTTCATTGCGAAGTGTTATGTATTCCTTGTATTCACTTCTAAGGAATGTAAATGAGACACATCCTAGCTGGGAAATAGCGTTTGCAGATGTCTACGTATCGTAGCCTTAGTGTTATAATGCTTCTCAAAACGCGATATAGCATCTCATTTCTACGTCTCGTGATAAGATATAATATTCACTGTGCAGTGTTATGTATACCTCGTATTCACATAAAAAGAATGTAAGTGCGACACTTCCTAGTTACGAAATAGCGATTGCAGATGTCTACGTATCGTAGCATTAGTGCTCTAATGCTACTCAAAACGCGACATCGTTTACCCTTTCTATGTTTCATGATAGTATATAATATTCGTAGCGTAGTGTCATGTATACCTCGCATACACTTCAAATGAATTTAAATGCGGCACTTCCTTGCTAGGAAGTAGCGTTTGCAGATGTCTACGTATCGAACCAATAGACTTCCAATGCTTCTTAAATCGCCATATCGCATCTGATTTCTATGTTTCATGGTAATACATAATATTCATTGTGGAGTGTTATGTATACCTCATATTCACTTCAAAAGAATGTAAATGCGACACTTCCTAGCTACGAAATAGCGATTGCAGATGTCTACGTATCGTAGCATTAGTGCTCTAATGCTACTCAAAACGCGACATCGTTTATCCTTTCTATGTTTCATGATAGTATATAATATTCGTAGCGTAGTGTCATGTATACCTCGCATACACTTCAAATGAATTTAAATGCGACACTTCCTTGCTAGGAAGTAGCGTTTGCAGATGTCTACGTATCGAACCAATAGACTTCTAATGCTTCTTAAATCGCCATATCGCATCTGATTTCTATGTTTCATGGTAATAAATAATATTCATTGTGGAGTGTTATGTATACCTCGTATTCACTTCAAAAGAATGTAAATGCGATACTGCCTTGCTTGGAAATAGCGTTTGCAGATGTCTACGTATCGAAGCAATAGGGTTCTAATGCTTCTTAAATCGCCATATTGCATCTCATTTCTATGTTTCATGATAAAATATAATATTCATTGTGCAGTGTTATGTATACCTCGTATTCACCTCAAAAGAAGGTATGTGCCTTGACACTTCCTTGCTAGGAAATAGCGTTTGCAGATGTCTACCTATCGAAGCAATAGAGTTCTAATGCTTCTTATATCGCCATATCGCATCTCATTTCTATGTTTCATGATAAGATACAACATTCATTGTGCTGTGTTATGTATATGTCGTCTGTACATCAAATGAATGTAAATGCGACACTTCCTTGCTAGGAAATAGCGTTTGCAGATGTCTACGTATCGAAGCAATAGTCATGTATACCTGGTATTCACTTGAAAAGCATATAAATGCGACACTTTCCTGTAGGAAAAAGCGCTTCTAGATGTTTACGTTTCGAAACAATATTTTTCTATTGCTTCTTAAAACGAGATGTTGCATCATATTTCTATGTTTCATGATAAGATATAATACTCATTGCGAAGTGTCTTGTATACCACGTATTCACTTTAAAAGAATGTAAATGCGGCACTTCCCTGCTAGGAATTAGCATTTGCAGATGTCTCCGTATCATAGCATTGGAGTTCTAATGCTTCTCAAAACGCGATATCGTATCCCATCTCTATGTTTCGTGATAAGATATAATATTCATTGCAAAGTGTCATGTATACCTCGCATTACTTCAAATGAATGTAACTGCGACACTTCCTTTCTAGGAAATAGCGTTTGCAGCTGAATACGTATCGTAGCATTAGTGCTCTAATGCTTCTCAAAACGCGATACCGTTTGACTTTTCTATGTTTCATGATAAGATATAATATTCATTGTGCAGTTTTATGTATACCTCGTCTACTCTTCAAATGAATGTAAATGTGACACTTCCTTGCTAGGAAATAGCGTTTGCCGATGTCTACGTATCGAAGCAATAGTGTTCTAATGCTTCTTAAATCGCCATATCGCATCTCATTTCTATGCTTCATGATAATATATAATATTCACTGCGGAGTGTCATGTGTACCTCGCATACAATTCAAATGAATGTAAATGCGACACTTCCTTGCTAGGAAATAGCATTTGCAGATGTCTACGTATCGTAGCATTAGAGTTCTAATGCTTCTCAAAACGTGATATCGCTACTCACTATTATGTTTCATGATAATATATAATATTCATTGTGGAGTGTTATGTACACCTCGTATTCACTTCAAAAGAATGTAAATGCGACACTGCCTTGCTTGGAAATAGCGTTTGCAGATGTCTACGTATCGAAACAATAGTGTTCTAATGCTTCTTAAATCGCCATATTGCATCTCATTTCTATGTTTCATGATAAAATATAATATTCATTGTGCAGTGTTGTGTATACCTCGTATTCACCTCAAAAGAAGGTATATGCCTTGACACTTCCTTGCTAGGAAATAGCGTTTGCAGATGTCTACGTATCGTAGCATTAGTGCTCTAATGCTTCTCAAAACGCGACATCGTTTCTCATTTCTATGTTTCATGATAGTATATAATATTCATTGCGTAGTGTCATGTATACCTCGCATACACTTCAAATGAATGTAAATGCGACACATCCTTGCTAGGATAAGCGTTTGCAGATGTCTACGTATCGAAGCAATAGAGTTCTAAAGCTTCTTAAATCGCGATATCGCACCTCATTTCTATGTTTCATGATAAGATATAATATTCATTGTGCAGTGTTATGAATTCCTCGTATTCACTCCAAAAGAATGTAAATGCGACAGTTCCTTGCTAGGAAATGGTGTTTGCAGATATCTACGTATCGAGCCAATAGATTTCTAATGCTTCTTAAATCGCCATATCGCATCTCATTTCTATGTTTTATGATAAGATATAATATTCATTGTGCAGTGTTATGTATACCACGCATACACTTAAAATGAATGTAAATGCGACACTTCCTTGCTATGAAATAGCGTTTGCAGATGTCTACGTATCGAAGCAATAGACACCTAATGCTTCATAAATCGTCATATCGCATCTCATTCCTATGTTTCATGATAAGATATAATATTCATTGCGAAGTGTCACTTATACATCGCATACACTTCAAATGAATGTAAATGCGACACTTCGTTGCTAGGAAATAGCGTTTGCAGATTTCTACGTATCGAAGCAATAGAGATCTAATGCTTCTTAAAACTGGATATCGCATCTCATTTCTATGATTCACGATAAGATATAATATTCATTGCGAAGTGTCATGTATGCCTCGTATTCACTTCAAAAGAATGTAAATGCGACACTTCCTTGCTAGGAAGTAGCGTTTGCAGATGTCTCCGTATCGTAGCAATAGAGCTCTAATGCTTCTCAAAACGAGATGTCGCATCTCATTTCTATGTTTCATGATAAGATATAATATTCATTGCGAAGTGTCATGTATACTTCGTATTCACTTCAATAGAATGCAAATGCTACACTTCCGCGCTAGGAGAAGGCGTTTGCAGAAGTCTACTTATCGTAGCAATAGAGTTCTAATGCTCCTTAAAACGCGATATCGCAGCTCGTTCCTATGTCTCATGATATAATATATTTTTCATTGCGAAGTGTTATGTATTCCTTGTATTCACTTCTAAGGAATGTAAATGAGACACATCCTAGCTGGGAAATAGCGTTTGCAGATGTCTACGTATCGTAGCCTTAGTGTTATAATGCTTCTCAAAACGCGATATAGCATCTCATTTCTACGTCTCGTGATAAGATATAATATTCACTGTGCAGTGTTATGTATACCTCGTATTCACATAAAAAGAATGTAAGTGCGACACTTCCTAGTTACGAAATAGCGATTGCAGATGTCTACGTATCGTAGCATTAGTGCTCTAATGCTACTCAAAACGCGACATCGTTTACCCTTTCTATGTTTCATGATAGTATATAATATTCGTAGCGTAGTGTCATGTATACCTCGCATACACTTCAAATGAATTTAAATGCGGCACTTCCTTGCTAGGAAGTAGCGTTTGCAGATGTCTACGTATCGAACCAATAGACTTCCAATGCTTCTTAAATCGCCATATCGCATCTGATTTCTATGTTTCATGGTAATACATAATATTCATTGTGGAGTGTTATGTATACCTCATATTCACTTCAAAAGAATGTAAATGCGACACTTCCTAGCTACGAAATAGCGATTGCAGATGTCTACGTATCGTAGCATTAGTGCTCTAATGCTACTCAAAACGCGACATCGTTTATCCTTTCTATGTTTCATGATAGTATATAATATTCGTAGCGTAGTGTCATGTATACCTCGCATACACTTCAAATGAATTTAAATGCGACACTTCCTTGCTAGGAAGTAGCGTTTGCAGATGTCTACGTATCGAACCAATAGACTTCTAATGCTTCTTAAATCGCCATATCGCATCTGATTTCTATGTTTCATGGTAATAAATAATATTCGTTGTGGAGTGTTATGTATACCTCGTATTCACTTCAAAAGAATGTAAATGCGATACTGCCTTGCTTGGAAATAGCGTTTGCAGATGTCTACGTATCGAAGCAATAGGGTTCTAATGCTTCTTAAATCGCCATATTGCATCTCATTTCTATGTTTCATGATAAAATATAATATTCATTGTGCAGTGTTATGTATACCTCGTATTCACCTCAAAAGAAGGTATGTGCCTTGACACTTCCTTGCTAGGAAATAGCGTTTGCAGATGTCTACCTATCGAAGCAATAGAGTTCTAATGCTTCTTATATCGCCATATCGCATCTCATTTCTATGTTTCATGATAAGATACAACATTCATTGTGCTGTGTTATGTATATGTCGTCTGTACATCAAATGAATGTAAATGCGACACTTCCTTGCTAGGAAATAGCGTTTGCAGATGTCTACGTATCGAAGCAATAGTCATGTATACCTGGTATTCACTTGAAAAGCATATAAATGCGACACTTTCCTGTAGGAAAAAGCGCTTCTAGATGTTTACGTTTCGAAACAATATTTTTCTATTGCTTCTTAAAACGAGATGTTGCATCATATTTCTATGTTTCATGATAAGATATAATACTCATTGCGAAGTGTCTTGTATACCACGTATTCACTTTAAAAGAATGTAAATGCGGCACTTCCCTGCTAGGAATTAGCATTTGCAGATGTCTCCGTATCATAGCATTGGAGTTCTAATGCTTCTCAAAACGCGATATCGTATCCCATCTCTATGTTTCGTGATAAGATATAATATTCATTGCAAAGTGTCATGTATACCTCGCATTACTTCAAATGAATGTAACTGCGACACTTCCTTTCTAGGAAATAGCGTTTGCAGCTGAATACGTATCGTAGCATTAGTGCTCTAATGCTTCTCAAAACGCGATACCGTTTGACTTTTCTATGTTTCATGATAAGATATAATATTCATTGTGCAGTTTTATGTATACCTCGTCTACTCTTCAAATGAATGTAAATGTGACACTTCCTTGCTAGGAAATAGCGTTTGCCGATGTCTACGTATCGAAGCAATAGTGTTCTAATGCTTCTTAAATCGCCATATCGCATCTCATTTCTATGCTTCATGATAATATATAATATTCACTGCGGAGTGTCATGTGTACCTCGCATACAATTCAAATGAATGTAAATGCGACACTTCCTTGCTAGGAAATAGCATTTGCAGATGTCTACGTATCGTAGCATTAGAGTTCTAATGCTTCTCAAAACGTGATATCGCTACTCACTATTATGTTTCATGATAATATATAATATTCATTGTGGAGTGTTATGTACACCTCGTATTCACTTCAAAAGAATGTAAATGCGACACTGCCTTGCTTGGAAATAGCGTTTGCAGATGTCTACGTATCGAAACAATAGTGTTCTAATGCTTCTTAAATCGCCATATTGCATCTCATTTCTATGTTTCATGATAAAATATAATATTCATTGTGCAGTGTTGTGTATACCTCGTATTCACCTCAAAAGAAGGTATATGCCTTGACACTTCCTTGCTAGGAAATAGCGTTTGCAGATGTCTACGTATCGTAGCATTAGTGCTCTAATGCTTCTCAAAACGCGACATCGTTTCTCATTTCTATGTTTCATGATAGTATATAATATTCATTGCGTAGTGTCATGTATACCTCGCATACACTTCAAATGAATGTAAATGCGACACATCCTTGCTAGGATAAGCGTTTGCAGATGTCTACGTATCGAAGCAATAGAGTTCTAAAGCTTCTTAAATCGCGATATCGCACCTCATTTCTATGTTTCATGATAAGATATAATATTCATTGTGCAGTGTTATGAATTCCTCGTATTCACTCCAAAAGAATGTAAATGCGACAGTTCCTTGCTAGGAAATAGTGTTTGCAGATATCTACGTATCGAGCCAATAGATTTCTAATGCTTCTTAAATCGCCATATCGCATCTCATTTCTATGTTTTATGATAAGATATAATATTCATTGTGCAGTGTTATGTATACCACGCATACACTTAAAATGAATGTAAATGCGACTGTCACGTCCCGAGGTGCGGTTGCGCTCGCAACGGTGGCACAAAGTCGTAACCGTTCCCGAAAATAACGCGAATTGCGTCCGGACCGGGTTCGTTGGCGTTTCGGACTCGATAAAACGGTAATTAACACTAAACTTACCTTGCGAAGGCTTGATTCCGCTGTCTGATTTCTCTTTCTAGGTACCTGGAGCGCCTTGGATCCGCAACCGGGATGGCGGCGGCGTACGGCTGGAACGGAGGTACGGGTCGTGCGGCGAAGGAAACCTCCTTCACAGGTACCAGGACTCGAACGCAGGAAATTGAATATTCTGGTGCATCACCCACGTATTCCCGAGCGAGACGACGAATAAACTCTCTCCTCCCCGCGCGTCGTGTACGCTTTGTCGGAGGTGCAAGGCTCGTCGAGAATACTTGAACTTCGGTCGAGTACGGCGCGGCTAAGCGTTGGTTCGCTCTAGCTTACCGGGATCAACCTGGGCGCAAGATATTCTGTATACGGTAGAAGTGAGGATGGAGCAACTAAGCGCTGGTTCGCTCTAGTCGTCGAGCCTCAAGACTATCGCAGATGAGATATAGAAATAGAATAATCGCGAGCGTACCCGTGGAGTAGAATTAAGGAATTGTATTTGGACTCGAATAAAGATACTTTGAATCTGGTAAAAATAAACTATATTCTATGATTTCACTATACTAAATACACTTGACTAAGTTCTAAGTTACTGACTAGCGATTACAATGAGAATTAGAAATAGTATAAAGTATCGAATGGACTCCGCTATGGGAGTATGGATAGAGACGAATGCATTAGAGCTAATTGCTCGTTGCGAATGAGCCTATTGCTCGGATCGGAAGTGCATCGTTCGGATGCTGGATTAGAACTCCTCGGTTCGGAGATGAGATACGAACTCTCCAGTTCGGAGATGAGATTGGAACTCTCCGGTTCGGAGATGAGACGCGAACTGACTCTCGGATCTCGCGTCCGCGACCTCCTCGGGTCGCGCGGCGCGCGAGTCGCTGGGCCCTCGCGGTGGGGCGGACGGTCGGAGTAGGGCGGCCGCTCGGCCCTCGTGGTGGGGCGGCCGTTCGGAGTGGGGCGCGGCCCGCGTTAAGCGTGAGCCGCGAGCGTCGAGTGTGCGCGCGAGTGCACGGAACATAACCGTGCATGAATAAAATATATACATATATTCACTTAAATCTAGGTGTGTGTTGGTGTGTATGTACATAGGTGAGTAGTGTGCTTATTCTAATCCCACATGTACGAGAAGTACGTATAGGGCTTCGTGATTGCTGGGGATTCGACCCAGTACGTGTCGGAGAGCTCCTCGCCCTCGTAATACGGGGTGAAGTCCTCCCCCTCGTGTGTGGAGATCGCGCGTGGGCGCGGCATGCTGCATCCCTCTTCCCTCTCGTACCTTTGTCTCCTTCTGTAGGGACGGCGAGTCGGCGGGTGGCCCGTGTGCAGGGGCTCCGGATACGGATGCTGGGGATGATGAGGTGGACGCCGGAGGGTGGCAGGCGGTACGCCTGACGTTACACCACCCCCCTTGGAAAAAGAATCTCGGCCATGCCGAGATCTCTTGTCTGTTGGGTAGATTTCGGGATGCTGGATCCTTCTCTTGGTCCTGTCGGCTGGATGCTGCGGAATCTGAGGTTTTTCGCCTGGTTGATCCTGGCGATAACGTTTGGAGATTGGACCGTGACTGCGGGCTTCCTTCGGATTGCAGGCACTTTCGTCGCTTTCGCTTTCAGCGTTCGTTTGAATGTCACTGCTCTCACTGACTTCATTTTCAGTTTTTCGCACTTTTCTTTCACTAGCATCCACACTCTGCATACTATGCATTCGTTTACAAATTTTGATTTTGTTCGTATGAACAATTTTATGGCGCCCTTTTACATTTAGCTTAACATTACAGTTGCCCAAAATTTCGAGGATACGGTACGGTCCAGAGTATTGTGCCTGGAACTTATGTTTGTTCGGCTCTTTTAAAAGATAGACCCATTGGCCTACCTCGAAGTTTTGGACATTGAGATTTCGGTCATAATAATATTTAGAACGGCGTTTCGCATTGTCTAGATTGGCTTTAGCCAAATCCTGAGATTTCGAGATTTTCTCCTGAAGTTGTATAAGATAGTCGCTATAAGTTTCGTTATCAGAGCTGTCCTGAAAAGGAGTGGCTGACGGCGTCCTAGCTATCCTGCCGAACACTAGTTCGTGTGGGGTGTATAATGTACCCTCGTGCACACTGGTGTTGTATGAAAACATTGCATACGGTAACCAATTCACCCAATCGTTACTCGACTCTATGTAATGCTTCAGATATTCGGCCAGGACGTGGTGAGATCGTTCAACGGACCCGTTTGTTTGTGGATGGAACGCAGTGGACTTGTATTGCTTAATACGGAATTTGATTGCTATGGCTTTAATCAAGCTGTTTATAAAGTTCGAACCTTGGTCCGTGAGTATGCCTTTCGGGCATCCGAATTTACAAATGAATTCTTTTATTAAAGCTTCGGCAATGTCTACTGCGGTGGTGGTTTTGAGAGGAACTGCGACTGAGTATTTAGTGAGGAGATCTTGGATCGTGAGGATACTCGTATAACCGTCGGAAGTTTCGGGAAGAGGACCCATTACGTCCATTGAAATCTTATCGAATGCCCTGCCAGGGGTGTCGGTTAAAGTGAGAGGCTGTCTGGTCTTTACCCGGACCAGTTTCTCTGTCTGACAACTTTTACATTTGCCAATGTATTCTTGTATTTGTGTTTTCATGTTTGGCCAAAAGTATTGTTGTCTGATGCGAGAATAAGTTTTATTAACCCCTTTGTGACCTCCCACAGGGGAGTCGTGGTTTTCTCTTATTATTTTCAGTCGCTCTTCGACCGAAGGGGTTTTAATGAGGCCCTGGCAGACCGTAATCTGGACAGTTGTTTCGTAAAACAGGTCTTGAAGGATTTTCTGGATTCGGGACCAGGATACGGAGTCTAGATAGGTTTGTGCGATACTAAATGTTTGTAATTGTAATTCGTTTACAACGTCGCACAAGGATCTGAATGTTTCTATTACGGTCTGGAAATTGATTGATCTGGTGGAATGTTCGATGATTGGAAGCTGGATTTGGAATTCGTTTCCGATTTGTATGACTTTGGCTTTGGTAAGGACGTGATTTTTGTTTAGGAGGAATTTTTCAGCGTTCGCTAGATCTTTGGCGCCCGTGTCATAGGGGTGCCCAGATTGCGTGACGAAGACAACTACATTGTCTCGTCGCGTTGATAATGCGTCACGGCTGAAATTAAATAGAGGTTCGCGTCGGAAAAATTCATTTGGAGCAGGAGTATAGAAGTCGGTGCTGTCGCTGGCGACTTGCGGAGGTGGTGCTGTGTTGGTACGGAAGGACGTGCCTGGAGTCGGTAATTCAGGTTCTGATGTTACCGGAGTAGGAGGAGGCGCTAGTGTGGTATACTTTTTACGGGTTTCCGGAGGCACATCGAAGATGTCGTCCTCCGAGTTTTCTGAATACGAGAGCGGAAAAATTTGAGCGGGATTCCGCGACAATGCGTCCGCATTAAGGTTCGTTTTTCCACTTTTATAGACCATCTCGTAGTCAAATTCCGCTAACTTAAGCCTCCATCGTACGAGTCTACTTGACGGGTCCTTGACCGAATTCATCCACACTAACGGTCGATGGTCGGTAACGAGTTTGAATTGATTACCGTATATGTATGGACGAAAGTAATGGACGGCGTAGACAATCGCCAGACACTCCTTCTCGATCGTGGAGTAGTTTTTCTCCGCAGCGTTTAACAGTCGCGACGTGTACGCGATTGGCAAGTCGCGGCCTATTGGTCCTTGACTCAAGATAGCACCAATAGCTTCGGCGGACGCGTCGGTCGTTATCACGAATGGTTGTTTAAAGTTGGGGTACTGCAAGATAGGCGCTTCGCATAGGCAATCTCGGAGTTTGACGAATGAATTCTCATGCTCGTTACGCCATACAAAGGGCGCGTCCTTTTTTAACAAATTCGTTAGAGGCTTAGCAATATTGGAAAAATTTGCGATGAACCGCCTGTAGTATCCCGCGAGCCCGAGGAATTGTTTGATCTGTTTCGCGTTGCGCGGGCGCGGAAAATTTTTGACGGCGCTAATTTTCGCAGGGTCAGGTTTTACACCGTGCTCACTGATAATATGACCCAAATAGCTTACTTCTCTCCTCAAGAATTCGCACTTATCCGGCTGCAATACTAAATTAGCTTCTTTGAGCCGTTGAGTTAATTTATCGAATTTAAGTCGATGTTCTTGAAGAGAGCTAGTGTAGATAACAATGTCGTCCAAATAGACGAAAATTTCGTTCCCCT
This sequence comes from Xylocopa sonorina, assembly GCF_050948175.1. NCBI lineage: Eukaryota > Metazoa > Arthropoda > Insecta > Hymenoptera > Apidae > Xylocopa > Xylocopa sonorina. The sequence goes on from NW_027490167.1 coordinate 15,713, forward strand.
GGAGACCGGACAGGACATTGTCCATAAGTCGTTGGAACGTCGCTGGCGCATTTTTTAATCCGAATGGCATTCTTTTAAATTCATAATGCCCGTGAGGCGTCGAAAAAGCAGTTTTAGGAGCATCGGCGGGCTCCATTGGGATCTGGTGAAATCCGCTCGCGAGATCGAATGTACTAAAATACTTCGCACTCCCGAGCTGATCAAGTATCTCGGTAATGCAAGGGAGGGGATAGGCATCGGCGACAGATTTCTCATTGAGTGCGCGGTAGTCGATGACGACGCGCCATTGCTTGTTGCCCAAGGAGTCCGGTTTCTTTGGGACAACCCACAATGGCGAATTATATGGTGATTTTGACGGAGAGATGACACCATTTTGTAAAAATTTGTCGACTTGTCGTCGAATCTCCTCCTTATGAGCTGGTGGGAATCGGTATTGTTTCACATTGACGGGGCGGTCGTCGACGGTTGGAATCTTGTGCGTGGTTGCTGACGTATGCCCTAATTTATCCCCCTCAATGTGAAAAAGCTCCTGCGTGCTTTGAACGAGACGGACGACGTGCTCTCTTTCCTCTGCGTTGAGGTGGTCGAGACGGAGGAGACTAAGAATTCGATCTAGGCGAGATTTCGAAGGATTGGCGGATTTCGATGTCTGTTTTAACGGCGCCTGTTGTATATTATTTTTAACCGCCTGAGCATAGGAGATTTGTTGAACATTCGCGATTTTGCAACGCGAAGGAGGAGTTTCGAGTGTCGAATATGGTGTCTGACTCGAGAAAGAAATAGAAGTTTTCCCTTTTTGGGATGAGCCGATCGGTACGGCGGATACGTTAGATTTAGTAGATTTAGAAAAAACCGGATACAGCGACGGACTATCCTCCTCGTGGAGGGGAGTCATGATTTGCGCGGGCTCAAGTACGATTTCTGGTAACGCGATTTCGACGGCGCGGTCGGATGAATTAATTATTCGAGTTACCGCTTTGCCCCGAATTACTCTGACGAGAGCGTTTCCGAAAAATATACCCGGCGCAAGATCGATACGGGGAATTATACCTTCCGCGAGGTTCGAATTAACTACGCGGACCTTGATACCGATATTTGATCTCGGCGGAATGGAGATACGGTCTCCTGACTTCGGAGAAGCTGCTTTGTCTTGCGTTCGAAGCTTCGATTTCGTTGCTGCATCGCGTTTCAGCGGAGGCGATGATTTACGCGGCGGCGGAGGGGGAATAGATTCCGTGCGCGGCGCTTGTTTACGTTTCGGCGATAGGAGAGGCTTTATTTTCGAGTCCGGTGACGGTTCCTCGAGTGTTTCGATATCGTCTTCGAAAGGAATTCTCTTACCATTCCATTTGATTATTTTATTTGGAAAAGAGATTTCTGCGTCCATACAGAACCCGGAGCCGAGGATCCCGCTTGGTTTAAGGGGAAAATCATCCTCGACCACATTAAAAGGGACGACGCGACCGAAAATGACAAGATTCACCGTCCCTAAGGTTGCGGTTTTGCCATCGGTTACCCCTGTTATTATTACGATCTCGGACTTATCGATTCGCGCGGATGCTTTTAGAGCCGAACGTTTTATAATATTTATTTCCGCCCCAGTGTCCACCATGAAGCGAGTTGGTGAAATTAGAAGATCGGATTTTAGAATTACGTTTGGCGTGCTAGTTTTTCCAGTTATGTTTATCGCGGCGTTTCGTCGATTTCCGCGTTGGAGTTGTTCGCGGCGAGAGGACGGACTTGGTGCGCGGCCTCGCCACCTGTCTCGCGGCGGGTGCGGAGGCCATTGTCGTTTCCCGAATTTTTATTTACCGCGTTGTTGTACTGCCTTTTTCGGCACTCGCCTATTTCGTGCCCCGGGGTCTTGCAATAGCGACAAAATTTGGGCGCGTCCCTGGCTACGATTTGTCTCGGTCGTTCGTACGCGGGGCCTCGAGTAGGAGGCGGTACGTCCCTGGATCGCAAGTATTCCTGCGGTCGGTACGGCGATGGCGGTCTGAGCCGACACTCGGTCGCGTAATGTCCGATATTATTGCATTTTCGGCAAATAATTTCGGCTGGTTTTTCGCGCGATTCTGGTCGCGCGACACGCGATCTACCTAGCCGGTTGCAATCACGTTCGTGCATTTGATAGAGCTCCCGCGCTCGAGCGAACGTTTCTCGCAATGTACCGAATGAATTTACCGTCATTTGCATCCGAATTTCTGGAATGAGACCGTCTTTAAAACATTGTAATGTGAGCGCGTCTACGTCATCGAGCGATTCCGGTGTGTCTCGTCGAGCAAGCCTTTCGCAATCAATTATAGCGGTTCTAAGATCTTTTACTCGACCGATGTAATCTAGAATGTGCTCGTTCGCGCGCATAAATATATTGGCAAGTTCACCCCGATAATGATGAGCTGATTTTACGGAGCAAAATGTGCTGCGAAGAACGTCCGTTAATTCGAGTATTGTGTAACACGGCTCGTCTTCTAGCGCGGCGTAGGCACGACCCTTGAGTTTTCCCTTAAGCAGGCGTGTGAAGGTTCGCTCGCACCCATTAGGGATAAGCTCATAAGCGCGTTTACACGCTCGGGTAAACTGAAGAATGGGAATGTTCTGACCGTCGAATGTCGGCACGGCTTCGAGGGCCTGCTTAAGCGATAGCTCGTCGTGTTGCGAACTATTTGTATTGAAATCGGAGCTCGAATTATGTCCGGAAAGCGGATTTCCCGAGGAATATCCAGCGAAACGGTATCGTCGCGCGTTAAATCAGGCGTTCTGCGAATAGATTCTAATTCACGACGTAAAATTTCTATTTGCTGGAGCAACGCGGCATTACTCGGATCGGTCGCTTTCGTATTTTTCGCGGAAGTATTTGGTTGCGCGGTACTAGGAAGAGGCTCGGCGATAGCGTCTTGGAAATCAAGCGTTCTGCTAGTGCGTTTTTCGCGTTCGGAATCGGCCATCGCGGCGGCTCGCTGTGTCTGCTGGCGCGTTTTTGTCGGAGTCCGGGTTGCCATATCTAGTTTCGCGGTTCCTTTCGGCGGAATTTCCGGAGGAAACGCGTGGCTATCCCACCGCTGTCACCAAAAATAACTTTCGTGTCACGTCCCGAGGTGCGGTTGCGCTCGCAACGGTGGCACAAAGTCGTAACCGTTCCCGAAAATAACGCGAATTGCGTCCGGACCGGGTTCGTTGGCGTTTCGGACTCGATAAAACGGTAATTAACACTAAACTTACCTTGCGAAGGCTTGATTCCGCTGTCTGATTTCTCTTTCTAGGTACCTGGAGCGCCTTGGATCCGCAACCGGGATGGCGGCGGCGTACGGCTGGAACGGAGGTACGGGTCGTGCGGCGAAGGAAACCTCCTTCACAGGTACCAGGACTCGAACGCAGGAAATTGAATATTCTGGTGCATCACCCACGTATTCCCGAGCGAGACGACGAATAAACTCTCTCCTCCCCGCGCGTCGTGTACGCTTTGTCGGAGGTGCAAGGCTCGTCGAGAATACTTGAACTTCGGTCGAGTACGGCGCGGCTAAGCGTTGGTTCGCTCTAGCTTACCGGGATCAACCTGGGCGCAAGATATTCTGTATACGGTAGAAGTGAGGATGGAGCAACTAAGCGCTGGTTCGCTCTAGTCGTCGAGCCTCAAGACTATCGCAGATGAGATATAGAAATAGAATAATCGCGAGCGTACCCGTGGAGTAGAATTAAGGAATTGTATTTGGACTCGAATAAAGATACTTTGAATCTGGTAAAAATAAACTATATTCTATGATTTCACTATACTAAATACACTTGACTAAGTTCTAAGTTACTGACTAGCGATTACAATGAGAATTAGAAATAGTATAAAGTATCGAATGGACTCCGCTATGGGAGTATGGATAGAGACGAATGCATTAGAGCTAATTGCTCGTTGCGAATGAGCCTATTGCTCGGATCGGAAGTGCATCGTTCGGATGCTGGATTAGAACTCCTCGGTTCGGAGATGAGATATGAACTCTCCAGTTCGGAGATGAGATACCAACTCTCCAGTTCGGAGGTGAGATTGGAACTGACTCTCGGATCTCGCGTCCGCGACCTCCTCGGGTCGCGCGGCGCGCGAGTCGCTGGGCCCTCGCGGTGGGGCGGACGGTCGGAGTAGGGCGGCCGCTCGGCCCTCGTGGTGGGGCGGCCGTTCGGAGTGGGGCGCGGCCCGCGTTAAGCGTGAGCCGCGAGCGTCGAGTGTGCGCGCGAGTGCACGGAACATAACCGTGCATGAATAAAATATATACATATATTGACTTAAATCTAGGTGTGTGTTGGTGTGTATGTACATATATGAGTAGTGTGCTTATTCTAATCCCACATGTACGAGAAGTACGTATAGGGCTTCGTGATCGCTGGGGATTCGACCCAGTATGTGTCGGAGAGCTCCTCGCCCTCGTAATACGGGGTGAAGTCCTCCCCCTCGTGTGTGGAGATCGCGCGTGGGCGCGACATGCTGCATCCCTCTTCCCTCTCGTACCTTTGTCTCCTTCTGTAGGGACGGCGAGTCGGCGGGTGGCCCGTGTGCAGGGGCTCCGGATACGGATGCTGGGGATGATGAGGTGGACGCCGGAGGGTGGCAGGCGGTACGCCTGACGTTACACCACCCCCCTTGGAAAAAGAATCTCGGCCATGCCGAGATCTCTTGTCTGTTGGGTAGATTTCGGGATGCTGGATCCTTCTCTTGGTCCTGTCGGCTGGATGCTGCGGAATCTGAGGTTTTTCGCCTGGTTGATCCTGGCGATAACGTTTGGAGATTGGACCGTGACTGCGGGCTTCCTTCGGATTGCAGGCACTTTCGTCGCTTTCACTTTCAGCGTTCGTTTGAATGTCACTGCTCTCACTGACTTCATTTTCAGTTTTTCGCACTTTTCTTTCACTAGCATCCACACTCTGCATACTATGCATTCGTTTACAAATTTTGATTTTGTTCGTATGAACAATTTTATGGCGCCCTTTTACATTTAGCTTAACATTACAGTTGCCCAAAATTTCGAGGATACGGTACGGTCCAGAGTATTGTGCCTGGAACTTATGTTTGTTCGGCTCTTTTAAAAGATAGACCCATTGGCCTACCTCGAAGTTTTGGACATTGAGATTTCGGTCATAATAATATTTAGAACGGCGTTTCGCATTGTCTAGATTGGCTTTAGCCAAATCCTGAGATTTCGAGATTTTCTCCTGAAGTTGTATAAGATAGTCGCTATAAGTTTCGTTATCAGAGCTGTCCTGAAAAGGAGTGGCTGACGGCGTCCTAGCTATCCTGCCGAACACTAGTTCGTGTGGGGTGTATAATGTACCCTCGTGCACACTGGTGTTGTATGAAAACATTGCATACGGTAACCAATTCACCCAATCGTTACTCGACTCTATGTAATGCTTCAGATATTCGGCCAGGACGTGGTGAGATCGTTCAACGGACCCGTTTGTCTGTGGATGGAACGCAGTGGACTTGTATTGCTTAATACGGAATTTGATTGCTATGGCTTTAATCAAGCTGTTTATAAAGTTCGAACCTTGGTCCGTGAGTATGCCTTTCGGGCATCCGAATTTACAAATGAATTCTTTTATTAAAGCTTCGGCAATGTCTACTGCGGTGGTGGTTTTGAGAGGAACTGCGACTGAGTATTTAGTGAGGAGATCTTGGATCGTGAGGATACTCGTATAACCGTCGGAAGTTTCGGGAAGAGGACCCATTACGTCCATTGAAATCTTATCGAATGCCCTGCCAGGGGTGTCGGTTAAAGTGAGAGGCTGTCTGGTCTTTACCCGGACCAGTTTCTCTGTCTGACAACTTTTACATTTGCCAATGTATTCTTGTATTTGTGTTTTCATGTTTGGCCAAAAGTATTGTTGTCTGATGCGAGAATAAGTTTTATTAACCCCTTTGTGACCTCCCACAGGGGAGTCGTGGTTTTCTCTTATTATTTTCAGTCGCTCTTCGACCGAAGGGGTTTTAATGAGGCCCTGGCAGACCGTAATCTGGACAGTTGTTTCGTAAAACAGGTCTTGAAGGATTTTCTGGATTCGGGACCAGGATACGGAGTCTAGATAGGTTTGTGCGATACTAAATGTTTGTAATTGTAATTCGTTTACAACGTCGCACAAGGATCTGAATGTTTCTATTACGGTCTGGAAATTGATTGATCTGGTGGAATGTTCGATGATTGGAAGCTGGATTTGGAATTCGTTTCCGATTTGTATGACTTTGGCTTTGGTAAGGACGTGATTTTTGTTTAGGAGGAATTTTTCAGCGTTCGCTAGATCTTTGGCGCCCGTGTCATAGGGGTGCCCAGATTGCGTGACGAAGACAACTACATTGTCTCGTCGCGTTGATAATGCGTCACGGCTGAAATTAAATAGAGGTTCGCGTCGGAAAAATTCATTTGGAGCAGGAGTATAGAAGTCGGTGCTGTCGCTGGCGACTTGCGGAGGTGGTGCTGTGTTGGTACGGAAGGACGTGCCTGGAGTCGGTAATTCAGGTTCTGATGTTACCGGAGTAGGAGGAGGCGCTAGTGTGGTATACTTTTTACGGGTTTCCGGAGGCACATCGAAGATGTCGTCCTCCGAGTTTTCTGAATACGAGAGCGGAAAAATTTGAGCGGGATTCCGCGACAATGCGTCCGCATTAAGGTTCGTTTTTCCACTTTTATAGACCATCTCGTAGTCAAATTCCGCTAACTTAAGCCTCCATCGTACGAGTCTACTTGACGGGTCCTTGACCGAATTCATCCACACTAACGGTCGATGGTCGGTAACGAGTTTGAATTGATTACCGTATATGTATGGACGAAAGTAATGGACGGCGTAGACAATCGCCAGACACTCCTTCTCGATCGTGGAGTAGTTTTTCTCCGCAGCGTTTAACAGTCGCGACGTGTACGCGATTGGCAAGTCGCGGCCTATTGGTCCTTGACTCAAGATAGCACCAATAGCTTCGGCGGACGCGTCGGTCGTTATCACGAATGGTTGTTTAAAGTTGGGGTACTGCAAGATAGGCGCTTCGCATAGGCAATCTCGGAGTTTGACGAATGAATTCTCATGCTCGTTACGCCATACAAAGGGCGCGTCCTTTTTTAACAAATTCGTTAGAGGCTTAGCAATATTGGAAAAATTTGCGATGAACCGCCTGTAGTATCCCGCGAGCCCGAGGAATTGTTTGATCTGTTTCGCGTTGCGCGGGCGCGGAAAATTTTTGACGGCGCTAATTTTCGCAGGGTCAGGTTTTACACCGTGCTCACTGATAATATGACCCAAATAGCTTACTTCTCTCCTCAAGAATTCGCACTTATCCGGCTGCAATACTAAATTAGCTTCTTTGAGCCGTTGAGTTAATTTATCGAATTTAAGTCGATGTTCTTGAAGAGAGCTAGTGTAGATAACAATGTCGTCCAAATAGACGAAAATTTCGTTCCCCTGGAGACCGGACAGGACATTGTCCATAAGTCGTTGGAACGTCGCTGGCGCATTTTTTAATCCGAATGGCATTCTTTTAAATTCATAATGCCCGTGAGGCGTCGAAAAAGCAGTTTTAGGAGCATCGGCGGGCTCCATTGGGATCTGGTGAAATCCGCTCGCGAGATCGAATGTACTAAAATACTTCGCACTCCCGAGCTGATCAAGTATCTCGGTAATGCAAGGGAGGGGATAGGCATCGGCGACAGATTTCTCATTGAGTGCGCGGTAGTCGATGACGACGCGCCATTGCTTGTTGCCCAAGGAGTCCGGTTTCTTTGGGACAACCCACAATGGCGAATTATATGGTGATTTTGACGGAGAGATGACACCATTTTGTAAAAATTTGTCGACTTGTCGTCGAATCTCCTCCTTATGAGCTGGTGGGAATCGGTATTGTTTCACATTGACGGGGCGGTCGTCGACGGTTGGAATCTTGTGCGTGGTTGCTGACGTATGCCCTAATTTATCCCCCTCAATGTGAAAAAGCTCCTGCGTGCTTTGAACGAGACGGACGACGTGCTCTCTTTCCTCTGCGTTGAGGTGGTCGAGACGGAGGAGACTAAGAATTCGATCTAGGCGAGATTTCGAAGGATTGGCGGATTTCGATGTCTGTTTTAACGGCGCCTGTTGTATATTATTTTTAACCGCCTGAGCATAGGAGATTTGTTGAACATTCGCGATTTTGCAACGCGAAGGAGGAGTTTCGAGTGTCGAATATGGTGTCTGACTCGAGAAAGAAATAGAAGTTTTCCCTTTTTGGGATGAGCCGATCGGTACGGCGGATACGTTAGATTTAGTAGATTTAGAAAAAACCGGATACAGCGACGGACTATCCTCCTCGTGGAGGGGAGTCATGATTTGCGCGGGCTCAAGTACGATTTCTGGTAACGCGATTTCGACGGCGCGGTCGGATGAATTAATTATTCGAGTTACCGCTTTGCCCCGAATTACTCTGACGAGAGCGTTTCCGAAAAATATACCCGGCGCAAGATCGATACGGGGAATTATACCTTCCGCGAGGTTCGAATTAACTACGCGGACCTTGATACCGATATTTGATCTCGGCGGAATGGAGATACGGTCTCCTGACTTCGGAGAAGCTGCTTTGTCTTGCGTTCGAAGCTTCGATTTCGTTGCTGCATCGCGTTTCAGCGGAGGCGATGATTTACGCGGCGGCGGAGGGGGAATAGATTCCGTGCGCGGCGCTTGTTTACGTTTCGGCGATAGGAGAGGCTTTATTTTCGAGTCCGGTGACGGTTCCTCGAGTGTTTCGATATCGTCTTCGAAAGGAATTCTCTTACCATTCCATTTGATTATTTTATTTGGAAAAGAGATTTCTGCGTCCATACAGAACCCGGAGCCGAGGATCCCGCTTGGTTTAAGGGGAAAATCATCCTCGACCACATTAAAAGGGACGACGCGACCGAAAATGACAAGATTCACCGTCCCTAAGGTTGCGGTTTTGCCATCGGTTACCCCTGTTATTATTACGATCTCGGACTTATCGATTCGCGCGGATGCTTTTAGAGCCGAACGTTTTATAATATTTATTTCCGCCCCAGTGTCCACCATGAAGCGAGTTGGTGAAATTAGAAGATCGGATTTTAGAATTACGTTTGGCGTGCTAGTTTTTCCGGTTATGTTTATCGCGGCGTTTCGTCGATTTCCGCGTTGGAGTTGTTCGCGGCGAGAGGACGGACTTGGTGCGCGGCCTCGCCACCTGTCTCGCGGCGGGTGCGGAGGCCATTGTCGTTTCCCGAATTTTTATTTACCGCGTTGTTGTACTGCCTTTTTCGGCACTCGCCTATTTCATGCCCCGGGGTCTTGCAATAGCGACAAAATTTGGGCGCGTCCCTGGCTACGATTTGTCTCGGTTGTTCGTACGCGGGGCCTCGAGTAGGAGGCGGTACGTCCCTGGATCGCAAGTAGGCGTCACGGTATTCCTGCGGTCGGTACGGCGATGGCGGTCTGAACCGACACTCGGTCGCGTAATGTCCGATATTATTGCATTTTCGGCAAATAATTTCGGCTGGTTTTTCGCGCGATTCTGGTCGCGCGACACGCGATCTACCTAGCCGGTTGCAATCACGTTCGTGCATTTGATAGAGCTCCCGCGCTCGAGCGAACGTTTCTCGCAATGTGCCGAATGAATTTATCGTCATTTGCATTCGAATTTCCGGAATGAGACCGTCTTTAAAACATTGTAATGTGAGCGCGTCTACGTCATCGAGCGATTCCGGTGTGTCTCGTCGAGCAAGCCTCTCGCAATCAATTATAGCGGTTCTAAGATCTTTTACTCGACCGATGTAATCTAGAATGTGCTCGTTCGCGCGCATAAATATATTAGCAAGTTCACCCCGATAATGATGAGCTGATTTTACGGAGCAAAAAGTGCTGCGAAGAACGTCCGTTAATTCGAGTATTGTGTAACACGGCTCGTCTTCTAGCGCGGCGTAGGCACGACCCTTGAGTTTTCCCTTAAGCAGGCGTGTGAAAGTTCGCTCGCACCCATTAGGGATAAGCTCATAAGCGCGTTTACACGCTCGGGTAAACTGAAGAATTGGAATGTTCTGACCATCGAATGTCGGCACGGCTTCGAGGGCCTGCTTAAGCGATAGCTCGTCGTGTTGCGAACTATTTGTATTAAAATCGGAGCTCGAATTATGTCCGGAAAGCGGATTTCCCCGAGGAATATCCAGAGAAACGGTATCGTCGCGCGTTAAATCAGGCGTTCTGCGGATAGATTCTATTTCACGACGTAGAATTTCTATTTGCTGGAGCAACGCGGCATTACTAGGATCGGTCGTTTTCGTATTTTTCGCGGAAGTACTTTGTTGCGCGGTACTAGGAAGAGGCTCGGAGATAGCGTCTTGGAAGTCGAGCGTTCTGCTAGTGCGTTTTTCGCGTTCGGAATCGGCCATCGCGGCGGCTCGCTGTGTCTGCTGGCGCGTTTTTGTCGGAGTCCGGGTTGCCATATCTAGTTTCGCGGTTCCTTTCGGCGGAATTTCCGGAGGAAACGCGTGGCTATCCCACCGCTGTCACCAAAAATAACTTTCGTGTCACGTCCCGAGGTGCGGTTGCGCTCGCAACGGTGGCACAAAGTCGTAACCGTTCCCGAAAATAACGCGAATTGCGTCCGGACCGGGTTCGTTGGCGTTTCGGACTCGATAAAACGGTAATTAACACTAAACTTACCTTGCGAAGACTTGATTCCGCTGTCTGATTTCTCTTTCTAGGTACCTGGAGCGCCTTGGATCCGCAACCGGGATGGCGGCGGCGTACGGCTGGAACGGAGGTACGGGTCGTGCGGCGAAGGAAACCTCCTTCACAGGTACCAGGACTCGAACGCAGGAAATTGAATATTCTGGTGCATCACCCACGTATTCCCGAGCGAGACGACGAATAAACTCTCTCCTCCCCGCGCGTCGTGTACGCTTTGTCGGAGGTGCAAGGCTCGTCGAGAATACTTGAACTTCGGTCGAGTACGGCGCGGCTAAGCGTTGGTTCGCTCTAGCTTACCGGGATCAACCTGGGCGCAAGATATTCTGTATACGGTAGAAGTGAGGATGGAGCAACTAAGCGCTGGTTCGCTCTAGTCGTCGAGCCTCAAGACTATCGCAGATGAGATATAGAAATAGAATAATCGCGAGCGTACCCGTGGAGTAGAATTAAGGAATTGTATTTGGACTCGAATAAAGATACTTTGAATCTGGTAAAAATAAACTATATTCTATGATTTCACTATACTAAATACACTTGACTAAGTTCTAAGTTACTGACTAGCGATTACAATGAGAATTAGAAATAGTATAAAGTATCGAATGGACTCCGCTATGGGAGTATGGATAGAGACGAATGCATTAGAGCTAATTGCTCGTTGCGAATGAGCCTATTGCTCGGATCGGAAGTGCATCGTTCGGATGCTGGATTAGAACTCCTCGGTTCGGAGATGAGATATGAACTCTCCAGTTCGGAGATGAGATACCAACTCTCCAGTTCGGAGGTGAGATTGGAACTGACTCTCGGATCTCGCGTCCGCGACCTCCTCGGGTCGCGCGGCGCGCGAGTCGCTGGGCCCTCGCGGTGGGGCGGACGGTCGGAGTAGGGCGGCCGCTCGGCCCTCGTGGTGGGGCGGCCGTTCGGAGTGGGGCGCGGCCCGCGTTAAGCGTGAGCCGCGAGCGTCGAGTGTGCGCGCGAGTGCACGGAACATAACCGTGCATGAATAAAATATATACATATATTGACTTAAATCTAGGTGTGTGTTGGTGTGTATGTACATATATGAGTAGTGTGCTTATTCTAATCCCACATGTACGAGAAGTACGTATAGGGCTTCGTGATCGCTGGGGATTCGACCCAGTATGTGTCGGAGAGCTCCTCGCCCTCGTAATACGGGGTGAAGTCCTCCCCCTCGTGTGTGGAGATCGCGCGTGGGCGCGACATGCTGCATCCCTCTTCCCTCTCGTACCTTTGTCTCCTTCTGTAGGGACGGCGAGTCGGCGGGTGGCCCGTGTGCAGGGGCTCCGGATACGGATGCTGGGGATGATGAGGTGGACGCCGGAGGGTGGCAGGCGGTACGCCTGACGTTACACATGATAAGATATAATACTCATTGCGAAGTGTCATGTATATCTCGTAATTACTTCAAAAGAATGTAAATGCGACACTTCTATTCTAGGAAATAGCGTTTGCACATGTCTACGTATCGTAGCAATAGAGTTCTAATGCTACTTGAAACGAGATGTCGCATTTCATTTCTATGTTTCGTGATAACATATAATATTCATTGTGGAGTGTTATGTATACCTCGTATTCACTTCAAAAGAATGTAAATGCGACACTTCCTTGCTAGGAAATAACATTTGCAGATGTCTACACATCGTAGCAATAGAGTTCTAGTGCTTCTTTAATCGCAATATCGCGTCTCACTTCTATGTTTCGAGATAAGATATAATATTCATTGCGAAGTGTTATGTATTGTCACGTCCCGAGGTGCGGTTGCGCTCGCAACGGTGGCACAAAGTCGTAACCGTTCCCGAAAATAACGCGAATTGCGTCCGGACCGGGTTCGTTGGCGTTTCGGACTCGATAAAACGGTAACTAACACTAAACTTACCTTGCGAAGGCTTGATTCCGCTGCCTGATTTCTCTTTCCAGGTACCTGGAACGCCTTGGATCCGCAACCGGGATGGCGGCGGCGTACGGCTGGAACGGAGGTACGTCTACGGGAATAAGCGTCCAGGCGGGTTGACTCCGGCCGGCAGGTATCGGCGTTTGGCCCTGACGATTGGCGACTCGTACGGGTCGTGCGGCGAAGGAAACCTCCTTCACAGGTACCAGGACTCGAACGCAGGATATTGAATATTCTGGTGCATCACCCACGTATTCCCGAGCGAGACGACGAATAAACTCTCTCCTCCCCGCGCGTCGTGTACGCTTTGTCGGAGGTGCAAGGCTCGTCGAGAATACTTGAACTTCGGTCGAGTACGGCGCGGCTAAGCGTTGGTTCGCTCTAGCTTACCGGGATCAACCTGGGCGCAAGATATTCTGTATACGGTAGAAGTGAGGATGGAGCAACTAAGCGCTGGTTCGCTCTAGTCGTCGAGCCTCAAGACTATCGCAGATGAGATATAGAAATAGAATAATCGCGAGCGTACCCGTGGAGTAGAATTAAGGAATTGTATTTGGACTCGAATAAAGATACTTTGAATCTGGTAAAAATAAACTATATTCTATGATTTCACTATACTAAATACACTTGACTAAGTTCTAAGTTACTGACTAGCGATTACAATGAGAATTAGAAATAGTATAAAGTATCGAATGGACTCCGCTATGGGAGTATGGATAGGGACGAATGCATTAGAGCTAATTGCTCGTTGCGAATGAGCCTATTGCTCGGATCGGAAGTGCATCGTTCGGATGCTGGATTAGAACTCCTCGGTTCGGAGATGAGATACCAACTCTCCAGTTCGGAGATGAGATTGGAACTCCTCCGTTCGGAGGTGAGTTAGCAACTCTCCCGTTCGGAGGAGAGATTGGAACTCTCCGGTTCGGAGATGAGACGCGAACTGACTCTCGGATCTCGCGTCCGCGACCTCCTCGGGTCGCGCGGCGCGCGAGTCGCTGGGCCCTCGCGGTGGGGCGGACGGTCGGAGTAGGGCGGCCGCTCGGCCCTCGTGGTGGGGCGGCCGTTCGGAGTGGGGCGCGGCCCGCGTTAAGCGTGAGCCGCGAGCGTCGAGTGTGCGCGCGAGTGCAACGGAACATAACCGTGCATGAATAAAATATATACATATATTCACTTAAATCTAGGTGTGTGTTGGTGTGTATGTACATAGGTGAGTAGTGTGCTTATTCTAATCCCACATGTACGAGAAGTACGTATAGGGCTTCGTGATTGCTGGGGATTCGACCCAGTACGTGTCGGAGAGCTCCTCGCCCTCGTAATACGGGGTGAAGTCCTCCCCCTCGTGTGTGGAGATCGCGCGTGGGCGCGGCTTGCTGCATCCCTCTTCCCTCTCGTATCTTTGTCTCCTTCTGTAGGGACGGCGAGTCGGCGGGTGGCCCGTGTGCAGGGGCTCCGGATGCGGATGCTGGGGATGATGAGGTGGGCGTCGGAGGGTGGCAGGCGGTACGCCTGACGTTACACCACCCCCCTTGGAAAAAGAATCTCGGCCATGCCGAGATCTCTTGTCTGTTGGGTAGATTTCGGGATGCTGGATCCTTCTCTTGGTCCTGTCGGCTGGATGCTGCGGAATCTGAGGTTTTTCGCCTGGTTGATCCTGGCGATAACGTTTGGAGATTGGACCGTGACTGCGGGCTTCCTTCGGATTGCAGGCACTTTCGTCGCTTTCACTTTCAGCGTTCGTTTGAATGTCACTGCTCTCACTGACTTCATTTTCAGTTTTTCGCACTTTTCTTTCACTAGCATCCACACTCTGTATACTATGCATTCGTTTACAAATTTTGATTTTGTTCGTATGAACAATTTTATGGCGCCCTTTTACATTTAGCTTAACATTACAGTTGCCCAAAATTTCGAGGATACGGTACGGTCCAGAGTATTGTGCCTGGAACTTATGTTTGTTCGGCTCTTTTAAAAGATAGACCCATTGGCCTACCTCGAAGTTTTGGACATTGAGATTTCGGTCATAATAATATTTAGAACGGCGTTTCGCATTGTCTAGATTGGCTTTAGCCAAATCCTGAGATTTCGAGATTTTCTCCTGAAGTTGTATAAGATAGTCGCTATAAGTTTCGTTATCAGAGCTGTCCTGAAAAGGAGTGGCTGACGGCGTCCTAGCTATCCTGCCGAACACTAGTTCGTGTGGGGTGTATAATGTACCCTCGTGCACACTGGTGTTGTATGAAAACATTGCATACGGTAACCAATTCACCCAATCGTTACTCGACTCTATGTAATGCTTCAGATATTCGGCCAGGACGTGGTGAGATCGTTCAACGGACCCGTTTGTTTGTGGATGGAACGCAGTGGACTTGTATTGCTTAATACGGAATTTGATTGCTATGGCTTTAATCAAGCTATTTATAAAGTTCGAACCTTGGTCCGTGAGTATGCCTTTCGGGCATCCGAACTTACAAATGAATTCTTTTATTAAAGCTTCGGCAATGTCTACTGCGGTGGTGGTTTTGAGAGGAACTGCGACTGAGTATTTAGTGAGGAGATCTTGGATCGTGAGGATACTCGTATAACCGTCGGAAGTTTCGGGAAGAGGACCCATTACGTCCATTGAAATCTTATCGAATGCCCTGCCAGGGGTGTCGGTTAAAGTGAGAGGCTGTCTGGTCTTTACCCGGACCAGTTTCTCTGTCTGACAACTTTTACATTTGCCAATATATTCTTGTATTTGTGTTTTCATGTTTGGCCAAAAGTATTGTTGTCTGATGCGAGAATAAGTTTTATTAACCCCTTTGTGACCTCCCACAGGGGAGTCGTGGTTTTCTCTTATTATTTTCAGTCGCTCTTCGACCGAAGGGGTTTTAATGAGGCCCTGGCAGACCGTAATCTGGACAGTTGTTTCATAAAACAGGTCCTGAAGGATTTTCTGGATTCGGGACCAGGATACGGAGTCTAGATAGGTTTGTGCGATACTAAATGTTTGTAATTGTAATTCGTTTACAACGTCGCACAAGGATCTGAATGTTTCTATTACGGTCTGGAAATTGATTGATCTGGTGGAATGTTCGATGATTGGAAGCTGGATTTGGAATTCGTTTCCGATTTGTATGACTTTGGCTTTGGTAAGAACGTGATTTTTGTTTGGAAGGAATTTTTCAGCGTTCGCTAGATCTTTGGCGCCCGTGTCATAGGGGTGCCCAGATTGCGTGACGAAGACAACTACATTGTCTCGTCGCGTTGATAATGCGTCACGGCTGAAATTAAATAGAGGTTCGCGTCGGAAAAATTCATTTGGAGCAGGAGTATAGAAGTCGGTGCTGTCGCTGGCGACTTGCGGAGGTGGTGCTGTGTTGGTACGGAAGGACGTGCCTGGAGTCGGTAATTCAGGTTCTGATGTTACCGGAGTAGGAGGAGGCGCTAGTGTGGTATACTTTTTACGGGTTTCCGGAGGCACATCGAAGATGTCGTCCTCCGAGTTTTCTGAATACGAGAGCGGAAAAATTTGAGCGGGATTCCGCGACAATGCGTCCGCATTAAGGTTCGTTTTTCCACTTTTATAGACCATCTCGTAGTCAAATTCCGCTAACTTAAGCCTCCACCGTACGAGTCTACTTGACGGGTCCTTGACCGAATTCATCCACACTAACGGTCGATGGTCGGTAACGAGTTTGAATTGATTACCGTATATGTATGGACGAAAGTGATGGACGGCGTAGACAATCGCCAGACACTCCTTCTCGATCGTGGAGTAGTTTTTCTCCGCAGCGTTTAACAGTCGCGACGTGTACGCGATTGGCAAGTCGCGGCCTATTGGTCCTTGACTCAAGATAGCACCAATAGCTTCGGCGGACGCGTCGGTCGTTATCACGAATGGTTGTTTAAAGTTGGGGTACTGCAAGATAGGCGCTTCGCATAGGCAATCTCGGAGTTTGACGAATGAATTCTCATGCTCGTTACGCCATACAAAGGGCGCGTCCTTTTTTAACAAATTCGTTAGAGGCTTAGCAATATTGGAAAAATTTGCGATGAACCGCCTGTAGTATCCCGCGAGCCCGAGGAATTGTTTGATCTGTTTCGCGTTGCGCGGGCGCGGAAAATTTTTGACGGCGCTAATTTTCGCAGGGTCAGGTTTTACACCGTGCTCACTGATAATATGACCCAAATAGCTTACTTCTCTCCTCAAGAATTCGCACTTATCCGGCTGCAATACTAAATTAGCTTCTTTGAGCCGTTGAGTTAATTTATCGAATTTAAGTCGATGTTCTTGAAGAGAGCTAGCGTAGATAACAATGTCGTCCAAATAGACGAAAATTTCGTTCCCCTGGAGACCGGACAGGACATTGTCCATAAGTCGTTGGAACGTCGCTGGCGCATTTTTTAATCCGAATGGCATTCTTTTAAATTCATAATGCCCGTGAGGCGTCGAAAAAGCAGTTTTAGGAGCATCGGCGGGCTCCATTGGGATCTGGTGAAATCCGCTCGCGAGATCGAATGTACTAAAATACTTCGCACTCCCGAGCTGATCAAGTATCTCGGTAATGCAAGGGAGGGGATAGGCATCGGCGACAGATTTCTCATTGAGTGCGCGGTAGTCGATGACGACGCGCCATTGCTTGTTGCCCAAGGAGTCCGGTTTCTTTGGGACAACCCACAATGGCGAATTATATGGTGATTTTGACGGAGAGATGACACCATTTTGTAAAAATTTGTCGACTTGTCGTCGAATCTCCTCCTTATGAGCTGGTGGGAATCGGTATTGTTTCGCATTGACGGGGCGGTCGTCGACGGTTGGAATCTTGTGCGTGGTTGCTGACGTATGCCCTAGTTTATCCCCCTCAATGTGAAAAAGCTCCTGCGTGCTTTGAACGAGACGGACGACGTGCTCTCTTTCCTCTGCGTTGAGGTGGTCGAGACGGAGGAGACTAAGAATTCGGTCTAGGCGAGATTTCGAAGGATTGGCGGATTTCGATGTTTGTTTTAACGGCGCCTGTTGTATATTATTTTTAACCGCCTGAGCATAAGAGATCTGTTGAACATTCGCGATTTTGCAACGCGAAGGAGGAGTTTCGATTGTCGAGTATGGTGTCTGACTCGAGAAAGAAATAGAAGTTTTCCCTTTTTGGGATGAGCCGATCGGTACGGCGGATACGTTAGATTTAGTAGATTTAGAAAAAACCGGATACAGCGACGGACTATCCTCCTCGTGGAGGGGAGTCATGATTTGCGCGGGCTCAAGTACGATTTCTGGTAACGCGATTTCGACGGCGCGGTCGGATGAATTAATTATTCGAGTTACCGCTTTGCCCCGAATTACTCTGACGAGAGCGTTTCCGAAAAATATACCCGGCGCAAGATCGATACGGGGAATTATACCTTCCGCGAGGTTCGAATTAACTACGCGGACCTTGATACCGATATTTGATCTCGGCGGAATGGAGATACGGTCTCCTGACTTCGGAGAAGCTGCTTTGTCTTGCGTTCGAAGCTTCGATTTCGTTGCTGCATCGCGTTTCAGCGGAGGCGATGATTTACGCGGCGGGCGCGGCGGCGGAGGGGGAATAGATTCCGTGCGCGGCGCTTGTTTACGTTTCGGCGATAGGAGAGGCTTTATTTTCGAGTCCGGTGACGGTTCCTCGAGTGTTTCGATATCGTCTTCGAAAGGAATTCTCTTACCATTCCATTTGATTATTTTATTTGGAAAAGAGATTTCTGCGTTATACAGAACCCGGAGCCGAGGATCCCGCTTGGTTTAAGGGGAAAATCATCCTCGACCACATTAAAAGGGACGACGCGACCGAAAATGACAAGATTCACCGTCCCTAAGGTTGCGGTTTTGCCATCGGTTACCCCTGTTATTATTACGATCTCGGACTTATCGATTCGCGCGGATGCTTTTAGAGCCGAACGTTTTATAATATTTATTTCCGCCCCAGTGTCCACCATGAAGCGAGTTGGTGAAATTAGAAGATCGGATTTTAAAATTACGTTTGGCGTGCTAGTTTTTCCGGTTATGTTTATCGCGGCGTTTCGTCGATTTCCGCGTTGGAGTTGTTCGCGGCGAGAGGACGGACTTGGTGCGCGGCCTCGCCACCTGTCTCGCGGCGGGTGCGGAGGCCATTGTCGTTTCCCGAATTTTTATTTACCGCGTTGTTGTACTGCCTTTTTCGGCACTCGCCTATTTCGTGCCCCGGGGTCTTGCAATAGCGACAAAATTTGGGCGCGTCCCTGGCTACGATTTGTCTCGGTTGTTCGTACGCGGGGCCTCGAGTAGGAGGCGGTACGTCCCTGGATCGCAAGTAGGCGTCACGGTATTCCTGCGGTCGGTACGGCGATGGCGGTCTGAACCGACACTCGGTCGCGTAATGTCCGATATTATTGCATTTTCGGCAAATAATTTCGGCTGGTTTTTCGCGCGATTCTGGTCGCGCGACACGCGATCTACCTAGCCGGTTGCAATCACGTTCGTGCATTTGATAGAGCTCCCGCGCTCGAGCGAACGTTTCTCGCAATGTGCCGAATGAATTTATCGTCATTTGCATTCGAATTTCCGGAATGAGACCGTCTTTAAAACATTGTAATGTGAGCGCGTCTACGTCATCGAGCGATTCCGGTGTGTCTCGTCGAGCAAGCCTCTCGCAATCAATTATAGCGGTTCTAAGATCTTTTACTCGACCGATGTAATCTAGAATGTGCTCGTTCGCGCGCATAAATATATTAGCAAGTTCACCCCGATAATGATGAGCTGATTTTACGGAGCAAAAAGTGCTGCGAAGAACGTCCGTTAATTCGAGTATTGTGTAACACGGCTCGTCTTCTAGCGCGGCGTAGGCACGACCCTTGAGTTTTCCCTTAAGCAGGCGTGTGAAAGTTCGCTCGCACCCATTAGGGATAAGCTCATAAGCGCGTTTACACGCTCGGGTAAACTGAAGAATTGGAATGTTCTGACCATCGAATGTCGGCACGGCTTCGAGGGCCTGCTTAAGCGATAGCTCGTCGTGTTGCGAACTATTTGTATTAAAATCGGAGCTCGAATTATGTCCGGAAAGCGGATTTCCCCGAGGAATATCCAGAGAAACGGTATCGTCGCGCGTTAAATCAGGCGTTCTGCGGATAGATTCTATTTCACGACGTAGAATTTCTATTTGCTGGAGCAACGCGGCATTACTAGGATCGGTCGTTTTCGTATTTTTCGCGGAAGTACTTTGTTGCGCGGTACTAGGAAGAGGCTCGGAGATAGCGTCTTGGAAGTCGAGCGTTCTGCTAGTGCGTTTTTCGCGTTCGGAATCGGCCATCGCGGCGGCTCGCTGTGTCTGCTGGCGCGTTTTTGTCGGAGTCCGGGTTGCCATATCTAGTTTCGCGGTTCCTTTCGGCGGAATTTCCGGAGGAAACGCGTGGCTATCCCACCGCTGTCACCAAAAATAACTTTCGTGTCACGTCCCGAGGTGCGGTTGCGCTCGCAACGGTGGCACAAAGTCGTAACCGTTCCCGAAAATAACGCGAATTGCGTCCGGACCGGGTTCGTTGGCGTTTCGGACTCGATAAAACGGTAACTAACACTAAACTTACCTTGCGAAGGCTTGATTCCGCTGCCTGATTTCTCTTTCCAGGTACCTGGAACGCCTTGGATCCGCAACCGGGATGGCGGCGGCGTACGGCTGGAACGGAGGTACGTCTACGGGAATAAGCGTCCAGGCGGGTTGACTCCGGCCGGCAGGTATCGGCGTTTGGCCCTGACGATTGGCGACTCGTACGGGTCGTGCGGCGAAGGAAACCTCCTTCACAGGTACCAGGACTCGAACGCAGGATATTGAATATTCTGGTGCATCACCCACGTATTCCCGAGCGAGACGACGAATAAACTCTCTCCTCCCCGCGCGTCGTGTACGCTTTGTCGGAGGTGCAAGGCTCGTCGAGAATACTTGAACTTCGGTCGAGTACGGCGCGGCTAAGCGTTGGTTCGCTCTAGCTTACCGGGATCAACCTGGGCGCAAGATATTCTGTATACGGTAGAAGTGAGGATGGAGCAACTAAGCGCTGGTTCGCTCTAGTCGTCGAGCCTCAAGACTATCGCAGATGAGATATAGAAATAGAATAATCGCGAGCGTACCCGTGGAGTAGAATTAAGGAATTGTATTTGGACTCGAATAAAGATACTTTGAATCTGGTAAAAATAAACTATATTCTATGATTTCACTATACTAAATACACTTGACTAAGTTCTAAGTTACTGACTAGCGATTACAATGAGAATTAGAAATAGTATAAAGTATCGAATGGACTCCGCTATGGGAGTATGGATAGGGACGAATGCATTAGAGCTAATTGCTCGTTGCGAATGAGCCTATTGCTCGGATCGGAAGTGCATCGTTCGGATGCTGGATTAGAACTCCTCGGTTCGGAGATGAGATACCAACTCTCCAGTTCGGAGATGAGATTGGAACTCCTCCGTTCGGAGGTGAGTTAGCAACTCTCCCGTTCGGAGGAGAGATTGGAACTCTCCGGTTCGGAGATGAGACGCGAACTGACTCTCGGATCTCGCGTCCGCGACCTCCTCGGGTCGCGCGGCGCGCGAGTCGCTGGGCCCTCGCGGTGGGGCGGACGGTCGGAGTAGGGCGGCCGCTCGGCCCTCGTGGTGGGGCGGCCGTTCGGAGTGGGGCGCGGCCCGCGTTAAGCGTGAGCCGCGAGCGTCGAGTGTGCGCGCGAGTGCAACGGAACATAACCGTGCATGAATAAAATATATACATATATTCACTTAAATCTAGGTGTGTGTTGGTGTGTATGTACATAGGTGAGTAGTGTGCTTATTCTAATCCCACATGTACGAGAAGTACGTATAGGGCTTCGTGATTGCTGGGGATTCGACCCAGTACGTGTCGGAGAGCTCCTCGCCCTCGTAATACGGGGTGAAGTCCTCCCCCTCGTGTGTGGAGATCGCGCGTGGGCGCGGCTTGCTGCATCCCTCTTCCCTCTCGTATCTTTGTCTCCTTCTGTAGGGACGGCGAGTCGGCGGGTGGCCCGTGTGCAGGGGCTCCGGATGCGGATGCTGGGGATGATGAGGTGGGCGTCGGAGGGTGGCAGGCGGTACGCCTGACGTTACAGTATACCTCGTATTATCTTCAACAGAATGTAAATGCGACACTTCCTTGCTAGGAAATTGCGTTTCCAGATGACTACGTGTCGAAACAATAGAGATCTAATGATTCTTAAAACGCGATATCACATCTCACTTCTATGTTTCATGATAAGAAGTATTATTCATTATGGAGTGTTATGTATACCTCGTATTCACGTCAAAAGAATGTAACTGCGACCCTTCCATTCTAGGAAATAGCGTTTGCAGATGTCTACGTATCGTAGCAATAGAGTTCTAATGCTTCTTAAAACGCGATATTGCATCTCACATCTATGTTTCGTGATAAGATATAATATTCATTGCGAAGTGTCATGTATACCTCGTATCCACTTCGAAAGAATGTAAGTGCGACACTTTCATGCTAGGAAATAGCGTTTGCAGATGTCATCGCATCGAGGCCATAGGGTTCTAATGCTTCATAAAACGCGATATCGCATCTCTCTTCTATGTTTCATGATAAGATATAATATTCATTGCGAAGTGTCATGTATACCCCGTATTCACTTCAAAAGAATGTAAGTACGACACTTTCATGCTAGGAAATAGCGTTTGCAGATGTCATCGCATCGAGGCCATAGGGTTCTAATGCTTCATAAAACGCGATATCGCATCTCTCTTCTATGTTTCATGATAAGATATAATATTCATTGCGAAGTGTCATGTATACCCCGTATTCACTTCAAAAGAATGTAAGTACGACACTTTCATGCTAGGAAATCGCGTTTGCAGATGTCTACGTATCGTAGCAATAGAGTTCTAATGCTACTCAATACGCGATATTGCATCTCATTTCTATGTTTCGTGATAAGACATAATATTCTTTCCGAAGTGTCATGAAAACCTCGAATTCACTTCAAAAGAATGTAAATGCGACTATTCCTTGCTAGCAAATAGCATTTGCAGATGCCTACGTATCGTAGCAATAGAGTTCTAATGCTTCTTAGATCGCGATATCGCATCTCATTTCCATGTTTCGTGATAAGTCATAATTATCATTCCGAAGTGTCATGTATACCTCGTATTCACTTCAAAAGAATGTAAGTGCGACACTTCCATGCTAGGAAATAGCGTTTGCAGATATCTCCACATCGAGGCAGTAGGGTTCTAATGCTTCTTAAGACGCGATATCGCATCTCACTTATATGTTACATGATAAGATATAATGCTCATTGCGATGTGTCATGTATACCTCGTATTCGCCTCAAAAGAATGTAAATGCGAATCTTCTTTGCTAGGAAATAGCGCTTGCAGATGTCCACGTCTCGTAGCAATGGTGTTCTAATGCTTCCCAAAACGCGATATCGCATATCATTTCTATGTTTCACGATAAGATATAATATTCATTGCGAAGTGTCATGTATACCTCGCATTCACTTCAAAAGAATGTAAATGCGACTATTGCTTGCTAGGAAATAGCGTTTGCAGATGCCTACGTATCGTAGCTATAGAGTTCCAATGCACCTTAGATCGCGATATCGCATCTCATTTCTATGTTTCGTGATAAATCATAAAATTCATTCCGAAGTGTCATGTATACCTCGAATTCACTTCAAAAGAATGTAAATGCGACACTTCCATACTAGGAAATAGCGTTTGCAGATATCTCCGCATCGAGGTAATAGGGTTCTAATGCTTCTTAAGACGCGATATCGCATCTCACTCTTATGTTACATGATAAGATATAATGTTCATTGCGAAGTGTCATGTATACCTCGTATTCACTTCAAATGAATGTAAATGCGAATCTTCCTTGCTCGGAAATAGCGTTTGCAGATGTCTACGTATCGTAGCAATAGCGTTCTAATGCTACTTAAATCGCGATATCACATCTCATTTATATGTTTCGTGTGTCACGTCCCGAGGTGCGGTTGCGCTCGCAACGGTGGCACAAAGTCGTAACCGTTCCCGAAAATAACGCGAATTGCGTCCGGACCGGGTTCGTTGGCGTTTCGGACTCGATAAAACGGTAATTAACACTAAACTTACCTTGCGAAGACTTGATTCCGCTGTCTGATTTCTCTTTCTAGGTACCTGGAGCGCCTTGGATCCGCAACCGGGATGGCGGCGGCGTACGGCTGGAACGGAGGTACGGGTCGTGCGGCGAAGGAAACCTCCTTCACAGGTACCAGGACTCGAACGCAGGAAATTGAATATTCTGGTGCATCACCCACGTATTCCCGAGCGAGACGACGAATAAACTCTCTCCTCCCCGCGCGTCGTGTACGCTTTGTCGGAGGTGCAAGGCTCGTCGAGAATACTTGAACTTCGGTCGAGTACGGCGCGGCTAAGCGTTGGTTCGCTCTAGCTTACCGGGATCAACCTGGGCGCAAGATATTCTGTATACGGTAGAAGTGAGGATGGAGCAACTAAGCGCTGGTTCGCTCTAGTCGTCGAGCCTCAAGACTATCGCAGATGAGATATAGAAATAGAATAATCGCGAGCGTACCCGTGGAGTAGAATTAAGGAATTGTATTTGGACTCGAATAAAGATACTTTGAATCTGGTAAAAATAAACTATATTCTATGATTTCACTATACTAAATACACTTGACTAAGTTCTAAGTTACTGACTAGCGATTACAATGAGAATTAGAAATAGTATAAAGTATCGAATGGACTCCGCTATGGGAGTATGGATAGAGACGAATGCATTAGAGCTAATTGCTCGTTGCGAATGAGCCTATTGCTCGGATCGGAAGTGCATCGTTCGGATGCTGGATTAGAACTCCTCGGTTCGGAGATGAGATATGAACTGACTCTCGGATCTCGCGTCCGCGACCTCCTCGGGTCGCGCGGCGCGCGAGTCGCTGGGCCCTCGCGGTGGGGCGGACGGTCGGAGTAGGGCGGCCGCTCGGCCCTCGTGGTGGGGCGGCCGTTCGGAGTGGGGCGCGGCCCGCGTTAAGCGTGAGCCGCGAGCGTCGAGTGTGCGCGCGAGTGCACGGAACATAACCGTGCATGAATAAAATATATACATATATTTACTTAAATCTAGGTGTGTGTTGGTGTGTATGTACATGTATGAGTAGTGTGCTTATTCTAATCCCACATGTACGAGAAGTACGTATAGGGCTTCGTGATCGCTGGGGATTCGACCCAGTATGTGTCGGAGAGCTCCTCGCCCTCGTAATACGGGGTGAAGTCCTCCCCCTCGTGTGTGGAGATCGCGCGTGGGCGCGGCATGCTGCATCCCTCTTCCCTCTCGTATCTTTGTCTCCTTCTGTAGGGACGGCGAGTCGGCGGGTGGCCCGTGTGCAGGGGCTCCGGATGCGGATGCTGGGGATGATGAGGTGGGCGTCGGAGGGTGGCAGGCGGTACGCCTGACGTTACACCACCCCCCTTGGAAAAAGAATCTCGGCCATGCCGAGATCTCTTGTCTGTTGGGTAGATTTCGGGATGCCGGATCCTTCTCTTGGTCCTGTCGGCTGGATGCTGCGGAATCTGAGGTTTTTCGCCTGGTTGATCCTGGCGATAACGTTTGGAGATTGGACCGTGACTGCGGGCTTCCTTCGGATTGCAGGCACTTTCGTCGCTTTCACTTTCAGCGTTCGTTTGAACGTCACTGCTCTCACTGACTTCATTTTCAGTTTTTCGCACTTTTCTTTCACTAGCATCCACACTCTGCATACTATGCATTCGTTTACAAATTTTGATTTTGTTCGTATGAACAATTTTATGGCGCCCTTTTACATTTAGCTTAACATTACAGTTGCCCAAAATTTCGAGGATACGGTACGGTCCAGAGTATTGTGCCTGGAACTTATGTTTGTTCGGCTCTTTTAAAAGATAGACCCATTGGCCTACCTCGAAGTTTTGGACATTGAGATTTCGGTCATAATAATATTTAGAACGGCGTTTCGCATTGTCTAGATTGGCTTTAGCCAAATCCTGAGATTTCGAGATTTTCTCCTGAAGTTGTATAAGATAGTCGCTATAAGTTTCGTTATCAGAGCTGTCCTGAAAAGGAGTGGCTGACGGCGTCCTAGCTATCCTGCCGAACACTAGTTCGTGTGGGGTGTATAATGTACCCTCGTGCACACTGGTGTTGTATGAAAACATTGCATACGGTAACCAATTCACCCAATCGTTACTCGACTCTATGTAATGCTTCAGATATTCGGCCAGGACGTGGTGAGATCGTTCAACGGACCCGTTTGTTTGTGGATGGAACGCAGTGGACTTGTATTGCTTAATACGGAATTTGATTGCTATGGCTTTAATCAAGCTATTTATAAAGTTCGAACCTTGGTCCGTGAGTATGCCTTTCGGGCATCCGAACTTACAAATGAATTCTTTTATTAAAGCTTCGGCAATGTCTACTGC
Source organism: Xylocopa sonorina (assembly GCF_050948175.1). Lineage (NCBI taxonomy): Eukaryota > Metazoa > Arthropoda > Insecta > Hymenoptera > Apidae > Xylocopa > Xylocopa sonorina. Next base: position 41,779 of record NW_027490167.1, read on the forward strand.
GGTGGTGGTTTTGAGAGGAACTGCGACTGAGTATTTAGTGAGGAGATCTTGGATCGTGAGGATACTTGTATAACCGTCGGAAGTTTCGGGAAGAGGACCCATTACGTCCATTGAAATCTTATCGAATGCCCTGCCAGGGGTGTCGGTTAAAGTGAGAGGCTGTCTGGTCTTTACCCGGACCAGTTTCTCTGTCTGACAACTTTTACATTTGCCAATATATTCTTGTATTTGTGTTTTCATGTTTGGCCAAAAGTATTGTTGTCTGATGCGAGAATAAGTTTTATTAACCCCTTTGTGACCTCCCACAGGGGAGTCGTGGTTTTCTCTTATTATTTTCAGTCGCTCTTCGACCGAAGGGGTTTTAATGAGGCCCTGGCAGACCGTAATCTGGACAGTTGTTTCGTAAAACAGGTCTTGAAGGATTTTCTGGATTCGGGACCAGGATACGGAGTCTAGATAGGTTTGTGCGATACTAAATGTTTGTAATTGTAATTCGTTTACAACGTCGCACAAGGATCTGAATGTTTCTATTACGGTCTGGAAATTGATTGATCTGGTGGAATGTTCGATGATTGGAAGCTGGATTTGGAATTCGTTTCCGATTTGTATGACTTTGGCTTTGGTAAGGACGTGATTTTTGTTTAGGAGGAATTTTTCAGCGTTTGCTAGATCTTTGGCGCCCGTGTCATAGGGGTGCCCAGATTGCGTGACGAAGACAACTACATTGTCTCGTCGCGTTGATAATGCGTCACGGCTGAAATTAAATAGAGGTTCGCGTCGGAAAAATTCATTTGGAGCAGGAGTATAGAAGTCGGTGCTGTCGCTGGCGACTTGCGGAGGTGGTGCTGTGTTGGTACGGAAAGACGTGCCTGGAGTCGGTAATTCAGGTTCTGATGTTACCGGAGTAGGAGGAGGCGCTAGTGTGGTATACTTTTTACGGGTTTCCGGAGGCACATCGAAGATGTCGTCCTCCGAGTTTTCTGAATACGAGAGCGGAAAAATTTGAGCGGGATTCCGCGACAATGCGTCCGCATTAAGGTTCGTTTTTCCACTTTTATAGACCATCTCGTAGTCAAATTCCGCTAACTTAAGCCTCCACCGTACGAGTCTACTTGACGGGTCCTTGACCGAATTCATCCACACTAACGGTCGATGGTCGGTAACGAGTTTGAATTGATTACCGTATATGTATGGACGAAAGTAATGGACGGCGTAGACAATCGCCAGACACTCCTTCTCGATCGTGGAGTAGTTTTTCTCCGCAGCGTTTAACAGTCGCGACGTGTACGCGATTGGCAAGTCGCGGCCTATTGGTCCTTGACTCAAGATAGCACCAATAGCTTCGGCGGACGCGTCGGTCGTTATCACGAATGGTTGTTTAAAGTTGGGGTACTGCAAGATAGGCGCTTCGCATAGGCAATCTCGGAGTTTGACGAATGAATTCTCATGCTCGTTACGCCATACAAAGGGCGCGTCCTTTTTTAACAAATTCGTTAGAGGCTTAGCAATATTGGAAAAATTTGCGATGAACCGCCTGTAGTATCCCGCGAGCCCGAGGAATTGTTTGATCTGTTTCGCGTTGCGCGGGCGCGGAAAATTTTTGACGGCGCTAATTTTCGCAGGGTCAGGTTTTACACCGTGCTCACTGATAATATGACCCAAATAGCTTACTTCTCTCCTCAAGAATTCGCACTTATCCGGCTGCAATACTAAATTAGCTTCTTTGAGCCGTTGAGTTAATTTATCGAATTTAAGTCGATGTTCTTGAAGAGAGCTAGCGTAGATAACAATGTCGTCCAAATAGACGAAAATTTCGTTCCCCTGGAGACCGGACAGGACATTGTCCATAAGTCGTTGGAACGTTGCTGGCGCATTTTTTAATCCGAATGGCATTCTTTTAAATTCATAATGCCCGTGAGGCGTCGAAAAAGCAGTTTTAGGAGCATCGGCGGGCTCCATTGGGATCTGGTGAAATCCGCTCGCGAGATCGAATGTACTAAAATACTTCGCACTCCCGAGCTGATCAAGTATCTCGGTAATGCAAGGGAGGGGATAGGCATCGGCGACAGATTTCTCATTGAGTGCGCGGTAGTCGATGACGACGCGCCATTGCTTGTTGCCCAAGGAGTCCGGTTTCTTTGGGACAACCCACAATGGCGAGTTATATGGTGATTTTGACGGAGAGATGACACCATTTTGTAAAAATTTGTCGACTTGTCGTCGAATCTCCTCCTTATGAGCTGGTGGGAATCGGTATTGTTTCACATTGACGGGGCGGTCGTCGACGGTTGGAATCTTGTGCGTGGTTGCTGACGTATGCCCTAATTTATCCCCCTCAATGTGAAAAAGCTCCTGCGTGCTTTGAACGAGACGGACGACGTGCTCTCTTTCCTCTGCGTTGAGGTGGTCGAGACGGAGGAGACTAAGAATTCGGTCTAGGCGAGATTTCGAAGGATTGGCGGATTTCGATGTTTGTTTTAACGGCGCCTGTTGTATATTATTTTTAACCGCCTGAGCATAAGAGATCTGTTGAACATTCGCGATTTTGCAACGCGAAGGAGGAGTTTCGATTGTCGAGTATGGTGTCTGACTCGAGAAAGAAATAGAAGTTTTCCCTTTTTGGGATGAGCCGATCGGTACGGCGGATACGTTAGATTTAGTAGATTTAGAAAAAACCGGATACAGCGACGGACTATCCTCCTCGTGGAGGGGAGTCATGATTTGCGCGGGCTCAAGTACGATTTCTGGTAACGCGATTTCGACGGCGCGGTCGGATGAATTAATTATTCGAGTTACCGCTTTGCCCCGAATTACTCTGACGAGAGCGTTTCCGAAAAATATACCCGGCGCAAGATCGATACGGGGAATTATACCTTCCGCGAGGTTCGAATTAACTACGCGGACCTTGATACCGATATTTGATCTCGGCGGAATGGAGATACGGTCTCCTGACTTCGGAGAAGCTGCTTTGTCTTGCGTTCGAAGCTTCGATTTCGTTGCTGCATCGCGTTTCAGCGGAGGCGATGATTTACGCGGCGGGCGCGGCGGCGGAGGGGGAATAGATTCCGTGCGCGGCGCTTGTTTACGTTTCGGCGATAGGAGAGGCTTTATTTTCGAGTCCGGTGACGGTTCCTCGAGTGTTTCGATATCGTCTTCGAAAGGAATTCTCTTACCATTCCATTTGATTATTTTATTTGGAAAAGAGATTTCTGCGTCCATACAGAACCCGGAGCCGAGGATCCCGCTTGGTTTAAGGGGAAAATCATCCTCGACCACATTAAAAGGGACGACGCGACCGAAAATGACAAGATTCACCGTCCCTAAGGTTGCGGTTTTGCCATCGGTTACCCCTGTTATTATTACGATCTCGGACTTATCGATTCGCGCGGATGCTTTTAGAGCCGAACGTTTTATAATATTTATTTCCGCCCCAGTGTCCACCATGAAGCGAGTTGGTGAAATTAGAAGATCGGATTTTAGAATTACGTTTGGCGTGCTAGTTTTTCCGGTTATGTTTATCGCGGCGTTTCGTCGATTTCCGCGTTGGAGTTGTTCGCGGCGAGAGGACGGACTTGGTGCGCGGCCTCGCCACCTGTCTCGCGGCGGGTGCGGAGGCCATTGTCGTTTCCCGAATTTTTATTTACCGCGTTGTTGTACTGCCTTTTTCGGCACTCGCCTATTTCGTGCCCCGGGGTCTTGCAATAGCGACAAAATTTGGGCGCGTCCCTGGCTACGATTTGTCTCGGTTGTTCGTACGCGGGGCCTCGAGTAGGAGGCGGTACGTCCCTGGATCGCAAGTAAGCGTCACGGTATTCCTGCGGTCGGTACGGCGATGGCGGTCTGAGCCGACACTCGGTCGCGTAATGTCCGATATTATTACATTTTCGGCAAATAACTTCGGCTGGTTTTTCGCGCGATTCTGGTCGCGCGACACGCGATCTACCTAGCCGGTTGCAATCACGTTCGTGCATTTGATAGAGCTCCCGCGCTCGAGCGAACGTTTCTCGCAATGTACCGAATGAACTTATAGTCATTTGCATTCGAATTTCCGGAATGAGACCGTCTTTAAAACATTGTAGGGTGAGCGCGTCTACGTCATCGAGCGATTCCGGTGTGTCTCGTCGAGCAAGCCTTTCGCAATCAATTATAGCGGTTCTAAGATCTTTTACTCGACCGATGTAATCTAGAATGTGCTCGTTCGCGCGCATAAATATATTGGCAAGTTCACCCCGATAATGATGAGCTGATTTTACGGAGCAAAATGTGCTGCGAAGAACGTCCGTTAATTCGAGTATTGTGTAACACGGCTCGTCTTCTAGCGCGGCGTAGGCACGACCCTTGAGTTTTCCCTTAAGCAGGCGTGTGAAGGTTCGCTCGCACCCATTAGGGATAAGCTCATAAGCGCGTTTACACGCTCGGGTAAACTGAAGAATGGGAATGTTCTGACCGTCGAATGTCGGCACGGCTTCGAGGGCCTGCTTAAGCGATAGCTCGTCGTGTTGCGAACTATTTGTATTGAAATCAGAGCTCGAATTATGTGCGGAAAGCGGATTTCCCCGAGGAATATCCAGCGAAACGGTATCGTCGCGCGTTAAATCAGGCGTTCTGCGAATAGATTCTAATTCACGACGTAAAATTTCTATTTGCTGGAGCAACGCGGCATTACTCGGATCGGTCGCTTTCGTATTTTTCGCGGAAGTATTTGGTTGCGCGGTACTAGGAAGAGGCTCGGCGATAGCGTCTTGGAAATCAAGCGTTCTGCTAGTGCGTTTTTCGCGTTCGGAATCGGCCATCGCGGCGGCTCGCTGTGTCTGCTGGCGCGTTTTTGTCGGAGTCCGGGTTGCCATATCTAGTTTCGCGGTTCCTTTCGGCGGAATTTCCGGAGGAAACGCGTGGCTATCCCACCGCTGTCACCAAAAATAACTTTCGTGTCACGTCCCGAGGTGCGGTTGCGCTCGCAACGGTGGCACAAAGTCGTAACCGTTCCCGAAAATAACGCGAATTGCGTCCGGACCGGGTTCGTTGGCGTTTCGGACTCGATAAAACGGTAATTAACACTAAACTTACCTTGCGAAGACTTGATTCCGCTGTCTGATTTCTCTTTCTAGGTACCTGGAGCGCCTTGGATCCGCAACCGGGATGGCGGCGGCGTACGGCTGGAACGGAGGTACGGGTCGTGCGGCGAAGGAAACCTCCTTCACAGGTACCAGGACTCGAACGCAGGAAATTGAATATTCTGGTGCATCACCCACGTATTCCCGAGCGAGACGACGAATAAACTCTCTCCTCCCCGCGCGTCGTGTACGCTTTGTCGGAGGTGCAAGGCTCGTCGAGAATACTTGAACTTCGGTCGAGTACGGCGCGGCTAAGCGTTGGTTCGCTCTAGCTTACCGGGATCAACCTGGGCGCAAGATATTCTGTATACGGTAGAAGTGAGGATGGAGCAACTAAGCGCTGGTTCGCTCTAGTCGTCGAGCCTCAAGACTATCGCAGATGAGATATAGAAATAGAATAATCGCGAGCGTACCCGTGGAGTAGAATTAAGGAATTGTATTTGGACTCGAATAAAGATACTTTGAATCTGGTAAAAATAAACTATATTCTATGATTTCACTATACTAAATACACTTGACTAAGTTCTAAGTTACTGACTAGCGATTACAATGAGAATTAGAAATAGTATAAAGTATCGAATGGACTCCGCTATGGGAGTATGGATAGAGACGAATGCATTAGAGCTAATTGCTCGTTGCGAATGAGCCTATTGCTCGGATCGGAAGTGCATCGTTCGGATGCTGGATTAGAACTCCTCGGTTCGGAGATGAGATATGAACTGACTCTCGGATCTCGCGTCCGCGACCTCCTCGGGTCGCGCGGCGCGCGAGTCGCTGGGCCCTCGCGGTGGGGCGGACGGTCGGAGTAGGGCGGCCGCTCGGCCCTCGTGGTGGGGCGGCCGTTCGGAGTGGGGCGCGGCCCGCGTTAAGCGTGAGCCGCGAGCGTCGAGTGTGCGCGCGAGTGCACGGAACATAACCGTGCATGAATAAAATATATACATATATTTACTTAAATCTAGGTGTGTGTTGGTGTGTATGTACATGTATGAGTAGTGTGCTTATTCTAATCCCACATGTACGAGAAGTACGTATAGGGCTTCGTGATCGCTGGGGATTCGACCCAGTATGTGTCGGAGAGCTCCTCGCCCTCGTAATACGGGGTGAAGTCCTCCCCCTCGTGTGTGGAGATCGCGCGTGGGCGCGGCATGCTGCATCCCTCTTCCCTCTCGTATCTTTGTCTCCTTCTGTAGGGACGGCGAGTCGGCGGGTGGCCCGTGTGCAGGGGCTCCGGATGCGGATGCTGGGGATGATGAGGTGGGCGTCGGAGGGTGGCAGGCGGTACGCCTGACGTTACACGTGATAAGATATAATATTCATTGCGAAGTGTCATGTATACCTCGTATTCACATCATAAGAATGTAGATGCGTCTACTCCTTGCTAGGGCATAGCGTTTGCAGATGTCTACGTATCGTAGCAATAGCGTTCTAATGCTACTTAAATCGCGATATCACATCTCATTTATATGTTTCGTGATAAGATATAATATTCATTGCGAAGTGTCATGTATACCTCGTATTCACTTCAAAAGAATGTAAATGCGACTATTGCTTGCTAGGAAATAGCGTTTGCAGATGTCTACGTATCGGAGCAATAGTGTTCTAATGCTACTTATATCGCGATATCGCATCTCACTTCTATGTTTCGAGATAAGATGTAATATTCATTGCGAAGTGTCATGTATACATCGTATTCGCTTCAAAAGAATGTAAATGCGACACTTTCTTGCTAGGAAATAGCGTTTCCAGATGACCACGTATCGTAAGAATAGAGTTCTAATTCTTCTTAAAACGAGATGTCGCATCTCATTTCTATGTTTCATGATAAGGTATGATATTCATTGCGAAGTATCATGTATACCTTGTATTCTGTTCAAATGAATGTAAATGCGACACTTCCATGCTAGGAAAAGCGTTTGCAGAAGTCAAAGTATATTGGCAATAAAGATCTAATGCTTCTCAAAACGCGATATCGCATCTCATTCCTATGTTTCATGATAAGATATAATACTCATTGCGAAGTGTCATGTATACCTCGTATTCACTTCAACAGAATGTAAATGCGACACTTCCTTGCTTGGAAATAACATTTGCAGATGTCTACGCATCGTAGCAATAGAGTTCTAGTGCTTCTTAAATGGCGATATCGCATCGCACTTTTATGTTTCGAGATAAGATATAATATTCATTGCGAAGTGTCATGTATACCTCGTATTCACTTCAAAGGAATGTAAATGCGACACTTGCTTGCTAGGAAATAGCGTTTCCAGATGACCATGTATCGTAGCAATATAGTCCTAATGCTTCTTAAAACGAGGTGTCGCATACCATTTCTATGTTTCATGATAAGATACAATATTCATTGCGATGTGTCACTTATACCTCGTACTCACTTCAAAAGTGTGTAAATGCGACACTTCCTTGCTAGGAAATAGCGTTTGCATATGTCTACTTATCATAGCAATAGGGTTCTAATGCTTCTCAAAACGCGATATCGCATCTCATTTCCATGCTTCATTATAAGATATGATATTCATTGCGAAGAGAAATGTATACCTCGTACTCACTTCAAATGAATGTAAATGCGACACTTCCATGCTAGGAAATAGCCTTTGCAGATGTCTACGTATCGTAGCAATGGAGTTCTAATTCTTGTTAAATCGCGATATCGCATCTCACATCTATGTTCCATGATAAGATATAATATTCATTGCGATGTGTCACTTATATCTCGCATACGCTTCAAATGAATGTATATGCGACACTTCCTTGCTAGGCAATAGCGTTTGCTCATCTCTACGTATCGAAGCAATAGAGTTTTGAGCTTCTTAAAGCGGGATATCGCATCTCATTTCTATGTTTCGTGATAAGATATAATATTCATTGCGAAGTGTCATGTATACGTCGGACTCACTTCCAAAGAATGTAAATGCGACACTTCCTTGCTAGGAAACAGCGTTTGCAGATGTCCACGTATCGTAGCAATATAGTCCTAATGCTTCTTAAAACGAGGTGTCGCATACCATTTCTATGTTTCATGATAAGATACAATATTCATTGCGATGTGTCACTTATACCTCGTACTCACTTCAAAAGTGTGTAAATGCGACACTTCCTTGCTAGGAAATAGCGTTTGCATATGTCTACTTATCGTAGCAATAGGGTTCTAATGCTTCTCAAAACGCGATATCGCATCTCATTTCTATGCTTCATTATAAGATATGATATTCATTGCGAAGAGAAATGTATACCTCGCACTCACTTCAAATGAATGTAAATGCGACACTTCCATGCTAGGAAATAGCCTTTGCAGATGTCTACGTATCGTAGCAATGGAGTTCTAATTCTTGTTAAATCGCGATATCGCATCTCACAGCTATGTTCCATGATAAGATATAATATTCATTGCGATGTGTCACTTATATCTCGTATACACTTCAAATGAATGCATATGCGACACTTCCTTGCTAGGCAATAGCGTTTGCTCATCTCTACGTATCGAAGCAATAGAGTTCGCGGTATCGTGGCAATAGAGTTCTAATGATTCTTAAAACGCGATATCACATCTCACTTCTATGTTTCATGATAAGAAATATTATTCATTATGGAGTGTTATGTATACCTCGTATTCACGTCAAAAGAATGTAACTGCGACCCTTCCATGCTAGGAAATAGCGTTTGCAGATGTCTACGTATCGTAGCAATAGAGTTCTAATGCTTCTTAGAACGGGATATCGCATCTCACTTCTATGTTTCATGATGAGATATAATATCCATTGCGAAGTGTCATGTATATCTCGCATTCTCTTCAAAAGAATGTAAATGCGACACTTCTATTCTAGGAAATAGCGTTTGCACATGTCTACGTATCGTAGCAATAGAGTTCTAATGCTACTTGAAACGAGATGTCGCATTTCATTTCTATGTTTCGTGATAACATATAATATTCATTGTGGAGTGTTATGTATACCTCGTATTCACTTCAAAAGAATGTAAATGCGACACTTCCTTGCTAGGAAATAACATTTGCAGATGTCTACACATCGTAGCAATAGAGTTCTAGTGCTTCTTTAATCGCAATATCGCGTCTCACTTCTATGTTTCGAGATAAGATATAATATTCACTGCGAAGTGTTATGTATACCTCGTATTATCTTCAACAGAATGTAAATGCGACACTTCCTTGCTAGGAAATTGCGTTTCCAGATGACTACGTGTCGAAACAATAGAGATCTAATGATTCTTAAAACGCGATATCACATCTCACTTCTATGTTTCATGATAAGAAATATTATTCATTATGGAGTGTTATGTATACCTCGTATTCACGTCAAAAGAATGTAACTGCGACCCTTCCATTCTAGGAAATAGCGTTTGCAGATGTCTACGTATCGTAGCAATAAAGTTCTAATGCTTCTTAAAACGCGATATCGCGTCTCTCGTCTATGTTTCATGATGAGATATAATATTCATTGCGAAGTGTCATGTATACCTCGATTTCACTACACAAGAATTTAATGCAACACTTCCATGCCAGGAAATAGCGTTTGCAGATGTCTACGTATCGTGGCAATAGAGTTCTAATGCTTCTTAAAACGCGATATTGCATCTCACATCTATGTTTCATGATAAGATATAATATTCATTGCGAAGTGTCATGTATACCTCGTATTCACTTCAAAAGAATGTAAATGCGACACTTCCATGCTAGGAAATAGCGTCTGCAGATGTCTACGTGTCGAGGCAATAAGGTTCTAATGCTTCTTAGAACGCGATATCGCATCTCACTTATATGATTCATGAGAAGATATAGTATTCATTGCGGAGTGTCATGTAAACCTCGTATTCACTTCAAAAGAATGTAAATGCGACACTTCCATACCAGGAAATAGCGTTTGCAGATATCTCCGCATCGAGGTAATAGGTTTCTAATGCTTCTTAAGACGCGATATCGCACCTCACATCTATGTTTCATGATAAGATATAATGTTCATTGCGAAGTGTCATGTATACCTCGTATTCACTTCAAATGCATGTAAATGCGAATCTTCCTTGCTCGGAAATGGCGTTTGCAGATGTCTACGCATCGTAGCAATAGCGTTCTAATGCTACTTAAATCGCGATATCACATCTCATTTATATGTTTCGTGATAAGATATAATATTTATTGCGAAGTGTCATGTATACCTCGTATTCACTTCAAAAGAATGTAAATGCGACTATTGCTTGCTAGGAAATAGCGTTTGCAGATGTCTACATATCGTAGCAATAGAGTTCTAATGCTACTTAAATCGCGATATCGCATCTCATTTCTGTATTTCGTGATAATGTATAACATTCATTGCGAAGTGTCATGTATACCTCGTATTCACATCGTAAGAATGTAAATGCGACTATTCCTTGCTAGGGCATAGCGTGTGCAGATGCCTACGTATCGTAGCAATGGAGTTCTAATGCTACATAAATCGCGATTTCGCATCTCATTTCTATGTTTCGTGATAAGATATAATATTCATTGCGAAGTGTCATGTATACCTCGTATTCACTTCAGAAGAATGTAAATCCGACTATTCCTTCCTAGGAAATAGCGTTTGCAGATGTCTACGTATCGTAGCAATAGCGTTCTAATGCTACTTAAATCGCGATATCACATATCATTTCTATGTTTCGTGATAAGATATAATATTCATTGCGAAGTGTCATGTATACCTCGTATCCACTTCGAAAGAATGTAAGTGCGACACTTTCATGCTAGGAAATAGCGTTTGCAGATGTCATCGCATCGAGGCCATAGGGTTCTAATGCTTCATAAAACGCGATATCGCATCTCTCTTCTATGTTTCATGATAAGATATAATATTCATTGCGAAGTGTCATGTGTACCCCGTATTCACTTCAAAAGAATGTAAGTACGACACTTTCATGCTAGGAAATCGCGTTTGCAGATGTCTACGTATCGTAGCAATAGAGTTCTAATGCTACTCAATACGCGATATTGCATCTCATTTCTATGCTTCATGATAAGATATAATATTCATTGCGAAGTGTCATGTATACCTCTTATTCACTTCAAAAGAATGTAAATGCGACTATTGCTTGCTAGGAAATAGCGTTTGCAGATGTCTACGTAGCGTAGCAATAGCGTTCTAATGCTTCTTAGATCGCGATATCGCATCTCATTTCCATGTTTCGTGATAAGTCATAATTATCATTCCGAAGTGTCATGTATACCTCGTATTCACTTCAAAAGAATGTAAGTGCGACACTTCCATGCTAGGAAATAGCGTTTGCAGATATCTCCACATCGAGGCAGTAGGGTTCTAATGCTTCTTAAGACGCGATATCGCATCTCACTTATATGTTACATGATAAGATATAATGCTCATTGCGATGTGTCATGTATACCTCGTATTCGCCTCAAAAGAATGTAAATGCGAATCTTCTTTGCTAGGAAATAGCGCTTGCAGATGTCCACGTCTCGTAGCAATGGTGTTCTAATGCTTCCCAAAACGCGATATCGCATATCATTTCTATGTTTCACGATAAGATATAATATTCATTGCGAAGTGTCATGTATACCTCGCATTCACTTCAAAAGAATGTAAATGCGACTATTGCTTGCTAGGAAATAGCGTTTGCAGATGCCTACGTATCGTAGCAATAGAGTTCCAATGCACCTTAGATCGCGATATCGCATCTCATTTCTATGTTTCGTGATAAATCATAAAATTCATTCCGAAGTGTCATGTATACCTCGAATTCACTTCAAAAGAATGTAAATGCGACACTTCCATACTAGGAAATAGCGTTTGCAGATATCTCCGCATCGAGGTAATAGGGTTCTAATGCTTCTTAAGACGCGATATCGCATCTCACTCTTATGTTACATGATAAGATATAATGTTCATTGCGAAGTGTCATGTATACCTCGTATTCACTTCAAATGAATGTAAATGCGAATCTTCCTTGCTCGGAAATAGCGTTTGCAGATGTCTACGTATCGTAGCAATAGCGTTCTAATGCTACTTAAATCGCGATATCACATCTCATTTATATGTTTCGTGATAAGATATAATATTCATTGCGAAGTGTCATGTATACCTCGTATTCACATCATAAGAATGTAGATGCGTCTACTCCTTGCTAGGGCATAGCGTTTGCAGATGTCTACGTATCGTAGCAATAGCGTTCTAATGCTACTTAAATCGCGATATCACATCTCATTTATATGTTTCGTGATAAGATATAATATTCATTGCGAAGTGTCATGTATACCTCGTATTCACTTCAAAAGAATGTAAATGCGACTATTGCTTGCTAGGAAATAGCGTTTGCAGATGTCTACGTATCGGAGCAATAGTGTTCTAATGCTACTTATATCGCGATATCGCATCTCATTTATATGTTTCGTGATAAGATATAACATTCATTGCGAAGTGTCATGTATACCTCGTATTCACTTTAAAAGAATGTAAATGCGACGTTTCCATCCTTCGGAATATCGTTTGCAGCTGTCTACGTATCGTAGCAATAGAGTTCTAATGCTTCTTAAAACGAGATGTCGCATTTCATTTCTATGTTTCGTGATAAGATATAATATTCATTGCGAAGTGTTATGTATACCTCGCATTCGCTTCAAAAGAATGTAAATCCGACACTTCCATGCTAGAAAATAGTGTTTGCAAATGTCTACGTATCGCAGCAGTAGAGTTCTAATGTTAGTTAGAACCCGATATCGCATCTCACTTCTGTGTTTCAAGATAAGATATAATATTCATTGCGAAGTGTCATGTACTCTCGTCTACACTTCAAAAGAATGTAAATGCGACACTTCCTTGCTAGGAAATAGCGTTTGCAGATGTCTACGTATCGAAGCAATAAATTTCTAATGCTTCTTAAAACGCGATATCGCATCTCATTTCTATTTTTCATGATAAGATATAATATTCATTGCGAAGTGTCATGTATTCTCGTCTACACGTCAAAAGAATGTAAATGCAACACTTCCTTGCTAGGGAATAGCGTTTCCAGATGTCTACGTATCGAAGCAATAGAGTTCTAATGGGGAGGGGTATAGGTCCTTCTCACAACCGAGAACCATCCTGTTTGTCTCCATGGACTATGGCAGCTGTCTTATCGGTGCAGAGCTCTGGATCCTATCCTTCGGGCTTCAGTGTCTCTTCTTGCTCACTTCCCGACTCCTCCACCGTCGAGCCTGTCACGCTACCTCGGCGCACAGCCTTTCCGCGAACCTGCGGTCTTATTATCCGCCGAAGAGGCGTCTTATGGGTCGCTTCTTCCATCAGCTCGCCAGTCTAATCCGTAGAACGGAGAGAGAGAAACGAACGGGGGGGGGGGGGGGGGGGAAGGTTCTACCATTGTGTATTTCACGCTCCTCGCAAATACAGCTATCGCGATGGTCCGTGTCGCGCTTCTCGCATGGGTGGTGATCAGCCAGCTAGTCTAACCGAAGCAGGGGGGAGGGGGTGAGCGAGCCTTTTGTCTCCACCACGTCACAGTACATACAAATTTGCGATTAAGTAGCTATGTGTTCAAATTCAATTCCGAATAATGCACTAAAAAGCATCCCAGATAACAAACGGCAAGATGGTAGCGACACCATGCCGGCACTATATTGCCACTTCCGAGGAGTGTCAACTGATTCGTAGTCATCTGTGACCGGATTCGTTGACTAAAATGCCAGAACGTGTTACCAGCACGTTCTAGACAAGCGAATCGCGCAGAACCAGCACCATGGTGACACGCGTATCATCGCTCCATTCATGAATCTCCTCAGCAATGACGCAGGATCACATTTGGCAATGGGGAACCTGTGCTTTCATACAAATTAGAACCGTTAGATGTCAGTAGATGTTCAGCATATGAGTATTGATAGACATTTTGATGGTCGTTTTCATATATTTATTGTTATTGAGCGAGTCGTGTATATTTCTTTCAATCCAACATAGACTAAAAATATTATTTATAAAAAAAATATTACTTATAAAATAAAAATTCATGCTGTTGCGTCCCTAACTTCGCCTTGTGTAATTTTTGAAATAACATGCTGTCATCGTATTTAATGTAACCCTCAATTGAATGAATTTGTAACAATAAATTGAAGAAAATATATATAAAATAAGTGTATATATTTTTATGATAAAGTAATTATCGACTTTATGGAAAAAATCGCCCTATCGAGCTAGTTTATAGAAAATAATAAAATCGAGTTCTTATATCTTTGTTTTGTGCCGGTGTATCTATATTGGAATCATAATAAATAAATTGCACAGTTTAGTCATTTTTCATATTTGCTTATAATTTTTATGGAAACAGCTTCCCCATTAGTAAATGTCAGCCTACGCCACAACCCCGCGTGTAGCTATGGTGAGCTGATAGTGTCATTGTCACGGCCGTGTAGCCCGTGTGCTATATCTCGGTGCTTTAATAGTGCCGTGATACGAATACCGCCCCAGTACTAACAGTATGCCATTTCGAAAGCTGAGTAGGAGCACTTTGTTAGCACAGTTCTGTCACGGAATTCGTTCCATCCGTTGTCATTGGCGTGCCAATCGCTGGCTGTTTGGGATATTGTAGTGCATGAGACAGACTTGTTCCTTATCATCGTCAAGGAGATGGATTTTCACTCCCCCCTTTTTGAATTTTTTAAATTATTGTTTGGAATCTTTGCCGTTTCTGTATCTCTATGACCGCATTGTGGATTCAACTTATGTACGATCTTTTTGGTCTTCATCTTTTGTTACATGTAATATTATATATGTGATGCACGTTTGTTATGTAATGCTCCGATTTGTAAGCCTCAGATACTTCTATTCTTTGGTAAAGCAACTTATTCGATTAATATATATTTATTAGACATAGATATAAACAATTAGAAAAATGTTATTAAAACGCTATTAAATATGTTGTTGCAATTATATATTTAAGGTCTGAAGATGTAGATGCAATTAATGTCCGATATTTTACGTGATCCAATCGACGTATCAAGTGAGGCTATGAAATATAAAAATCTTTTACTATTCTTCGACCCCTTTACATGTTACATGAATGATAAGTTCTGTAAGACAAGAAGCCTAAATTAGTGAGATATCTAGGAACATAAGTAATTTGTAAGTAACACATCTTTTCTCTTTGAAATATTTGCCTTTGCATAGAATAGAACGTATAGATATAATTGCCTGTTTTGTACCCATTTCGGTCCAATTCTATTATAGCCTTTGAGCAGAAGTAATATTGATTATACTTGATTTTTGCAATAGTTCTTTAATTAACAGATTTTATTAACCTAGAATCATCATTTGACGGATGTATCAATCTACTTTGTAGCTCCATCAGTTTCTTTTTCTGCTTGCTACTTTCCATTTTCAGTTCCGTATACTTATCCTTTATCACCATCATATATGTTGCGTAAAATTACAATAACTTTTCGTCCTCAAATTTTGCGGATATTTCAATTAAATTTCCTTTGATTAAATAAACGGAAATTAAAAAACAGTGGCACGTACCATTTCTTGGAAACGTTGTATCGTAATTTGCATCTGACTCTTTTGAAAGGCACGCACTTTACTTAACGTTTGCAATGATTCGGTTAGCGAAGTAAAGTAATATTCTACTTTCGAAATTGTTGGCTCTTGTAATTCTAAGGCAAGTATATTCATCTGTCGACATCGTGAACATTGTTTTTTGCCAAAATTCCAGAAAAACAAATATACTATAAGTAAAATAGTAAACATCATAATATTAAATTTAACTCTGTTCATCGTTGCCTTGTTGGACAGATCCATAACAATATACAGGGTGGGGCAGTAATAATTAGCACCTCAGATATCCACGAAACTATAAGTTTCATAGAAGTTTTTGCTAATATAAAATTGCATTGTACAAAGGGGCCATCCGTTGATGAAAATAGTTTTTTTGTAAGTGGAGTTATGTTGGACATATGAAGGTTACCTTCATTTTTTAAAATGAATTGGTATGTCCATTCTTCCGTAATACGATAGAGCATTTTAAAGCAAGTTTAACGATCTGTAACATGAAGGCATTGAAGGTTACAAAAAGTAAAGAAAGGCGATAATAATCATGGTTTTAATAGTAAATGAAACATACGTATTGTAAACAGTGGTGGAAGGCGTAATACTTACCGTTTACTTCACTGTGAATAAACACTTTTCGAAGGGCATTTCAATAGTTTGCAGCATAAGTTAAACATGATAAGATTAGTATTGAAAAATCGGTTCGAATACGTTTGGTTAGGCTGTTCTTTGTGTCGTTCATTTTATAAGTACTCAGCTGCGGATTCCTGAGGACAGCTCACAAAATTGTTGAACTATGGAAGATTATCATTGTGAATTTGAATCAAAAGGTAATTAAATTCCATTAGATTGTAAACAGGTCTCAATGTTTCATTTTAGATAGTAAGATTAAATACTCTTTACAAAACTACAAGAATGGATACATACCTTTCTGTTATTATTATTTCATAAAGAATTATAATTGCAATTATATAGTTCATTACGATAAAAAATATTTCTCAGAAAATTCTAAATATTAAATAAAAGAATCAAGTAAAACATTTTTAATAATTACGAATATGAAAAATACTTGAACATTCCAATAGAAAGATGTCTAAACAGGAGCTAGAAAAGTCAAACATTCAATTTCAATTCCAGAATTCATCTATAAGAGGTAAAATGTTTCGAAAGCTTTAATTACAGTCTTTAATGCAAGCAGTTGGGCAGTATTTCAATTTTTAAGAAAATTGATGAAAGTCAACCATTTTGAAGTGATCAGAATCTTTGTCGTTTGAGCAATAAGTGAATAACAAATAACTGCATAAATTCCAAGCTTAAAAACTTATGGATTAAATCCTATGCAGACTCGTTTATGAGCGAGTTACTAAATAATAATCCACACTAAGTAATCATTTTAAAACTTAAACGATTACATCTCGCGAACTTTCAAAGATATATGAAGCGTGAAAAGTATGTCGTTTATCAAAAACTCTTCTAAAAGAACGGACGAAGCCAATAGAAATCTTTGTTGAAGGAAGCAAGTTCTAAAGTTCTAAGCAACGCGATGGCCCTTATCTGCCTATGTTTCATAGCAAGTAAGTTATGAATTTCTATGAAATCCGATGGAATTTCTCACTACTAACGTTTCAAAGTAAGTTCTCAAATTTTCAGTTCTACGTTTAAAACTATGTGTGTTCTATATATCTATGTAAAGTGATGGTTCCTATTAGTTGTGACGGAAACCTATATATAGTAAGTCAGGGAAGCTCGAAGGGGTTAATTATCTAAATGCTTTAAGGTGTAAAACGTACTTTAATCTAAAGCGATCTATCGTTCCAAGGTATCCGCTCACGTACAACTTTTCTAGGGCGCCAGCTGTTCAGAAAGTAGCAAAGGGATAGACTATACGACCCCGGGAACCCTGGGGCGGAACAACCCTTGAAACTTCGAATTGGTCCTCCTCTCGACTACGCCTAGCCAAGTACACACACTCAGGTTGCGAGATACTGAAGTCACGGCATGTTTATTTATGGTCTCGACGTGGGTTTAACTAAGAAGGGCTACGGGAAACTACGCAACACGCCGCAAATTACCGGGTATCATAACTCACTTCACGATATAAGATACAATATACAATATGCGACACAAGAAATGGGACGCTTTAGCGAATAAGCTATCACGTTCTCTTCTTCAGGTTCCTTGAATTCGCTGGTGGTCCTCGGGTCTCCTGCATCCTCCTCAGGGCTCCTTGGTGGAGTGGGCTGTAGGCTTCGGTATTGTTCGAGTCCATCGATCAGTGGATTTCGGCGATTTCCTCTTCTCGCCCCTTTGGGTGTCCCTGAGGGGATCCTCCTGATCATTTAAATTGCGTAGCGCCTCGCGCGCCGCGCTCCTGTCACGTAAAATTGAGAGAAATGACTTAGAATGAAACGAGAGTGAATAACTGTTCACTCGACTCTTTATTTAACACAAGATATAAACTTTTATATTACCGTTTGTAGGGCAGAGTTTCAGGATGTACGCCGATGATAACTTTAAGACTACTGACCTAGACAATCCCTAGGTCTTTTATTATGTTATGTTTTTCTGGAGTAGGGGTAGGACCTTAACCCTGCTCTTTGGAATTAGGGTATGATAATATAAACGGGATGCGTCAGGCGGGTGACTCTTGTTTGTTTCCTCTAGCGAGATTATGGGCGTGTTGGTATAGGCTATTTGAGAATGCGTTTGTCATTACACTCCCATGGCCCACCTGCAGGGCCGCTGGACTTTTGACTTCTCTTTAGGGCGTTAAGGATGGTTGAGGACCTTCTCACATCCCAGAGCATTATAAAGCACAAAAGCAGATAAGCATAATGCGATGCATAGAGCTTTACAACCTTCTAACCTACTTTGAACTGTTTATATGAAATGCAATATTGAGGTGCATGAAGCATGACAAATTAAATGCTTCGGCATCTGGACATCTAGAAACGCTATCCCCGGGCAAGAAAGTGTAGGGTTCACACTCAATTCATATGCAGAAGCAGATAAACATAACGCGATGCTATGAATATTACACCTTATCATGAAATATAGAAATGGGATGCGATATCTCGTTTTAAAAAGTATTAGAACTCTATTGCTACGATACGTAGACATCTGCAAACGTTATTTCCTAGCAAGGAAATGTCGCATTTACATTCTTTTGAAGTGAATACGAGGTATACATAACATTACACAATGAATATTATATCTTATCATGAAGCATAGGAATGAGATGCGATATCGCGATTTAAAAAGCATTACAAATCCATTGCCACGATACGTAGACATTTGCAAGCGCTATTTAATCGCAAGGAAGTGTCGCATTTACACTCTCTTGAAGCGAATACGAGGTATACATGACATTTCGCAAATCATATTATATCTTACCATGAAACATAGAAATGAGATGCGATATCGCGTTTTAAGAAGCATTAGAAATCTATTGCTACGATACGTAGACATCTGCAAACGCTATTTCCTAGCGAGGAAGTGTCGCATGCACATTCATTTGAAGAGTACACGAGGAATACATAACACTTCGCAAATCATATTGTATCTTACCATGAAACATAGAAATGAGATGCGATATCGCGTTTTAAGAAGCATTAGAAATCTATTGCTACGATACGTAGACATCTGCAAACGCTATTTCCTTGCAAGGAAGTGTCGCATTTACATTCATTTGAATCGTAGACGAGGAATGCATAAGACTTGGCAATGAATATTATATCTTATCATGAAAGATAGATATGAGATGCTATATCTCGTTTTAAGAAGCATTTGAACTCTATTGCTTCGATACATAGACATCTGCAGACGCTATTTCCTAGCAAGGAAGTGCCGCATTTACATTCATTTGAAGTGTAGACGAGGAATACATGACACTTCGCAAATCATGTTATATCTTACTATGAAACATAGAAATGAGATGCGATATCGCGTTTTAAGAAGCATTATAAATCTATTGCTACGATACCTAGACATCTGCAGACGCTATTTCCTAGCAAAGAAATGTCGCATTTACATTCATTTGAAGTGTAGACGAGGAATACATAACACTTCGCAAATCATATTATATCTTACCATGAAACATAGAAATGAGATGCGATATCGCGTTTTAAGAATCATAAGAACTCTATTGCTACGATACGTAGAAATCTGCAAACGCTATTTCCTTGCAAGGAAGTGTCGCATTTACATTCATTTGAAGTGTAGACGAGGAATACATAATACTTCGCAAATCATATTATATCTTACCATGAACCATAGAAATGAGATGCGATATCGCGTTTTAAGTATCATAAGAACTCCACTGCTACGATACGTAGACATCTGCAAACGCTATTTCCTTGCTTGGAAGTGTCGCACTTACGTTCATTTGAATCGTAGACGAGGAATGCATAACACTTCGCAATGAATATTATATCTTATCATGAAACATAGATATGAGATGCAATATCTCGATTTAAGAAGCATTTGAACTCTATTGCTTCGATACGTAGACATCTACAAACGCTATTTCCTTGCAGGGAAGTGTCGCATTTACATTGATTTGAAGTGCAGACGAGGAATACATGACACTTCGCAAATCATATTATATCTTACCATGAAACATAGAAATGAGATGTGATATCGCGTTTTAAGAAGCATTAGAAATCTATTGCTACAATACGTAGACATCTGCAAACGCTATTTCTTTGCAAGGAAGTGTCGCATTTACATTCATTTGAATCGTAGACGAGGAATACATAGCACTTCGCAAATCATATTATATCTTACCATGAAGCATAGAAATGAGATGCGATATCGCGTTTTAAGAAGCATTAGAAATCTATTGCTACGATACGTAGACATCTGAAAACGCTATTTCCTAGCGAGGAAGTGTCGCATTCACATTCCTTTGAAGAGTAGACGAGGAATACATAACACTTCGCAAATCACATTATATCTTACCATGAAACATAGAAATGAGATGCGATATCGCGTTTTAAGAATCATAAGAACACTATTGCTACGATACGTAGACATCTGCAAACGCTATTTCCTAGCGAGGAAATGTCGCATTCACATTCATTTGAAGTGTAGACGAGGAATACATAACACTTCGCAAATCATATTATATCTTACCATGAAACATAGAAATGAGATGCGATATCGCGTTTTAAGAATCATAAGAACTCTATTGCTACGATACGTAGACAACTGCAAACGCTATTTCCATGCAAGGAAGTGTCGCATTTACATTCATTTGAAGTGTAGACGAGGAATACATGACACTTCGCAAATCATATTATATCTTACCATGAAACATAGAAATGCGTTGCGATATCGCGTTTTAAGAAGCATTAGAAATTTATTGCTACGATACGTAGACATCATGCAAACGCTATTTCCTAGCGAGGAAGTGTCGCATTCACATTCCTTTGAAGTGTAGGCGAGGAATACATAACACTTCGCAAATCATATTATATCTTACCATGAAACATAGAAATGAGATGCGATATCGCGTCTTAAGAAGCATTAGAAATCTATTGCTACGATACGTAGACATCTGCAAACGCTATTTCCTTGCTAGGAAGTGTCGCATTTACATTCATTTGAAGTGTAGACGAGGAATACATGATACTTCGCAAATCATATTATATCTTACCATGAAACATAGAAATGAGATGCGATATCGCGTTTTAAGAAGCATTAGAAATCTACTGCTACGATACGCAGACATCTGCAGACACTATTTCCTCGCAAGGAAGTGTCGCATTTACATTCATTTGAAGTGTAGACGAGGAATACATGACACTTCGCAAGTCATATTATATCTTACCATGAAACATAGAAATGAGATGCGATATCGCGTTTTAAGAAGCATTAGAAATCTATTGCTACGATACGTAGACATCTGCAAACGCTATTTCCTTGCAAGGAAGTGTCGCATTTACATTCATTTGAAGTGTAGACGAGGAATACATAACACTTCGCAAATCATATTATATCTTACCATGAAACATAGAAATGAGATGCGATATCGCGTTTCAAGAAGCATTAGAAATCTATTGCTACGATACCTAGACATCTGCAGGCGCTATTTCCTAGCAAGGAAGTGACAAATTTACATTCATTTGAAGTGTAGACGAGGAATACATAACACTTCGCAAACCATATTATATCTTACCATGAAACATAGAAATGAGATGCGATATCGCGTATTAAGAAGCATTAGAAATCTATTGCTACGATACCTAGACATCTGCAGACGCTATTTCCTAGCAAGGAAGTGTCGCATTTACATTCATTTGAAGTGTAGACGAGGAATACATAACACTTCGCAAATGATATTATATCTTACCATAAAACATAGAAATGAGATGCGATATCGCGTTTTAAGAATCATAAGAACACTATTGCTACGATACGTAGACATCTGCAAACGCTATTTCCTAGCGAGAATATGTCGCATTCACATTCATTTGAAGTGTAGACGAGGAATACATAACACTTCGCAAATCATATTATATCTTACCATGAAACATAGAAATGAGACGCGATATCGCGTTTTAAGAATAATAAGAACTCTATTGCTACGATACGTAGACAACTGCAAACGCTATTTCCTTGCAAGGAAGTGTCGCATTTACATTCATTTGAAGTGGAGACGAGGAATACATGACTCTTCGCAAATCATATTATATCTTACCATGAAACATAGAAATGAGATGCGATATCGCGTTTTAAGAAGCATTAGAAATCTATTGCTACGATACGTAGACAACTGCAAACGCTATTTCCTAGCGAGGAAGTGTCGCATTCACATTCCTTTGAAGAGTAGACGAGGAATACATAACGCTTCGCAAATCATATTGTATCTTACCATGAAACATAGAGATGAGATGCGATATCGCGTTTTAAGAAGCATTAGAAATCTATTGCTACGATACGTAGACATCTGCAAACGCTATTTCCTAGCGAGGAAGTGTCGCATTCACATTCCTTTGAAGTGTAGACGAGGAATACATAACACTTCGCAAATCATATCATACCTTACCATGAAACATAAAAATGAGATGCGATATCGCGTTTTAAGAAGCATTAGAAATCTATTGCTACGATACCTAGACATCTGCAGACGCTACTTCCTAGCAAGGAAGTGACAAATTTACATTCATTTGAAGTGTAGACGAGGAATACATAACACATCGCAAATCATATTACATCTTACCATGAAACATAGAAATGAGATGCGATATCGCGTATTAAGAAGCATTAGAAATCT
This sequence comes from Xylocopa sonorina, assembly GCF_050948175.1. Classification (NCBI taxonomy): domain Eukaryota; kingdom Metazoa; phylum Arthropoda; class Insecta; order Hymenoptera; family Apidae; genus Xylocopa; species Xylocopa sonorina. Next base: position 64,719 of record NW_027490167.1, read on the forward strand.
ATTGCTACGATACCTAGACATCTGCAGACGCTATTTCCTAGCAAGGAACTGTCGCATTTACATTCATTTGAAGTGTAGACGAGGAATATATAACACTTCGCAAATCATATTATATCTTACCATGAAGCATAGAAATGAGATGCGACATCGCGTTTTAAGAAGCATTAGAAATCTATTGCTACGATACGTAGACATCTGAAAACGCTATTTCCTAGCGAGGAAGTGTCGCATTCACATTCCTTTGAAGAGTAGATAAGGAATACATAACACTTCGCAAATCATATTGTATCTTACCATGAAACATAGAAATGAGATGCGACATCGCGTTTTAAGAAGCATTAGAAATCTATTGCTACGATACGTAGACATCTGCAAACGCTATTTCCTAGCGAGGAAGTGTCGCATTCACATTCCTTTGAAGTGTAGACGAGGAATACATAACACTTCGCAAATCATATTATATCTTACCATGAAACATAGAAATGAGATGCGATATCGCGTTTTAAGAATCATAAGAACTCTATTGCTACGATACGTAGAAATCTGCAAACGCTATTTCCTTGCAAGGAAGTGTCGCATTTACATTCATTTGAAGTGTAGACCAGGAATACATAATACTTCGCAAATCATATTATATCTTACCATGAACCATAGAAATGAGATGCGATATCGCGTTTTAAGTATCATAAGAACTCCATTGCTACGATACGTAGACATCTGCAAACGCTATTTCCTTGCTTGGAAGTGTCGCACTTACGTTCCTTTGAATCGTAGACGAGGAATGCATAACACTTCGCAATGAATATTATATCTTATCATGAAACATAGATATGAGATGCAATATCTCGATTTAAGAAGCATTTGAACTCTATTGCTTCGATACGTCGACATCTACAAACGCTATTTCCTTGCAAGGAAGTGTCGCATTTACATTCATTTGAAGTGCAGACGAGGAATACATGACACTTCGCAAGTCATATTATATCTTACCATGAAACATAGAAATGAGTTGCGATATCGCGTTTTAAGAAGCATTAGAAATTTATTGCTACGATACGTAGACATCTGCAAACGCTATTTCCTAGCAAGGAAGTGTAGCATTTACATTCACTTGAAGTGTAGACGAGGAATACATAACACTTCGCAAATCATACTATATCTTACCTTGAACCAAAGATATGAGATGCGATATCGCGTTCTAAGAATCATAAGAACTCTATTGCTACGATACGTAGACATCCGCAAACGCTATTTCCTAGCAAGGAAGTGTCGCATTCACATTCATTTGAAGTGTAGACGAGGAATACATAACACATCGCAAATCATATTACATCTTACAATGAAACATAGAAATGAGATGCGACATCGCGTATTAAGAAGCATTAGAAATCAATTGCTACGATACCTAGACATCTGCAGACGCTATTTCCTAGCATGGAAGTGTCGCACTTACATTCTTTTGAAGTGGATACGAGGTATACATAACACTTCGCGATGAATATTATATCTTATCATGACACATAGAAATGAGATGCGATATCGCGATTTAAGAAGCATTAGAATCCTATTGCTTCGATACGTGGACATCAGCATACGCTACTTCCTGGCAAGGAAGTGTCGCATTTACATTCTTTTGATGTGGATACGAGGTATACATGACACTTCGCAATGAATATTATATCTTATCATGAAACATAGAAAAGAGATGCGACATCTCGTTTTGAGAAGCATTAGAAATCTATTGCTTCGATATATAGATATCTGCCAACTCTACTTCCTAGCAAGGATGTGTCGCATTTACATTCATTTGAAGTGTAGACCAGGAATACACAACATTTCGCAATGAATATTATATCTTATCATGACACATAGAAATGAGATGCAATATCGCGTATTAGAAGGAAGCATCAGAACTATATTGCTACGATCCGTAGACATCTGCAAACGCTATTTTCTTGCAAGGGTATGCCGCATTTTCATTCTTTTGAACTGAAAACGAGGTATACATGGCACTTCGCAATGAATATTATATCTTATCATGAAACATAGAAATGCGATGCGATATCGCGATTTAAGAAGCATCAGAACTCTACTGCTACGATACGTAGACATCTGGAAACGCTATTTCCTAGAAGGGAAGTGTCGCAGTTACGATCACTTGAAGTGAATACGAGGTATATATGACACTTCGCAACGAATATTATATCTTATCATGACACATAGAAATGAGATGCAATATCGCGTTTTAAGAAGCAGTAGAACTCTATTGCTTCGATGCGTAGACATCTGTCAGCGCTATTTCCTAGCAAGGATGTGTCGTAATTACTCTCATTTGACGTGAATTCGAGGTACACATAACTCTGCACAATGAATATTATATCTTATCACGAAACATAGAAATGACATGCGAAATCGCGATTTAAAAAGCATTAGAACTCTCTTGCTTCGATATGTAGATATCTGCAAACGCTAATTCCTAGCAAGGAAGTGTTGCATTTACATTCTTTTGAAGTGAATACGAGGTATACATGACACTTACCAATGAATATTGTATATGATAATGAAACATAGAAATGAGATGCGATATCGCGTTCTAAGAATCATAAGAACTCTATTGCTACGATACGTAGACATCCGCAAACGCTATTTCCTAGCAAGGAAGTGTCGCATTCACATTCATTTGAAGTGTAGACGAGGAATACATAACACATCGCAAATCATATTACATCTTACAATGAAACATAGAAATGAGATGCGACATCGCGTATTAAGAAGCATTAGAAATCAATTGCTACGATACCTAGACATCTGCAGACGCTATTTCCTAGCAAGGAAGTGTCGCATTTACATTCATTTGAAGTGTAGACGAGGAATATATAACACTTCGCAAATCATATTATATCTTACCATGAAACATAGAAATGAGATGCGATATCGCGTTATAAGAAGCATTAGGAATCTATTGCTACGGTACCTAGACATCTGCAAACGCTATTTCCTAGCGAGGAAGTGTCGCATTCACATTCATTTGAAGTGTAGATGAGGAATACATATCACTTCGCAAATCATATTATATCTTACCATGAAACATAGGAGTGAGATGCGATATCGCGTTTTAAGAATCATAAGAACTCTATTGCTTCGATACGTAGACATCTGCAAACGCTATTTCCTTGCAAGGAAGTGTCGCACTTACGTTCATTTGAATCGTAGACGAGGAATGCATAACACTTCGCAATGAATATTATATCTTATCATGAAACATAGATATGAGATGCAATATCTCGATTTAAGAAGCATTTGAACTCTATTGCTCCGATACGTAGACATCTGCAAGCGCTATTTCCTTGCAAGGAAGTGTCGCATTTACATTCATTTGAAGTGTAGACGAAGAATACATGACACTTCGCAAATCATATTATATCTTACCATGAAACATAGAAATGAGATGCGATATCGCGTTTTAAGAAGCATTAGAAATCTATTGCTACGATACGTAGACATCTGCAAACGCTATTTCCTAGCGAGGAAGTGTCGCATGCACATTCATTTGAAGAGTACACGAGGAATACATGACACTTCGCAAGTCATATTATATCTTACCATGAAACATAGAAATGAGTTGCGATATCGCGTTTTAAGAAGCATTAGAAATTTATTGCTACGATACGTAGACATCTGCAAACGCTATTTCCTAGCAAGGAAGTGTAGCATTTACATTCATTTGAAGTGTAGACGAGGAATACATAACACTTCGCAAATCATACTATATCTTACCTTGAACCAAAGATATGAGATGCGATATCGCGTTCTAAGAATCATAAGAACTCTATTGCTACGATACGTAGACATCCGCAAACGCTATTTCCTAGCAAGGAAGTGTCGCATTCACATTCATTTGAAGTGTAGACGAGGAATACATAACACTTCGCAAATCATATCATACCTTACCATGAAACATAAAAATGAGATGCGATATCGCGTTTTAAGAAGCACTAGAAATCTATTGCTACGATACCTAGACATCTGCAGACGCTATTTCCTTGCAAGGAAGTGTCGCATTTACATTCATTTGAATCGTAGACGAGGAATACATGACACTTCGCAAATCATATTATATCTTACCATGAAACATAGAAATGAGATGCGATATCGCGTATTAAGAAGCATTAGAAATCTATTGCTACGATACCTAGACATCTGCAGACGCTATTTCCTAGCAAGGAACTGTCGCATTTACATTCATTTGAAGTGTAGACGAGGAATATATAACACTTCGCAAATCATATTATATCTTACCATGAAACATAGAAATGAGATGCGATATCGCGTTTTAGGAAGCATTAGAAATCTATTGCTACGATACCTAGACATCTGCAGACGCTATTTCCTAGCAAGGAAGTGACAATTTACATTCATTTGAAGTGTAGACGCGGAATACATAACATTTCGCAAACCATATTATATCTTACCATGAAACATAGAAATGAGATGCGATATCGCGTATTAAGAAGCATTAGAAATCTATTGCTACGATACCTAGACATCTGCAGACGCTATTTCCTAGCAAGGAAGTGTCGCATTTACATTCATTTGAAGAGTAGATAAGGAATACATAACACTTCGCAAATCATATTGTATCTTACCATGAAACATAGAAATGAGATGCGACATCGCGTTTTAAGAAGCATTAGAAATCTATTGCTACGATACGTAGACATCTGCAAACGCTATTTCTTTGCAAGGAAGTGTCGTATTTACATTCATTTGAATCGTAGACGAGGAATACATAGCACCTCGCAAATCATATTATATCTTACCATGAAGCATAGAAATGAGATGCGACATCGCGTTTTAAGAAGCATTAGAAATCTATTGCTACGATACGTAGACATCTGAAAACGCTATTTCCTAGCGAGGAAGTGTCGCATTCACATTCCTTTGAAGAGTAGATAAGGAATACATAACACTTCGCAAATCATATTGTATCTTACCATGAAACATAGAAATGAGATGCGACATCGCGTTTTAAGAAGCATTAGAAATCTATTGCTACGATACGTAGACATCTGCAAACGCTATTTCCTAGCGAGGAAGTGTCGCATTCACATTCCTTTGAAGTGTAGACGAGGAATACATAACACTTCGCAAATCATATTATATCTTACCATGAAACATAGAAATGAGATGCGATATCGCGTTTTAAGAATCATAAGAACTCTATTGCTACGATACGTAGACATCTGCAGACGCTATTTCCTAGCGAGGAAGTGTCGCATTCACATTCCTTTGAAGAGTAGACGAGGAATACATAACACTTCGCAAATCATATTGTATCTTACCATGAAACATAGAAATGAGATGCGACATCGCGTTTTAAGAAGCATTAGAAATCTATTGCTACGATACGTAGACATCTGCAAACGCTATTTCCTAGCGAGGAAGTGTCGCATTCACATTCCTTTGAAGTGTAGACGAGGAATACATAACACTTCGCAAATCATATTATATCTTACCATGAAACATAGAAATGAGATGCGATATCGCGTTTTAAGGAGCATTAGAAATCTATTGCTACGATACCTAGACATCTGCAGACGCTACTTCCTAGCAAGGAAGTGACAAATTTACAATCATTTGAAGTGTAGACGAGGAATACATAACACATCGCAAATCATATTACATCTTACAATGAAACATAGAAATGAGATGCGACATCGCGTATTAAGAAGCATTAGAAATCAATTGCTACGATACCTAGACATCTGCAGACGCTATTTCCTAGCAAGGAAGTGTCGCATTTACATTCATTTGAAGTGTAGACGAGGAATATATAACACTTCGCAAATCATATTATATCTTACCATGAAACATAGAAATGAGATGCGATATCGCGTTATAAGAAGCATTAGGAATCTATTGCTACGGTACCTAGACATCTGCAAACGCTATTTCCTAGCGAGGAAGTGTCGCATTCACATTCATTTGAAGTGTAGATGAGGAATACATATCACTTCGCAAATCATATTATATCTTACCATGAAACATAGAAGTGAGATGCGATATCGCGTTTTAAGAATCATAAGAACTCTATTGCTTCGATACGTAGACATCTGCAAACGCTATTTCCTTGCAAGGAAGTGTCGCACTTACGTTCATTTGAATCGTAGACGAGGAATGCATAACACTTCGCAATGAATATTATATCTTATCATGAAACATAGATATGAGATGCAATATCTCGATTTAAGAAGCATTTGACCTCTATTGCTCCGATACGTAGACATCTGCAAGCGCTATTTCCTTGCAAGGAAGTGTCGCATTTACATTCATTTGAAGTGTAGACGAAGAATACATGACACTTCGCAAATCATATTATATCTTACCATGAAACATAGAAATGAGATGCGATATCGCGTTTTAAGAAGCATTAGAAATCTATTGCTACGATACGTAGACATCTGCAAACGCTATTTCCTAGCGAGGAAGTGTCGCATGCACATTCATTTGAAGAGTACACGAGGAATACATAACACTTCGCAAATCATATTGTATCTTACCATGAAACATAGAAATGAGATGCGATATCGCGTTTTAAGAAGCATTAGAAATCTATTGCTACGATACGTAGAAATCTGCAAACGCTATTTCGTTGCAAGGAAGTGTCGCATTTACATTCATTTGAATCGTAGACGAGGAATGCATAAGACTTGGCAATGAATATTATATCTTATCATGAAAGATAGATATGAGATGCTATATCTCGTTTTAAGAAGCATTTGAACTCTATTGCTTCGATACATAGACATCTGCAGACGCTATTTCCTAGCAAGGAAGTGCCGCATTTACATTCATTTGAAGTGTAGACGAGGAATACATGACACTTCGCAAATCATGTTATATCTTACTATGAAACATAGAAATGAGATGCGATATCGCGTTTTAAGAAGCATTATAAATCTACTGCTACGATACCTAGACATCTGCAGACGCTATTTCCTAGCAAAGAAATGTCGCATTTACATTCATTTGAAGTGTAGACGAGGAATACATAACACTTCGCAAATCATATTATATCTTACCATGAAACATAGAAATGAGATGCGAAATCGCGTTTTAAGAATCATAAGAACTCTATTGCTACGATACGTAGAAATCTGCAAACGCTATTTCCTTGCAAGGAAGTGTCGCATTTACATTCATTTGAAGTGTAGACGAGGAATACATAATACTTCGCAAATCATATTATATCTTACCATGAACCATAGAAATGAGATGCGATATCGCGTTTTAAGTATCATAAGAACTCCATTGCTACGATACGTGGACATCTGCAAACGCTATTTCCTTGCTTGGAAGTGTCGCCCTTACGTTCATTTGAATCGTAGACGAGGAATGCATAACACTTCGCAATGAATATTATATCTTATCATGAAACATAGATATGAGATGCAATATCTCGATTTAAGAAGCATTTGAACTCTATTGCTTCGATACGTAGACATCTACAAACGCTATTTCCTTGCAAGGAAGTGTCGCATTTACATTCATTTGAAGTGCAGACGAGGAATACATGACACTTCGCAAGTCATATTATATCTTACCATGAAACATAGAAATGAGTTGCGATATCGCGTTTTAAGAAGCATTAGAAATTTATTGCTACGATACGTAGACATCTGCAAACGCTATTTCCTAGCAAGGAAGTGTAGCATTTACATTCATTTGAAGTGTAGACGAGGAATACATAACACTTCGCAAATCATACTATATCTTACCTTGAACCAAAGATATGAGATGCGATATCGCGTTCTAAGAATCATAAGAACTCTATTGCTACGATACGTAGACATCCGCAAACGCTATTTCCTAGCAAGGAAGTGTCGCATTCACATTCATTTGAAGTGTAGACGAGGAATACATAACACTTCGCAAATCATATTATATCTTACCATGAAACATAGAAATGAGATGCGATATCGCGTTTTAAGAATCATAAGAACTCTATTGCTACGATACGTAGACATCTGCAGACGCTATTTCCTTGCAAGGAAGTGTCGCATTTACATTCATTTGAATCGTAGACGAGGAATACATGACACTTCGCAAATCATATTATATCTTACCATGAAACATAGAAATGAGTTGCGATATCGCGTTTTAAGAAGCATTAGAAATTTATTGCTACGATACGTAGACATCTGCAAACGCTATTTCCTAGCAAGGAAGTGTAGCATTTACATTCATTTGAAGTGTAGACGAGGAATACATAACACTTCGCAAATCATACTATATCTTACCTTGAACCAAAGATATGAGATGCGATATCGCGTTCTAAGAATCATAAGAACGCTATTGCTACGATACGTAGACATCCGCAAACGCTATTTCCTTGCAAGGAAGTGTCGCACTTACGTTCATTTGAATCGTAGACGAGGAATGCATAACACTTCGCAATGAATATTATATCTTATCATGAAACATAGATATGAGATGCAATATCTCGATTTAAGAAGCATTTGAACTCTATTGCTCCGATACGTAGACATCTGCAAGCGCTATTTCCTTGCAAGGAAGTGTCGCATTTACATTCATTTGAAGTGTAGACCAGGAATACATAATACTTCGCAAATCATATTATATCTTACCATGAACCATAGAAATGAGATGCGATATCGCGTTTTAAGTATCATAAGAACTCCATTGCTACGATACGTAGACATCTGCAAACGCTATTTCCTTGCTTGGAAGTGTCGCACTTACGTTCCTTTGAATCGTAGACGAGGAATGCATAACACTTCGCAATGAATATTATATCTTATCATGAAACATAGATATGAGATGCAATATCTCGATTTAAGAAGCATTTGAACTCTATTGCTTCGATACGTCGACATCTACAAACGCTATTTCCTTGCAAGGAAGTGTCGCATTTACATTCATTTGAAGTGCAGACGAGGAATACATGACACTTCGCAAGTCATATTATATCTTACCATGAAACATAGAAATGAGTTGCGATATCGCGTTTTAAGAAGCATTAGAAATTTATTGCTACGATACGTAGACATCTGCAAACGCTATTTCCTAGCAAGGAAGTGTAGCATTTACATTCATTTGAAGTGTAGACGAGGAATACATAACACTTCGCATATCATACTATATCTTACCTTGAACCAAAGATATGAGATGCGATATCGCGTTCTAAGAATCATAAGAACTCAATTGCTACGATACGTAGACATCCGCAAACGCTATTTCCTAGCAAGGAAGTGTCGCATTCACATTCATTTGAAGTGTAGACGAGGAATACATAACACTTCGCAAATCATATTATATCTTACCATGAAACATAGAAATGAGATGCGATATCGCGTTTTAAGAATCATAAGAACTCTATTGCTACGATACGTAGACATCTGCAGACGCTATTTCCTTGCAAGGAAGTGTCGCATTTACATTCATTTGAATCGTAGACGAGGAATACATGACACTTCGCAAATCATATTATATCTTACCATGAAACATAGAAATGAGATGCGATATCGCGTTTTAAGAAGCATTAGGAATCAATTGCTACGGTACCTGGACATCTGCAAACGCTATTTCCTAGCGAGGAAGTGTCGCAATCACATTCATTTGAAGTGTAGATGAGGAATACATATCACTTCGCAAATCATATTATATCTTACCATGAAACATAGAAGTGAGATGCGATATCGCGTTTTAAGAATCATAAGAACTCTATTGCTTCGATACGTAGACATCTGCAAACGCTATTTCCTTGCAAGGAAGTGTCGCACTTACGTTCATTTGAATCGTAGACGAGGAATGCATAACACTTCGCAATGAATATTATATCTTATCATGAAACATAGATATGAGATGCAATATCTCGATTTAAGAAGCATTTGAACTCTATTGCTCCGATACCTAGACATTTGCAGACGCTATTTCCTAGCAAGGAAGTGTCGCATTTACATTCATTTGAAGTGTAGACGAGGAATACATGACACTTCGCAAATCATATTATATCTTACCATGAAACATAGAAATGAGATGTGATATCGCGTTTTAAGAAGCATTAGAAATCTATTGCTACGATACCTAGACATCTGCAGACTCTATTTCCTAGCAAAGAAATGTCGCATTTACATTCATTTGAAGTGTAGACGAGGAATACATAACACTTCGCAAATCATATTATATCTTACCATGAAACATAGAAATGAGATGCGATATCGCGTTTTAAGAATCATAAGAACACTATTGCTACGATACGTAGACATCTGCAAACGCTATTTCCTAGCGAGGAAATGTCGCATTCACATTCATTTGAAGTGTAGACGAGGAATACATAACACTTCGCAAATCATATTATATCTTACCATGAAACATAGAAATGAGATGCGATATCGCGTTTTAAGAATCATAAGAACTCTATTGCTACGATACGTAGACAACTGCAAACGCTATTTCCATGCAAGGAAGTGTCGCATTTACATTCATTTGAAGTGTAGACGAGGAATACATGACACTTCGCTAATCATATTATATCTTACCATGAAACATAGAAATGAGATGCGATATCGCGTTTTAAGAAGCATTAGAACACTATCGCTACGATACCTAGCCATCTGCAGATGCTATTTCCTAGCAAGGGAGTGTCGCATTTACATTCATTTGAAGTGTAGACGAGGAATACATAACACTTCGCAAATCATATTATATCATACCATGAAACATAGAAATGAGATGCGATATCGCGTTATAAGAAGCATTAGAACTCTATCGCTACGATACCTAGACATCTGCAGACGCTATTTCCTAGCAAGGAAGTGTCGCATTTACATTCATTTTAAGTGTAGACGAGGAATACATAACACTTCGCAATGAATATTATATCTTATCATGAAACATAGATATGAGATGCAATATCTCCTTTTAAGAAGCATTTGAACTCTATTGCTACGATACCTAGACATCTGCAGACGCTATTTCCTAGCAAGGAAGTGTCGCATTTACATTCATTTGAAGTGTAGACGAGGAATACATGACACTTCGCAAATCATATTATATCTTACCATGAAACACAGAAATGAGTTGCGATATCGCGTTTTAAGTATCATAAGAACTCCATTGCTACGGTACGTAGACACCTGCATACGCTATTTCCTTGCAAGGAAGTGTCGCATTTACATTGATTTGAATCGTATACGAGGAATGCATAACACTTCGCAAATCATATTATATCTTACCATGAAACATAGATATGAGATGCAATTTCGCGTTTTAAGAAGCATTAGAAATCTATTGCTACGATACGTAGACATCTGCAAACGCTATTTCTTTGCAAGGAAGTGTCGCATTTACATTCATTTGAAGTGTAGACGAGGAATACATAACACTTCGCAAATCATATTATATCTTACCATGAAACATAGGAATGAGATGCGATATCGCGTTTTAGGAAGCATTAGAACTCTATCGCTACGATACCTAGACATCTGCAGACGCTATTTCCTAGCAAGGGAGTGTCGCATTTACATTCATTTGAAGTGTAGACGAGGAATACATAACACTTCGCAAATCATATTATATCTTACCATGAAACATAGAAATGAGATGCGATATCGCGTTTTAAGAAGCATTAGAACACTATCGCTACGGTACCTAGCCATCTGCAGATGCTATTTCCTAGCAAGGGAGTGTCGCATTTACATTCATTTGAAGTGTAGACGAGGAATACATAACACTTCGCAAATCATATTATATCATACCATGAAACATAGAAATGAGATGCGATATCGCGTTATAAGAAGCATTAGAACTCTATCGCTACGATACCTAGACATCTGCAGACGCTAATTCCTAGCAAGGGAGTGTCGCATTTACATTCATTTGAAGTGTAGACGAGGAATACATAACACTTCGCAAATAATATTATATCTTAACATAAAACATAGAAATGAGATGCGATATCTCGTTTTAAGAAGCATTTGAACTCTATTGCTACGATACCTGGACATCTGCAGACGCTATTTCCTAGCAAGGAAGTGTCGCATTTACATTCATTTTAAGTGTAGACGAGGAATACATAACACTTCGCAATGAATATTATATCTTATCATGAAACATAGATATGAGATGCAATATCTCGTTTTAAGAAGCATTTGAACTCTATTGCTACGATACCTAGACATCTGCAGACGCTATTTCCTAGCAAGGGAGTGTCGCATTTACATTCATTTGAAGTGTAGACGAGGAATACGTAACACTTCGCTAATCATATTATATCTTACCATGAAACATAGAAATGAGATGCGATATCGCGTTTTAAGAAGCATTAGAACACTATCGCTACGATACCTAGCCATCTGCAGATGCTATTTCCTAGCAAGGGAGTGTCGCATTTACATTCATTTGAAGTGTAGACGAGGAATACATAACACTTCGCAAATCATATTATATCTTACCATGAAACATAGAAATGAGATGCGATATTGTAACGTCAGGCGTACCGCCTGCCACCCTCCAACGCCCACCTCATCATCCCCAGCATCCGCATCCGGAGCCCCTGCACACGGGCCACCCGCCGACTCGCCGTCCCTACAGAAGGAGACAAAGGTACGAGAGGGAAGAGGGATGCAGCATGCCGCGCCCACGCGCGATCTCCACACACGAGGGGGAAGACTTCACCCCGTATTACGAGGGCGAGGAGCTCTCCGACACATACTGGGTCGAATCCCCAGCGATCACGAAGCCCTATACGTACTTCTCGTACATGTGGGATTAGAATAAGCACACTACTCATATATGTACATACACACCAACACACACCTAGATTTAAGTAAATATATGTATATATTTTATTCATGCACGGTTATGTTCCGTGCACTCGCGCGCACACTCGACGCTCGCGGCTCACGCTTAACGCGGGCCGCGCCCCACTCCGAACGGCCGCCCCACCACGAGGGCCGAGCGGCCGCCCTACTCCGACCGTCCGCCCCACCGCGAGGGCCCAGCGACTCGCGCGCCGCGCGACCCGAGGAGGTCGCGGACGCGAGATCCGAGAGTCAGTTCCAATCTCACCTCCGAACTGGAGAGTTGGTATCTCATCTCCGAACTGGAGAGTTCATATCTCATCTCCGAACCGAGGAGTTCTAATCCAGCATCCGAACGATGCACTTCCGAGCAATAGGCTCATTCGCAACGAGCAATTAGCTCTAATGCATTCGTCTCTATCCATACTCCCATAGCGGAGTCCATTCGATACTTTAACTATTTCTATATCTCATTGTAACCGCTAGTCAGTAACTTAGAATTTAGTCAAGTGTATCTAGTATAGTGAAATCATAGAATATAGTTTATTTTTACCAGATTCAAAGTATCTTTATTCAAGTTCAAATACAATTCCTTAATTCTACTCCACGGGTACGCTCGCGATTATTCTATTTCTATATCTCATCTGCGATAGTCTTGAGGCTCGACGACTAGAGCGAACCAGCGCTTAGTTGCTCCATCCTCACTTCTACCGTGTACAGAATATCTTGCGCCCAGGTTGATCCCGGTAAGCTAGAGCGAACCAACGCTTAGCCGCGCCGTACTCGACCGAAGTTCAAGTATTCTCGACGAGCCTTGCACCTCCGACAAAGCGTACACGACGCGCGGGGAGGAGAGAGTTTATTCGTCGTCTCGCTCGGGAATACGTGGGTGATGCACCAGAATATTCAATTTCCTACGTTCGAGCCCTGGTTCCTGTGAAGGAGGTTTCCTTCGCCGCACGACCCGTACCTCCGTTCCAGCCGTACGCCGCCGCCATCCCGGTTGCGGATTCAAGGCGCTCCAGGTACCTGGAAAGAGAAATCAGACAGTAGAATCAAGCCATCACAAGGTAAGTTTCGTGTTAATTACCGTTTTATCGAGTCCGAAACGCCAACGAACCCGGTCCGGACGCAATTCGCGTTATTTTCGGGAACGGTTACGACTTTGTGCCACCGTTGCGAGCGCAACCGCACCTCGGGACGTGACACGAAAGTTATTTTTGGTGACAGCGGTGGGATAGCCACGCGTTTCCTCCGGAAATTCCGCCGAAAGGAACCGCGAAACTAGATATGGCAACCCGGACTCCGACAAAAACGCGCCAGCAGACACAGCGAGCCGCCGCGATGGCCGATTCCGAACGCGAAAAACGCACTAGCAGAACGCTCGACTTCCAAGACGCTATCTCCGAGCCTCTTCCTAGTACCGCGCAACAAAGTACTTCCGCGAAAAATACGAAAACGACCGATCCTAGTAATGCCGCGTTGCTCCAGCAAATAGAAATTCTACGTCGTGAAATAGAATCTATCCGCAGAACGCCTGATTTAACGCGCGACGATACCGTTTCTCTGGATATTCCTCGGGGAAATCCGCTTTCCGGACATAATTCGAGCTCCGATTTTAATACAAATAGTTCGCAACACGACGAGCTATCGCTTAAGCAGGCCCTCGAAGCCGTGCCGACATTCGATGGTCAGAACATTCCAATTCTTCAGTTTACCCGAGCGTGTAAACGCGCTTATGAGCTTATCCCTAATGGGTGCGAGCGAACTTTCACACGCCTGCTTAAGGGAAAACTCAAGGGTCGTGCCTACGCCGCGCTAGAAGACGAGCCGTGTTACACAATACTCGAATTAACGGACGTTCTTCGCAGCACTTTTTGCTCCGTAAAATCAGCTCATCATTATCGGGGTGAACTTGCTAATATATTTATGCGCGCGAACGAGCACATTCTAGATTACATCGGTCGAGTAAAAGATCTTAGAACCGCTATAATTGATTGCGAGAGGCTTGCTCGACGAGACACACCGGAATCGCTCGATGACGTAGACGCGCTCACATTACAATGTTTTAAAGACGGTCTCATTCCGGAAATTCGAATGCAAATGACGATAAATTCATTCGGCACATTGCGAGAAACGTTCGCTCGAGCGCGGGAGCTCTATCAAATGCACGAACGTGATTGCAACCGGCTAGGTAGATCGCGTGTCGCGCGACCAGAATCGCGCGAAAAACCAGCCGAAATTATTTGCCGAAAATGCAATAATATCGGACATTACGCGACCGAGTGTCGGTTCAGACCGCCATCGCCGTACCGACCGCAGGAATACCGTGACGCCTACTTGCGATCCAGGGACGTACCGCCTCCTACTCGAGGCCCCGCGTACGAACAACCGAGACAAATCGTAGCCAGGGACGCGCCCAAATTTTGTCGCTATTGCAAGACCCCGGGGCATGAAATAGGCGAGTGCCGAAAAAGGCAGTACAACAACGCGGTAAATAAAAATTCGGGAAACGACAATGGCCTCCGCACCCGCCGCGAGACAGGTGGCGAGGCCGCGCACCAAGTCCGTCCTCTCGCCGCGAACAACTCCAACGCGGAAATCGACGAAACGCCGCGATAAACATAACCGGAAAAACTAGCACGCCAAACGTAATTCTAAAATCCGATCTTCTAATTTCACCAACTCGCTTCATGGTGGACACTGGAGCGGAAATAAATATTATAAAACGTTCGGCTCTAAAAGCATCCGCGCGAATCGATAAGTCCGAGATCGTAATAATAACAGGGGTAACCGATGGCAAAACCGCAACCTTAGGGACGGTGAATCTTGTCATTTTCGGTCGCGTCGTTCCTTTTAATGTGGTCGAGGATGATTTTCCCCTTAAACCAAGCGGGATCCTCGGCTCCGGGTTCTGTATGGACGCAGAAATCTCTTTTCCAAATAAAATAATCAAATGGAATGGTAAGAGAATTCCTTTCGAAGACGATATCGAAGCACTCGAGGAACCGTCACCGGACTCGAAAATAAAGCCTCTCCTATCGCCGAAACGTAAACAAGCGCCGCGCACGGAATCTATTCCCCCTCCGCCGCCGCGCCCGCCGCGTAAATCATCGCCTCCGCTGAAACGCGATGCAGCAACGAAATCGAAGCTTCGAACGCAAGACAAAGCAGCTTCTCCGAAGTCAGGAGACCGTATCTCCATTCCACCGAGATCAAATATCGGTATCAAGGTCCGCGTAGTTAATTCGAACCTCGCGGAAGGTATAATTCCTCGTATCGATCTTGCGCCGGGTATATTTTTCGGAAACGCTCTCGTCAGAGTAATTCGGGGCAAAGCGGTAACTCGAATAATTAATTCATCCGACCGCGCCGTCGAAATCGCGTTACCAGAGATCATACTCGAGCCCGCGCAAATCATGACTCCCCTCCATAAGGAGGATAGTCCGTCGCTGTATCCGGTTTTTTCTAAATCTACTAAATCCAACGTATCCGCCGTACCGATCGGCTCATCCCAAAAAGGGAAAACTTCTATTTCTTTCTCGAATCAGACACCATATTCGACAATCGAAACTCCTCCTTCGCGTTGCAAAATCGCGAATACTCAGCAAATCTCCTATGCTCAGGCGGTTAAAAATAATGTACAACAGTCGCCGTTAAAACAAACATCGAAATCCGCCAACCTTTCGAAATCTCGCTTAGATCGAATTCTTAGTCTCCTCCGTCTCGACCACCTCAACGCAGAGGAAAGAGAGCACGTCGTCCGTCTCGTTCAAAGCACGCAGGAGCTTTTTCACATTGAGGGGGATAAATTAGGGCATACGTCAGCAACCACGCACAAGATTCCAACCGTCGACGACCGCCCCGTCAATGTGAAACAATACCGTTTCCCACCAGCTCATAAGGAGGAGATTCGACGACAAGTCGACAAATTTTTACAAAATGGTGTCATCTCTCCGTCAAAATCACCATATAATTCGCCATTGTGGGTTGTCCCAAAGAAACCGGACTCCTTGGGCAACAAGCAATGGCGCGTCGTCATCGACTACCGCGCACTCAATGAGAAATCTGTCGCCGATGCCTATCCCCTCCCTTGCATTACCGAGATACTTGATCAGCTCGGGAGCGCGAAGTATTTTAGTACATTCGATCTCGCGAGCGGATTTCACCAGATCCCAATGGAGCCCGCCGATGCTCCCAAAACCGCTTTTTCGACGCCTCACGGGCATTATGAATTTAAAAGAATGCCATTCGGATTAAAAAATGCGCCAGCGACGTTCCAACGACTTATGGACAATGTCCTGTCCGGTCTCCAGGGGAACGAAATTTTCGTCTATTTGGACGACATTGTTATCTACGCTAGCTCTCTTCAAGAACATCGACTTAAATTCGATAAATTAACTCAACGGCTCAAAGAAGCTAATTTAGTATTGCAGCCGGATAAGTGCGAATTCTTGAGGAGAGAAGTAAGCTATTTGGGTCATATTATCAGTGAGCACGGTGTAAAACCTGACCCTGCGAAAATTAGCGCCGTCAAAAATTTTCCGCGCCCGCGCAACGCGAAACAGATCAAACAATTCCTCGGGCTCGCGGGATACTACAGGCGGTTCATCGCAAATTTTTCTAATATTGCTAAGCCACTTACAAATTTGTTAAAAAAAGACGCGCCCTTTGTATGGCGTAACGAGCAAGAGAATTCATTCGTCAAACTCCGAGATTGCCTATGCGAAGCGCCTATCTTGCAGTACCCCAACTTTAAACAACCATTCGTGATAACGACCGACGCGTCCGCCGAAGCTATTGGTGCTATCTTGAGTCAAGGACCAATAGGCCGCGATTTGCCAATCGCGTACACGTCGCGACTGTTAAACGCTGCGGAGAAAAACTACTCCACGATCGAGAAGGAGTGTCTGGCGATTGTCTACGCCGTCCATTACTTTCGTCCATACATATACGGTAATCAATTCAAACTCGTTACCGACCATCGACCGTTAGTGTGGATGAATTCGGTCAAGGACCCGTCAAGTAGACTCGTACGGTGGAGGCTTAAGTTAGCGGAATTTGACTACGAGATGGTCTATAAAAGTGGAAAAACGAACCTTAATGCGGACGCATTGTCGCGGAATCCCGCTCAAATTTTTCCGCTCTCGTATTCAGAAAACTCGGAGGACGACATCTTCGATGTGCCTCCGGAAACCCGTAAAAAGTATACCACACTAGCGCCTCCTCCTACTCCGGTAACATCAGAACCTGAATTACCGACTCCAGGCACGTCCTTCCGTACCAACACAGCATCACCTCCGCAAGTCGCCAGCGACAGCACCGACTTCTATACTCCTGCTCCAAATGAATTTATCCGACGCGAACCTCTATTTAATTTCAGCCGTGACGCATTATCAACGCGACGAGACAATGTAGTTGTCTTCGTCACGCAATCTGGGCACCCCTATGACACGGGCGCCAAAGATCTAGCGAACGCTGAAAAATTCCTCCTAAACAAAAATCACGTCCTTACCAAAGCCAAAGTCATAAAAATCGGAAACGAATTCCAAATCCAGCTTCCAATCATCGAACATTCCACCAGATCAATCAATTTCCAGACCGTAATAGAAACATTCAGATCCTTGTGCGACGTTGTAAACGAATTACAATTACAAACATTTAGTATCGCACAAACCTATCTAGACTCCGTATCCTGGTCCCGAATCCAGAAAATCCTTCAAGACCTGTTTTACGAAACAACTGTCCAGATTACGGTCTGCCAGGGCCTCATTAAAACCCCTTCGGTCGAAGAGCGACTGAAAATAATAAGAGAAAACCACGACTCCCCTGTGGGAGGTCACAAAGGGGTTAATAAAACTTATTCTCGCATCAGACAACAATACTTTTGGCCAAACATGAAAACACAAATACAAGAATATATTGGCAAATGTAAAAGTTGTCAGACAGAGAAACTGGTCCGGGTAAAGACCAGACAGCCTCTCACTTTAACCGACACCCCTGGCAGGGCATTCGATAAGATTTCAATGGACGTAATGGGTCCTCTTCCCGAAACTTCCGACGGTTATACGAGTATCCTCACGATCCAAGATCTCCTCACTAAATACTCAGTCGCAGTTCCTCTCAAAACCACCACCGCAGTAGACATTGCCGAAGCTTTAATAAAAGAATTCATTTGTAAGTTCGGATGCCCGAAAGGCATACTCACGGACCAAGGTTCGAACTTTATAAATAACTTGATTAAAGCCATAGCAATCAAATTCCGTATTAAGCAATACAAGTCCACTGCGTTCCATCCACAAACAAACGGGTCCGTTGAACGATCTCACCACGTCCTGGCCGAATATCTGAAGCATTACATAGAGTCGAGTAACGATTGGGTGAATTGGTTACCGTATGCAATGTTTTCATACAACACCAGTGTGCACGAGGGTACATTATACACCCCACACGAACTAGTGTTCGGCAGGATAGCTAGGACGCCGTCAGCCACTCCTTTTCAGGACAGCTCTGATAACGAAACTTATAGCGACTATCTTATACAACTTCAGGAGAAAATCTCGAAATCTCAGGATTTGGCTAAAGCCAATCTAGACAATGCGAAACGCCGTTCTAAATATTATTATGACCGAAATCTCAATGTCCAAAACTTCGAGGTAGGCCAATGGGTCTATCTTTTAAAAGAGCCGAACAAACATAAGTTCCAGGCACAATACTCTGGACCGTACCGTATCCTCGAAATTTTGGGCAACTGTAATGTTAAGCTAAATGTAAAAGGGCGCCATAAAATTGTTCATACGAACAAAATCAAAATTTGTAAACGAATGCATAGTATGCAGAGTGTGGATGCTAGTGAAAGAAAAGTGCGAAAAACTGAAAATGAAGTCAGTGAGAGCAGTGACATTCAAACGAACGCTGAAAGTGAAAGCGACGAAAGTGCCTGCAATCCGAAGGAAGCCCGCAGTCACGGTCCAATCTCCAAACGTTATCGCCAGGATCAACCAGGCGAAAAACCTCAGATTCCGCAGCATCCAGCCGACAGGACCAAGAGAAGGATCCAGCATCCCGAAATCTACCCAACAGACAAGAGATCTCGGCATGGCCGAGATTCTTTTTCCAAGGGGGGTGGTGTAACGTCAGGCGTACCGCCTGCCACCCTCCAACGCCCACCTCATCATCCCCAGCATCCGCATCCGGAGCCCCTGCACACGGGCCACCCGCCGACTCGCCGTCCCTACAGAAGGAGACAAAGGTACGAGAGGGAAGAGGGATGCAGCATGCCGCGCCCACGCGCGATCTCCACACACGAGGGGGAAGACTTCACCCCGTATTACGAGGGCGAGGAGCTCTCCGACACATACTGGGTCGAATCCCCAGCGATCACGAAGCCCTATACGTACTTCTCGTACATGTGGGATTAGAATAAGCACACTACTCATATATGTACATACACACCAACACACACCTAGATTTAAGTAAATATATGTATATATTTTATTCATGCACGGTTATGTTCCGTGCACTCGCGCGCACACTCGACGCTCGCGGCTCACGCTTAACGCGGGCCGCGCCCCACTCCGAACGGCCGCCCCACCACGAGGGCCGAGCGGCCGCCCTACTCCGACCGTCCGCCCCACCGCGAGGGCCCAGCGACTCGCGCGCCGCGCGACCCGAGGAGGTCGCGGACGCGAGATCCGAGAGTCAGTTCCAATCTCACCTCCGAACTGGAGAGTTGGTATCTCATCTCCGAACTGGAGAGTTCATATCTCATCTCCGAACCGAGGAGTTCTAATCCAGCATCCGAACGATGCACTTCCGAGCAATAGGCTCATTCGCAACGAGCAATTAGCTCTAATGCATTCGTCTCTATCCATACTCCCATAGCGGAGTCCATTCGATACTTTAACTATTTCTATATCTCATTGTAACCGCTAGTCAGTAACTTAGAATTTAGTCAAGTGTATCTAGTATAGTGAAATCATAGAATATAGTTTATTTTTACCAGATTCAAAGTATCTTTATTCAAGTTCAAATACAATTCCTTAATTCTACTCCACGGGTACGCTCGCGATTATTCTATTTCTATATCTCATCTGCGATAGTCTTGAGGCTCGACGACTAGAGCGAACCAGCGCTTAGTTGCTCCATCCTCACTTCTACCGTGTACAGAATATCTTGCGCCCAGGTTGATCCCGGTAAGCTAGAGCGAACCAACGCTTAGCCGCGCCGTACTCGACCGAAGTTCAAGTATTCTCGACGAGCCTTGCACCTCCGACAAAGCGTACACGACGCGCGGGGAGGAGAGAGTTTATTCGTCGTCTCGCTCGGGAATACGTGGGTGATGCACCAGAATATTCAATTTCCTACGTTCGAGCCCTGGTTCCTGTGAAGGAGGTTTCCTTCGCCGCACGACCCGTACCTCCGTTCCAGCCGTACGCCGCCGCCATCCCGGTTGCAGATTCAAGGCGCTCCAGGTACCTGGAAAGAGAAATCAGACAGTAGAATCAAGCCATCACAAGGTAAGTTTCGTGTTAATTACCGTTTTATCGAGTCCGAAACGCCAACGAACCCGGTCCGGACGCAATTCGCGTTATTTTCGGGAACGGTTACGACTTTGTGCCACCGTTGCGAGCGCAACCGCACCTCGGGACGTGACAATATCGCGTTTTAAGAATCATAAGAACTCTATTGCTACGATACGTAGAAATCTGCAAACGCTATTTCCTTGCAAGGAAGTGTCGCATTTACATTCATTTGAAGTGTAGACGAGGAATACATAATACTTCGCAAATCATATTATATCTTACCATGAACCATAGAAATGAGATGCGATATCGCGTTTTAAGTATCATAAGAACTCCATTGCTACGATACGTGGACATCTGCAAACGCTATTTCCTTGCTTGGAAGTGTCGCCCTTACGTTCATTTGAATCGTAGACGAGGAATGCATAACACTTCGCAATGAATATTATATCTTATCATGAAACATAGATATGAGATGCAATATCTCGATTTAAGAAGCATTTGAACTCTATTGCTTCGATACGTAGACATCTACAAACGCTATTTCCTTGCAAGGAAGTGTCGCATTTACATTCATTTGAAGTGCAGACGAGGAATACATGACACTTCGCAAGTCATATTATATCTTACCATGAAACATAGAAATGAGTTGCGATATCGCGTTTTAAGAAGCATTAGAAATTTATTGCTACGATACGTAGACATCTGCAAACGCTATTTCCTAGCAAGGAAGTGTAGCATTTACATTCATTTGAAGTGTAGACGAGGAATACATAACACTTCGCAAATCATACTATATCTTACCTTGAACCAAAGATATGAGATGCGATATCGCGTTCTAAGAATCATAAGAACTCTATTGCTACGATACGTAGACATCCGCAAACGCTATTTCCTAGCAAGGAAGTGTCGCATTCACATTCATTTGAAGTGTAGACGAGGAATACATAACACTTCGCAAATCATATTATATCTTACCATGAAACATAGAAATGAGATGCGATATCGCGTTTTAAGAATCATAAGAACTCTATTGCTACGATACGTAGACATCTGCAGACGCTATTTCCTTGCAAGGAAGTGTCGCATTTACATTCATTTGAATCGTAGACGAGGAATACATGACACTTCGCAAATCATATTATATCTTACCATGAAACATAGAAATGAGTTGCGATATCGCGTTTTAAGAAGCATTAGAAATTTATTGCTACGATACGTAGACATCTGCAAACGCTATTTCCTAGCAAGGAAGTGTAGCATTTACATTCATTTGAAGTGTAGACGAGGAATACATAACACTTCGCAAATCATACTATATCTTACCTTGAACCAAAGATATGAGATGCGATATCGCGTTCTAAGAATCATAAGAACGCTATTGCTACGATACGTAGACATCCGCAAACGCTATTTCCTTGCAAGGAAGTGTCGCACTTACGTTCATTTGAATCGTAGACGAGGAATGCATAACACTTCGCAATGAATATTATATCTTATCATGAAACATAGATATGAGATGCAATATCTCGATTTAAGAAGCATTTGAACTCTATTGCTCCGATACGTAGACATCTGCAAGCGCTATTTCCTTGCAAGGAAGTGTCGCATTTACATTCATTTGAAGTGTAGACCAGGAATACATAATACTTCGCAAATCATATTATATCTTACCATGAACCATAGAAATGAGATGCGATATCGCGTTTTAAGTATCATAAGAACTCCATTGCTACGATACGTAGACATCTGCAAACGCTATTTCCTTGCTTGGAAGTGTCGCACTTACGTTCCTTTGAATCGTAGACGAGGAATGCATAACACTTCGCAATGAATATTATATCTTATCATGAAACATAGATATGAGATGCAATATCTCGATTTAAGAAGCATTTGAACTCTATTGCTTCGATACGTCGACATCTACAAACGCTATTTCCTTGCAAGGAAGTGTCGCATTTACATTCATTTGAAGTGCAGACGAGGAATACATGACACTTCGCAAGTCATATTATATCTTACCATGAAACATAGAAATGAGTTGCGATATCGCGTTTTAAGAAGCATTAGAAATTTATTGCTACGATACGTAGACATCTGCAAACGCTATTTCCTAGCAAGGAAGTGTAGCATTTACATTCATTTGAAGTGTAGACGAGGAATACATAACACTTCGCATATCATACTATATCTTACCTTGAACCAAAGATATGAGATGCGATATCGCGTTCTAAGAATCATAAGAACTCAATTGCTACGATACGTAGACATCCGCAAACGCTATTTCCTAGCAAGGAAGTGTCGCATTCACATTCATTTGAAGTGTAGACGAGGAATACATAACACTTCGCAAATCATATTATATCTTACCATGAAACATAGAAATGAGATGCGATATCGCGTTTTAAGAATCATAAGAACTCTATTGCTACGATACGTAGACATCTGCAGACGCTATTTCCTTGCAAGGAAGTGTCGCATTTACATTCATTTGAATCGTAGACGAGGAATACATGACACTTCGCAAATCATATTATATCTTACCATGAAACATAGAAATGAGATGCGATATCGCGTTTTAAGAAGCATTAGGAATCAATTGCTACGGTACCTGGACATCTGCAAACGCTATTTCCTAGCGAGGAAGTGTCGCAATCACATTCATTTGAAGTGTAGATGAGGAATACATATCACTTCGCAAATCATATTATATCTTACCATGAAACATAGAAGTGAGATGCGATATCGCGTTTTAAGAATCATAAGAACTCTATTGCTTCGATACGTAGACATCTGCAAACGCTATTTCCTTGCAAGGAAGTGTCGCACTTACGTTCATTTGAATCGTAGACGAGGAATGCATAACACTTCGCAATGAATATTATATCTTATCATGAAACATAGATATGAGATGCAATATCTCGATTTAAGAAGCATTTGAACTCTATTGCTCCGATACCTAGATATTTGCAGACGCTATTTCCTAGCAAGGAAGTGTCGCATTTACATTCATTTGAAGTGTAGACGAGGAATACATGACACTTCGCAAATCATATTATATCTTACCATGAAACATAGAAATGAGATGCGATATCGCGTTTTAAGAATCATAAGAACACTACTGCTACGATACGTAGACATCTGCAATCGCTATTTCCTTGCGAGGAAGTGTCGCATTTACTTTCATTTGAAGTGTAGACGAGGAATACATGACACTTCGCATATCATATTATATCTTACCATGAAACATGGAAATGAGATGCGATATCGCGTTTAGAAGCATTAGGAATCTATTGCTACGGTACCTAGACATCTGCAAACGCTATTTCCTAGCGAGGAAGTGTCGCATTCACATTCATTTGAAGTGTAGATGAGGAATACATATCACTTCGCAAATCATATTATATCTTACCATGAAACATAGAAGTGAGATGCGATATCGCGTTTTAAGAATCATAAGAACTCTATTGCTTCGATACGTAGACATCTGCAAACGCTATTTCCTTGCAAGGAAGTGTCGCACTTACGTTCACTTGAATCGTAGACGAGGAATGCATAACACTTCGCAATGAATATTATATCTTATCATGAAACATAAATATGAGATGCAATATCTCGATTTAAGGAGCATTTGAACTCTATTGCTCCGATACGTAGACATCTACAAACGCTATTTCCTTGCAAGGAAGTGTCGCATTTACATTCATTTGAAGTGCAGACGAGGAATACATGACACTTCGCAAATCATATTATATCTTACCATGAAACATAGAAATGAGATGTGATATCGCGTTTTAAGAAGCATTAGAAATCTATTGCTACGATACCTAGACATCTGCAGACTCTATTTCCTAGCAAAGAAATGTCGCATTTACATTCATTTGAAGTGTAGACGAGGAATACATAACACTTCGCAAATCATATTATATCTTACCATGAAACATAGAAATGAGATGCGATATCGCGTTTTAAGAATCATAAGAACACTATTGCTACGATACGTAGACATCTGCAAACGCTATTTCCTAGCGAGGAAATGTCGCATTCACATTCATTTGAAGTGTAGACGAGGAATACATAACACTTCGCAAATCATATTATATCTTACCATGAAACATAGAAATGAGATGCGATATCGCGTTTTAAGAATCATAAGAACTCTATTGCTACGATACGTAGACAACTGCAAACGCTATTTCCATGCAAGGAAGTGTCGCATTTACATTCATTTGAAGTGTAGACGAGGAATACATGACACTTCGCTAATCATATTATATCTTACCATGAAACATAGAAATGAGATGCGATATCGCGTTTTAAGAAGCATTAGAACACTATCGCTACGATACCTAGCCATCTGCAGATGCTATTTCCTAGCAAGGGAGTGTCGCATTTACATTCATTTGAAGTGTAGACGAGGAATACATAACACTTCGCAAATCATATTATATCATACCATGAAACATAGAAATGAGATGCGATATCGCGTTATAAGAAGCATTAGAACTCTATCGCTACGATACCTAGACATCTGCAGACGCTAATTCCTAGCAAGGGAGTGTTGCATTTACATTCATTTGAAGTGTAGACGAGGAATACATAACACTTCGCAAATAATATTATATCTTAACATAAAACATAGAAATGAGATGCGATATCTCGTTTTAAGAAGCATTTGAACTCTATTGCTACGATACCTGGACATCTGCAGACGCTATTTCCTAGCAAGGAAGTGTCGCATTTACATTCATTTTAAGTGTAGACGAGGAATACATAACACTTCGCAATGAATATTATATCTTATCATGAAACATAGATATGAGATGCAATATCTCGTTTTAAGAAGCATTTGAACTCTATTGCTACGATACCTAGACATCTGCAGACGCTATTTCCTAGCAAGGAAGTGTCGCATTTACATTCATTTGAAGTGTAGACGAGGAATACATGACACTTCGCAAATCATATTATATCTTACCATGAAACACAGAAATGAGTTGCGATATCGCGTTTTAAGTATCATAAGAACTCCATTGCTACGGTACGTAGACACCTGCATACGCTATTTCCTTGCAAGGAAGTGTCGCATTTACATTGATTTGAATCGTATACGAGGAATGCATAACACTTCGCAAATCATATTATATCTTACCATGAAACATAGATATGAGATGCAATTTCGCGTTTTAAGAAGCATTAGAAATCTATTGCTACGATACGTAGACATCTGCAAACGCTATTTCTTTGCAAGGAAGTGTCGCATTTACATTCATTTGAAGTGTAGACGAGGAATACATAACACTTCGCAAATCATATTATATCTTACCATGAAACATAGGAATGAGATGCGATATCGCGTTTTAGGAAGCATTAGAACTCTATCGCTACGATACCTAGACATCTGCAGACGCTATTTCCTAGCAAGGGAGTGTCGCATTTACATTCATTTGAAGTGTAGACGAGGAATACATAACACTTCGCAAATCATATTATATCTTACCATGAAACATAGAAATGAGATGTGTAACGTCAGGCGTACCGCCTGCCACCCTCCGGCGTCCACCTCATCATCCCCAGCATCCGTATCCGGAGCCCCTGCACACGGGCCACCCGCCGACTCGCCGTCCCTACAGAAGGAGACAAAGGTACGAGAGGGAAGAGGGATGCAGCATGCCGCGCCCACGCGCGATCTCCACACACGAGGGGGAGGACTTCACCCCGTATTACGAGGGCGAGGAGCTCTCCGACACGTACTGGGTCGAATCCCCAGCGATCACGAAGCCCTATACGTACTTCTCGTACATGTGGGATTAGAATAAGCACACTACTCACCTATGTACATACACACCAACACACACCTAGATTTAAGTGAATATATGTATATATTTTATTCATGCACGGTTATGTTCCGTTGCACTCGCGCGCACACTCGACGCTCGCGGCTCACGCTTAACGCGGGCCGCGCCCCACTCCGAACGGCCGCCCCACCACGAGGGCCGAGCGGCCGCCCTACTCCGACCGTCCGCCCCACCGCGAGGGCCCAGCGACTCGCGCGCCGCGCGACCCGAGGAGGTCGCGGACGCGAGATCAGAGAGTCAGTTCGCGTCTCATCTCCGAACCGGAGAGTTCCCAACTCATCTCCGAACTGGAGAGTTCCAATCTCATCTCCGAACTGGAGAGTTCATATCTCATCTCCGAACCGAGGAGTTCTAATCCAGCATCCGAACGATGCACTTCCGATCCGAGCAATAGGCTCATTCGCAACGAGCAATTAGCTCTAATGCATTCGTCTCTATCCATACTCCCATAGCGGAGTCCGTTCGATACTTTATACTATTTCTAATTCTCATTGTAATCGCTAGTCAGTAACTTAGAATTTAGTCAAGTGTATCTAGTATAGTGAAATCATAGAATATAGTTTATTTTTACCAGATTCAAAGTATCTTTATTCGAGTTCAAATACAATTCCTTAATTCTAATCCACGGGTACGCTCGCGATTATTCTAATTCTATATCTCATCTACGATAGTCTTGAGGCTCGACGACTAGAGCGAACCAGCGCTTAGTTGCTCCATCCTCACTTCTACCGTGTACAGAATATCTTGCGCCCAGGTCGATCCCGGTAAGCTAGAGCGAACCAACGCTTAGCCGTGCCGTATTCAACCGAGGTTCAAGTATTCTCGATGAGCCTTGCACCTCCGACAAAGCGTACACGACGCGCGGGGAGGAGAGAGTTCATTCGTCGTCTCGCTCGGGAATACGTGGGTGATGCACCAGAATATTCAACTTCCTACGTTCGAGTCCTGGTTCCTGTGAAGGAGGTTTCCTTCGCCGCACGACCCGTACGAGTCGCCAATCGTCAGGGCCAAACGCCGATACCTGCCAGCCGGAGTCAACCCGCCTGGACGCTTATTCCCGTAGACGTACCTCCGTTCCAGCCGTACGCCGCCGCCATCCCGGTTGCGGATCCAAGGCGCTCCAGGTACCTGGAAAGAGAAATCAGACAGCGGAATCAAGCCTTCGCAAGGTAAGTTTAGTGTTAGTTACCGTTTTATCGAGTCCGAAACGCCAACGAACCCGGTCCGGACGCAATTCGCGTTATTTTCGGGAACGGTTACGACTTTGTGCCACCGTTGCGAGCGCAACCGCACCTCGGGACGTGACACGAAAGTTATTTTTGGTGACAGCGGTGGGATAGCCACGCGTTTCCTCCGGAAATTCCGCCGAAAGGAACCGCGAAACTAGATATGGCAACCCGGACTCCGACAAAAACGCGCCAGCAGACACAGCGAGCCGCCGCGATGGCCGATTCCGAACGCGAAAAACGCACTAGCAGAACGCTTGATTTCCAAGACGCTATCGCCGAGCCTCTTCCTAGTACCGCGCAACCAAATACTTCCGCGAAAAATACGAAAGCGACCGATCCGAGTAATGCCGCGTTGCTCCAGCAAATAGAAATTTTACGTCGTGAATTAGAATCTATTCGCAGAACGCCTGATTTAACGCGCGACGATACCGTTTCGCTGGATATTCCTCGGGGAAATCCGCTTTCCGCACATAATTCGAGCTCTGATTTCAATACAAATAGTTCGCAACACGACGAGCTATCGCTTAAGCAGGCCCTCGAAGCCGTGCCGACATTCGACGGTCAGAACATTCCTATTCTTCAGTTTACCCGAGCGTGTAAACGCGCTTATGAGCTTATCCCTAATGGGTGCGAGCGAACCTTCACACGCCTGCTTAAGGGAAAACTCAAGGGTCGTGCCTACGCCGCGCTAGAAGACGAGCCGTGTTACACAATACTCGAATTAACGGACGTTCTTCGCAGCACATTTTGCTCCGTAAAATCAGCTCATCATTATCGGGGTGAACTTGCCAATATATTTATGCGCGCGAACGAGCACATTCTAGATTACATCGGTCGAGTAAAAGATCTTAGAACCGCTATAATTGATTGCGAAAGGCTTGCTCGACGAGACACACCGGAATCGCTCGATGACGTAGACGCGCTCACATTACAATGTTTTAAAGACGGTCTCATTCCAGAAATTCGGATGCAAATGACGGTAAATTCATTCGGTACATTGCGAGAAACGTTCGCTCGAGCGCGGGAGCTCTATCAAATGCACGAACGTGATTGCAACCGGCTAGGTAGATCGCGTGTCGCGCGACCAGAATCGCGCGAAAAACCAGCCGAAATTATTTGCCGAAAATGCAATAATATCGGAC
This sequence comes from Xylocopa sonorina, assembly GCF_050948175.1. NCBI lineage: Eukaryota > Metazoa > Arthropoda > Insecta > Hymenoptera > Apidae > Xylocopa > Xylocopa sonorina. The sequence continues at coordinate 94,297 of NW_027490167.1, forward strand.
ATTACGCGACCGAGTGTCGGTTCAGACCGCCATCGCCGTACCGACCGCAGGAATACCGTGACGCCTACTTGCGATCCAGGGACGTACCGCCTCCTACTCGAGGCCCCGCGTACGAACAACCGAGACAAATCGTAGCCAGGGACGCGCCCAAATTTTGTCGCTATTGCAAGACCCCGGGGCACGAAATAGGCGAGTGCCGAAAAAGGCAGTACAACAACGCGGTAAATAAAAATTCGGGAAACGACAATGGCCTCCGCACCCGCCGCGAGACAGGTGGCGAGGCCGCGCACCAAGTCCGTCCTCTCGCCGCGAACAACTCCAACGCGGAAATCGACGAAACGCCGCGATAAACATAACCGGAAAAACTAGCACGCCAAACGTAATTCTAAAATCCGATCTTCTAATTTCACCAACTCGCTTCATGGTGGACACTGGGGCGGAAATAAATATTATAAAACGTTCGGCTCTAAAAGCATCCGCGCGAATCGATAAGTCCGAGATCGTAATAATAACAGGGGTAACCGATGGCAAAACCGCAACCTTAGGGACGGTGAATCTTGTCATTTTCGGTCGCGTCGTCCCTTTTAATGTGGTCGAGGATGATTTTCCCCTTAAACCAAGCGGGATCCTCGGCTCCGGGTTCTGTATGGACGCAGAAATCTCTTTTCCAAATAAAATAATCAAATGGAATGGTAAGAGAATTCCTTTCGAAGACGATATCGAAACACTCGAGGAACCGTCACCGGACTCGAAAATAAAGCCTCTCCTATCGCCGAAACGTAAACAAGCGCCGCGCACGGAATCTATTCCCCCTCCGCCGCCGCGTAAATCATCGCCTCCGCTGAAACGCGATGCAGCAACGAAATCGAAGCTTCGAACGCAAGACAAAGCAGCTTCTCCGAAGTCAGGAGACCGTATCTCCATTCCGCCGAGATCAAATATCGGTATCAAGGTCCGCGTAGTTAATTCGAACCTCGCGGAAGGTATAATTCCCCGTATCGATCTTGCGCCGGGTATATTTTTCGGAAACGCTCTCGTCAGAGTAATTCGGGGCAAAGCGGTAACTCGAATAATTAATTCATCCGACCGCGCCGTCGAAATCGCGTTACCAGAAATCGTACTTGAGCCCGCGCAAATCATGACTCCCCTCCACGAGGAGGATAGTCCGTCGCTGTATCCGGTTTTTTCTAAATCTACTAAATCTAACGTATCCGCCGTACCGATCGGCTCATCCCAAAAAGGGAAAACTTCTATTTCTTTCTCGAGTCAGACACCATATTCGACACTCGAAACTCCTCCTTCGCGTTGCAAAATCGCGAATGTTCAACAAATCTCCTATGCTCAGGCGGTTAAAAATAATATACAACAGGCGCCGTTAAAACAGACATCGAAATCCGCCAATCCTTCGAAATCTCGCCTAGATCGAATTCTTAGTCTCCTCCGTCTCGACCACCTCAACGCAGAGGAAAGAGAGCACGTCGTCCGTCTCGTTCAAAGCACGCAGGAGCTTTTTCACATTGAGGGGGATAAATTAGGGCATACGTCAGCAACCACGCACAAGATTCCAACCGTCGACGACCGCCCCGTCAATGTGAAACAATACCGATTCCCACCAGCTCATAAGGAGGAGATTCGACGACAAGTCGACAAATTTTTACAAAATGGTGTCATCTCTCCGTCAAAATCACCATATAATTCGCCATTGTGGGTTGTCCCAAAGAAACCGGACTCCTTGGGCAACAAGCAATGGCGCGTCGTCATCGACTACCGCGCACTCAATGAGAAATCTGTCGCCGATGCCTATCCCCTCCCTTGCATTACCGAGATACTTGATCAGCTCGGGAGTGCGAAGTATTTTAGTACATTCGATCTCGCGAGCGGATTTCACCAGATCCCAATGGAGCCCGCCGATGCTCCTAAAACTGCTTTTTCGACGCCTCACGGGCATTATGAATTTAAAAGAATGCCATTCGGATTAAAAAATGCGCCAGCGACGTTCCAACGACTTATGGACAATGTCCTGTCCGGTCTCCAGGGGAACGAAATTTTCGTCTATTTGGACGACATTGTTATCTACACTAGCTCTCTTCAAGAACATCGACTTAAATTCGATAAATTAACTCAACGGCTCAAAGAAGCTAATTTAGTATTGCAGCCGGATAAGTGCGAATTCTTGAGGAGAGAAGTAAGCTATTTGGGTCATATTATCAGTGAGCACGGTGTAAAACCTGACCCTGCGAAAATTAGCGCCGTCAAAAATTTTCCGCGCCCGCGCAACGCGAAACAGATCAAACAATTCCTCGGGCTCGCGGGATACTACAGGCGGTTCATCGCAAATTTTTCCAATATTGCTAAGCCTCTAACGAATTTGTTAAAAAAGGACGCGCCCTTTGTATGGCGTAACGAGCATGAGAATTCATTCGTCAAACTCCGAGATTGCCTATGCGAAGCGCCTATCTTGCAGTACCCCAACTTTAAACAACCATTCGTGATAACGACCGACGCGTCCGCCGAAGCTATTGGTGCTATCTTGAGTCAAGGACCAATAGGCCGCGACTTGCCAATCGCGTACACGTCGCGACTGTTAAACGCTGCGGAGAAAAACTACTCCACGATCGAGAAGGAGTGTCTGGCGATTGTCTACGCCGTCCATTACTTTCGTCCATACATATACGGTAATCAATTCAAACTCGTTACCGACCATCGACCGTTAGTGTGGATGAATTCGGTCAAGGACCCGTCAAGTAGACTCGTACGATGGAGGCTTAAGTTAGCGGAATTTGACTACGAGATGGTCTATAAAAGTGGAAAAACGAACCTTAATGCGGACGCATTGTCGCGGAATCCCGCTCAAATTTTTCCGCTCTCGTATTCAGAAAACTCGGAGGACGACATCTTCGATGTGCCTCCGGAAACCCGTAAAAAGTATACCACACTAGCGCCTCCTCCTACTCCGGTAACATCAGAACCTGAATTACCGACTCCAGGCACGTCCTTCCGTACCAACACAGCACCACCTCCGCAAGTCGCCAGCGACAGCACCGACTTCTATACTCCTGCTCCAAATGAATTTTTCCGACGCGAACCTCTATTTAATTTCAGCCGTGACGCATTATCAACGCGACGAGACAATGTAGTTGTCTTCGTCACGCAATCTGGGCACCCCTATGACACGGGCGCCAAAGATCTAGCGAACGCTGAAAAATTCCTCCTAAACAAAAATCACGTCCTTACCAAAGCCAAAGTCATACAAATCGGAAACGAATTCCAAATCCAGCTTCCAATCATCGAACATTCCACCAGATCAATCAATTTCCAGACCGTAATAGAAACATTCAGATCCTTGTGCGACGTTGTAAACGAATTACAATTACAAACATTTAGTATCGCACAAACCTATCTAGACTCCGTATCCTGGTCCCGAATCCAGAAAATCCTTCAAGACCTGTTTTACGAAACAACTGTCCAGATTACGGTCTGCCAGGGCCTCATTAAAACCCCTTCGGTCGAAGAGCGACTGAAAATAATAAGAGAAAACCACGACTCCCCTGTGGGAGGTCACAAAGGGGTTAATAAAACTTATTCTCGCATCAGACAACAATACTTTTGGCCAAACATGAAAACACAAATACAAGAATACATTGGCAAATGTAAAAGTTGTCAGACAGAGAAACTGGTCCGGGTAAAGACCAGACAGCCTCTCACTTTAACCGACACCCCTGGCAGGGCATTCGATAAGATTTCAATGGACGTAATGGGTCCTCTTCCCGAAACTTCCGACGGTTATACGAGTATCCTCACGATCCAAGATCTCCTCACTAAATACTCAGTCGCAGTTCCTCTCAAAACCACCACCGCAGTAGACATTGCCGAAGCTTTAATAAAAGAATTCATTTGTAAATTCGGATGCCCGAAAGGCATACTCACGGACCAAGGTTCGAACTTTATAAACAGCTTGATTAAAGCCATAGCAATCAAATTCCGTATTAAGCAATACAAGTCCACTGCGTTCCATCCACAGACAAACGGGTCCGTTGAACGATCTCACCACGTCCTGGCCGAATATCTGAAGCATTACATAGAGTCGAGTAACGATTGGGTGAATTGGTTACCGTATGCAATGTTTTCATACAACACCAGTGTGCACGAGGGTACATTATACACCCCACACGAACTAATGTTCGGCAGGATAGCTAGGACGCCGTCAGCCACTCCTTTTCAGGACAGCTCTGATAACGAAACTTATAGCGACTATCTTATACAACTTCAGGAGAAAATCTCGAAATCTCAGGATTTGGCTAAAGCCAATCTAGACAATGCGAAACGCCGTTCTAAATATTATTATGACCGAAATCTCAATGTCCAAAACTTCGAGGTAGGCCAATGGGTCTATCTTTTAAAAGAGCCGAACAAACATAAGTTCCAGGCACAGTATTCTGGACCGTACCGTATCCTCGAAATTTTGGGCAATTGTAATGTTAAGCTGAATGTAAAAGGGCGCCATAAAATTGTTCATACGAACAAAATCAAAATTTGTAAACGAATGCATAGTATGCAGAGTGTGGATGCTAGTGAAAGAAAAGTGCGAAAATCTGAAAATGAAGTCAGTGAGAGCAGTGACATTCAAACGAACGCTGAAAGTGAAAGCGACGAAAGTGCCTGCAATCCGAAGGAAGCCCGCAGCCACGGTCCAAACTCCAAACGTTATCGCCAGGATCAACCAGGCGAAAAACCTCAGATTCCGCAGCATCCAGCCGACAGGACCAAGAGAAGGATCCAGCATCCCGAAATCTACCCAACAGACAAGAGATCTCGGCATGGCCGAGATTCTTTTTCCAAGGGGGGTGGTGTAACGTCAGGCGTACCGCCTGCCACCCTCCGGCGTCCACCTCATCATCCCCAGCATCCGTATCCGGAGCCCCTGCACACGGGCCACCCGCCGACTCGCCGTCCCTACAGAAGGAGACAAAGGTACGAGAGGGAAGAGGGATGCAGCATGCCGCGCCCACGCGCGATCTCCACACACGAGGGGGAGGACTTCACCCCGTATTACGAGGGCGAGGAGCTCTCCGACACGTACTGGGTCGAATCCCCAGCGATCACGAAGCCCTATACGTACTTCTCGTACATGTGGGATTAGAATAAGCACACTACTCACCTATGTACATACACACCAACACACACCTAGATTTAAGTGAATATATGTATATATTTTATTCATGCACGGTTATGTTCCGTTGCACTCGCGCGCACACTCGACGCTCGCGGCTCACGCTTAACGCGGGCCGCGCCCCACTCCGAACGGCCGCCCCACCACGAGGGCCGAGCGGCCGCCCTACTCCGACCGTCCGCCCCACCGCGAGGGCCCAGCGACTCGCGCGCCGCGCGACCCGAGGAGGTCGCGGACGCGAGATCAGAGAGTCAGTTCGCGTCTCATCTCCGAACCGGAGAGTTCCCAACTCATCTCCGAACTGGAGAGTTCCAATCTCATCTCCGAACTGGAGAGTTCATATCTCATCTCCGAACCGAGGAGTTCTAATCCAGCATCCGAACGATGCACTTCCGATCCGAGCAATAGGCTCATTCGCAACGAGCAATTAGCTCTAATGCATTCGTCTCTATCCATACTCCCATAGCGGAGTCCGTTCGATACTTTATACTATTTCTAATTCTCATTGTAATCGCTAGTCAGTAACTTAGAATTTAGTCAAGTGTATCTAGTATAGTGAAATCATAGAATATAGTTTATTTTTACCAGATTCAAAGTATCTTTATTCGAGTTCAAATACAATTCCTTAATTCTAATCCACGGGTACGCTCGCGATTATTCTAATTCTATATCTCATCTACGATAGTCTTGAGGCTCGACGACTAGAGCGAACCAGCGCTTAGTTGCTCCATCCTCACTTCTACCGTGTACAGAATATCTTGCGCCCAGGTCGATCCCGGTAAGCTAGAGCGAACCAACGCTTAGCCGTGCCGTATTCAACCGAGGTTCAAGTATTCTCGATGAGCCTTGCACCTCCGACAAAGCGTACACGACGCGCGGGGAGGAGAGAGTTCATTCGTCGTCTCGCTCGGGAATACGTGGGTGATGCACCAGAATATTCAACTTCCTACGTTCGAGTCCTGGTTCCTGTGAAGGAGGTTTCCTTCGCCGCACGACCCGTACGAGTCGCCAATCGTCAGGGCCAAACGCCGATACCTGCCAGCCGGAGTCAACCCGCCTGGACGCTTATTCCCGTAGACGTACCTCCGTTCCAGCCGTACGCCGCCGCCATCCCGGTTGCGGATCCAAGGCGCTCCAGGTACCTGGAAAGAGAAATCAGACAGCGGAATCAAGCCTTCGCAAGGTAAGTTTAGTGTTAGTTACCGTTTTATCGAGTCCGAAACGCCAACGAACCCGGTCCGGACGCAATTCGCGTTATTTTCGGGAACGGTTACGACTTTGTGCCACCGTTGCGAGCGCAACCGCACCTCGGGACGTGACAGATGCGATATCGCGTTTTAAGAAGCATTAGAACACTATCGCTACGGTACCTAGCCATCTGCAGATGCTATTTCCTAGCAAGGGAGTGTCGCATTTACATTCATTTGAAGTGTAGACGAGGAATACATAACACTTCGCAAATCATATTATATCATACCATGAAACATAGAAATGAGATGCGATATCGCGTTATAAGAAGCATTAGAACTCTATCGCTACGATACCTAGACATCTGCAGACGCTAATTCCTAGCAAGGGAGTGTCGCATTTACATTCATTTGAAGTGTAGACGAGGAATACATAACACTTCGCAAATAATATTATATCTTAACATAAAACATAGAAATGAGATGCGATATCTCGTTTTAAGAAGCATTTGAACTCTATTGCTACGATACCTGGACATCTGCAGACGCTATTTCCTAGCAAGGAAGTGTCGCATTTACATTCATTTTAAGTGTAGACGAGGAATACATAACACTTCGCAATGAATATTATATCTTATCATGAAACATAGATATGAGATGCAATATCTCGTTTTAAGAAGCATTTGAACTCTATTGCTACGATACCTAGACATCTGCAGACGCTATTTCCTAGCAAGGGAGTGTCGCATTTACATTCATTTGAAGTTGTAACGTCAGGCGTACCGCCTGCCACCCTCCGACGCCCACCTCATCATCCCCAGCATCCGCATCCGGAGCCCCTGCACACGGGCCACCCGCCGACTCGCCGTCCCTACAGAAGGAGACAAAGATACGAGAGGGAAGAGGGATGCAGCATGCCGCGCCCACGCGCGATCTCCACACACGAGGGGGAGGACTTCACCCCGTATTACGAGGGCGAGGAGCTCTCCGACACATACTGGGTCGAATCCCCAGCGATCACGAAGCCCTATACGTACTTCTCGTACATGTGGGATTAGAATAAGCACACTACTCATACATGTACATACACACCAACACACACCTAGATTTAAGTAAATATATGTATATATTTTATTCATGCACGGTTATGTTCCGTGCACTCGCGCGCACACTCGACGCTCGCGGCTCACGCTTAACGCGGGCCGCGCCCCACTCCGAACGGCCGCCCCACCACGAGGGCCGAGCGGCCGCCCTACTCCGACCGTCCGCCCCACCGCGAGGGCCCAGCGACTCGCGCGCCGCGCGACCCGAGGAGGTCGCGGACGCGAGATCCGAGAGTCAGTTCATATCTCATCTCCGAACCGAGGAGTTCTAATCCAGCATCCGAACGATGCACTTCCGATCCGAGCAATAGGCTCATTCGCAACGAGCAATTAGCTCTAATGCATTCGTCTCTATCCATACTCCCATAGCGGAGTCCGTTCGATACTTTATACCATTTCTAATTCTCATTGTAATCGCTAGTCAGTAACTTAGAATTTAGTCAAGTGTATCTAGTATAGTGAAATCATAGAATATAGTTTATTTTTACCAGATTCAAAGTATCTTTATTCGAGTTCAAATACAATTCCTTAATTCTAATCCACGGGTACGCTCGCGATTATTCTAATTCTATATCTCATCTACGATAGTCTTGAGGCTCGACGACTAGAGCGAACCAGCGCTTAGTTGCTCCATCCTCACTTCTACCGTGTACAGAATATCTTGCGCCCAGGTCGATCCCGGTAAGCTAGAGCGAACCAACGCTTAGCCGTGCCGTATTCAACCGAGGTTCAAGTATTCTCGATGAGCCTTGCACCTCCGACAAAGCGTACACGACGCGCGGGGAGGAGAGAGTTTATTCGTCGTCTCGCTCGGGAATACGTGGGTGACGCACCGGAATATTCAATTTCCTGCGTTCGAGTCCTGGTTCCTGTGAAGGAGGTTTCCTTCGCCGCACGACCCGTACCTCCGTTCCAGCCGTACGCCGCCGCCATCCCGGTTGCGGATCCAAGGCGCTCCAGGTACCTGGAAAGAGAAATCAGACAGTAGAATCAAGCCATCACAAGGTAAGTTTCGTGTTAATTACCGTTTTATCGAGTCCGAAACGCCAACGAACCCGGTCCGGACGCAATTCGCGTTATTTTCGGGAACGGTTACGACTTTGTGCCACCGTTGCGAGCGCAACCGCACCTCGGGACGTGACACGAAAGTTATTTTTGGTGACAGCGGTGGGATAGCCACGCGTTTCCTCCGGAAATTCCGCCGAAAGGAACCGCGAAACTAGATATGGCAACCCGGACTCCGACAAAAACGCGCCAGCAGACACAGCGAGCCGCCGCGATGGCCGATTCCGAACGCGAAAAACGCACTAGCAGAACGCTCGACTTCCAAGACGCTATCGCCGAGCCTCTTCCTAGTACCGCGCAACAAAATACTTCAGCGAAAAATACGAAAGCGACCGATCCGAGTAATGCCGCGTTGCTCCAGCAAATAGAAATTTTACGTCGTGAAATAGAATCTATTCGCAGAACGCCTGATTTAACGCGCGACGATACCGTTTCGCTGGATATTCCTCGGGGAAATCCGCTTTCCGGACATAATTCGAGCTCCGATTCCAATACAAATAGTTCGCAACACGACGAGCTATCGCTTAAGCAGGCCCTCGAAGCCGTGCCGACATTCGATGGTCAGAACATTCCCATTCTTCAGTTTACCCGAGCGTGTAAACGCGCTTATGAGCTTATCCCTAATGGGTGCGAGCGAACTTTCACACGCCTGCTTAAGGGAAAACTCAAGGGTCGTGCCTACGCCGCGCTAGAAGACGAGCCGTGTTACACAATACTCGAATTAACGGACGTTCTTCGCAGCACATTTTGCTCCGTAAAATCAGCTCATCATTATCGGGGTGAACTTGCAAATATATTCATGCGCGCGAACGAGCACATTCTAGATTACATCGGTCGAGTAAAAGATCTTAGAACCGCTATAATTGATTGCGAGAGGCTTGCTCGACGAGACACACCGGAATCGCTCGATGACGTAGACGCGCTCACATTACAATGTTTTAAAGACGGTCTCATTCCGGAAATTCGAATGCAAATGACGATAAATTCATTCGGCACATTGCGAGAAACGTTCGCTCGAGCGCGAGAACTTTACCAAATGCACGAACGTGATTGCAACCGACTAGGTAGATCGCGTGCCGCGCGACCAGAATTGCGCGAAAAACCAGCCGAAATTATTTGCCGAAAATGCAATAATATCGGACATTACGCGACCGAGTGTCGGCTCAGACCGCCATCGCCGTACCGACCGCAGGAATACTTGCGATCCAGGGACGTACCGCCTCCTACTCGAGGCCCCGCGTACGAACAACCGAGACAAATCGTAGCCAGGGACGCGCCCAAATTTTGTCGCTATTGCAAGACCCCGGGGCACGAAATAGGCGAGTGCCGAAAAAGGCAGTACAACAACGCGGTAAATAAAAATTCGGGAAACGACAATGGCCTCCGCACCCGCCGCGAGACAGGTGGCGAGGCCGCGCACCAAGTCCGTCCTCTCGCCGCGAACAACTCCAACGCGGAAATCGACGAAACGCCGCGATAAACATAACCGGAAAAACTAGCACGCCAAACGTAATTCTAAAATCCGATCTTCTAATTTCACCAACTCGCTTCATGGTGGACACTGGGGCGGAAATAAATATTATAAAACGTTCGGCTCTAAAAGCATCCGCGCGAATCGATAAGTCCGAGATCGTAATAATAACAGGGGTAACCGATGGCAAAACCGCAACCTTAGGGACGGTGAATCTTGTCATTTTCGGTCGCGTCGTCCCTTTTAATGTGGTCGAGGATGATTTTCCCCTTAAACCAAGCGGGATCCTCGGCTCCGGGTTCTGTATGGACGCAGAAATCTCTTTTCCAAACAAAATAATCAAATGGAATGGTAAGAGAATTCCTTTCGAAGACGATATCGAAACACTCGAGGAACCGTCACCGGACTCGAAAATAAAGCCTCTCCTATCGCCGAAACGTAAACAAGCGCCGCGCACGGAATCTATTCCCCCTCCGCCGCCGCGCCCGCCGCGTAAATCATCGCCTCCGCTGAAACGCGATGCAGCAACGAAATCGAAGCTTCGAACGCAAGACAAAGCAGCTTCTCCGAAGTCAGGAGACCGTATCTCCATTCCGCCGAGATCAAATATCGGTATCAAGGTCCGCGTAGTTAATTCGAACCTCGCGGAAGGTATAATTCCCCGTATCGATCTTGCGCCGGGTATATTTTTCGGAAACGCTCTCGTCAGAGTAATTCGGGGCAAAGCGGTAACTCGAATAATTAATTCATCCGACCGCGCCGTCGAAATCGCGTTACCAGAAATCGTACTTGAGCCCGCGCAAATCATGACTCCCCTCCACGAGGAGGATAGTCCGTCGCTGTATCCGGTTTTTTCTAAATCTACTAAATCTAACGTATCCGCCGTACCGATAGGCTCATCCCAAAAAGGGAAAACTTCTATTTCTTTCTCGAGTCAGACACCATACTCGACAATCGAAACTCCTCCTTCGCGTTGCAAAATCGCGAATGTTCAACAGATCTCTTATGCTCAGGCGGTTAAAAATAATATACAACAGGCGCCGTTAAAACAAACATCGAAATCCGCCAATCCTTCGAAATCTCGCCTAGACCGAATTCTTAGTCTCCTCCGTCTCGACCACCTCAACGCAGAGGAAAGAGAGCACGTCGTCCGTCTCGTTCAAAGCACGCAGGAGCTTTTTCACATTGAGGGGGATAAATTAGGACATACGTCAGCAACCACGCACAAGATTCCAACCGTCGACGACCGCCCCGTCAATGTGAAACAATACCGTTTCCCACCAGCTCATAAGGAGGAGATTCGACGACAAGTCGACAAATTTTTACAAAATGGTGTCATCTCTCCGTCAAAATCACCATATAATTCGCCATTGTGGGTTGTCCCAAAGAAACCGGACTCCTTGGGCAACAAGCAATGGCGCGTCGTCATCGACTACCGCGCACTCAATGAGAAATCTGTCGCCGATGCCTATCCCCTCCCTTGCATTACCGAGATACTTGATCAGCTCGGGAGCGCGAAGTATTTTAGTACATTCGATCTCGCGAGCGGATTTCACCAGATCCCAATGGAGCCCGCCGATGCTCCTAAAACTGCTTTTTCGACGCCTCACGGGCATTATGAATTTAAAAGAATGCCATTCGGATTAAAAAATGCGCCAGCAACGTTCCAACGACTTATGGACAATGTCCTGTCCGGTCTCCAGGGGAACGAAATTTTCGTCTATTTGGACGACATTGTTATCTACGCTAGCTCTCTTCAAGAACATCGACTTAAATTCGATAAATTAACTCAACGGCTCAAAGAAGCTAATTTAGTATTGCAGCCGGATAAGTGCGAATTCTTGAGGAGAGAAGTAAGCTATTTGGGTCATATTATCAGTGAGCACGGTGTAAAACCTGACCCTGCGAAAATTAGCGCCGTCAAAAATTTTCCGCGCCCGCGCAACGCGAAACAGATCAAACAATTCCTCGGGCTCGCGGGATACTACAGGCGGTTCATCGCAAATTTTTCCAATATTGCTAAGCCTCTAACGAATTTGTTAAAAAAGGACGCGCCCTTTGTATGGCGTAACGAGCATGAGAATTCATTCGTCAAACTCCGAGATTGCCTATGCGAAGCGCCTATCTTGCAGTACCCCAACTTTAAACAACCATTCGTGATAACGACCGACGCGTCCGCCGAAGCTATTGGTGCTATCTTGAGTCAAGGACCAATAGGCCGCGACTTGCCAATCGCGTACACGTCGCGACTGTTAAACGCTGCGGAGAAAAACTACTCCACGATCGAGAAGGAGTGTCTGGCGATTGTCTACGCCGTCCATTACTTTCGTCCATACATATACGGTAATCAATTCAAACTCGTTACCGACCATCGACCGTTAGTGTGGATGAATTCGGTCAAGGACCCGTCAAGTAGACTCGTACGGTGGAGGCTTAAGTTAGCAGAATTTGACTACGAGATGGTCTATAAAAGTGGAAAAACGAACCTTAATGCGGACGCATTGTCGCGGAATCCCGCTCAAATTTTTCCGCTCTCGTATTCAGAAAACTCGGAGGACGACATCTTCGATGTGCCTCCGGAAACCCGTAAAAAGTATACCACACTAGCGCCTCCTCCTACTCCGGTAACATCAGAACCTGAATTACCGACTCCAGGCACGTCCTTCCGTACCAACACAGCACCACCTCCGCAAGTCGCCAGCGACAGCACCGACTTCTATACTCCTGCTCCAAATGAATTTTTCCGACGCGAACCTCTATTTAATTTCAGCCGTGACGCATTATCAACGCGACGAGACAATGTAGTTGTCTTCGTCACGCAATCTGGGCACCCCTATGACACGGGCGCCAAAGATCTAGCAAACGCTGAAAAATTCCTCCTAAACAAAAATCACGTCCTTACCAAAGCCAAAGTCATACAAATCGGAAACGAATTCCAAATCCAGCTTCCAATCATCGAACATTCCACCAGATCAATCAATTTCCAGACCGTAATAGAAACATTCAGATCCTTGTGCGACGTTGTAAACGAATTACAATTACAAACATTTAGTATCGCACAAACCTATCTAGACTCCGTATCCTGGTCCCGAATCCAGAAAATCCTTCAAGACCTGTTTTACGAAACAACTGTCCAGATTACGGTCTGCCAGGGCCTCATTAAAACCCCTTCGGTCGAAGAGCGACTGAAATTAATAAGAGAAAACCACGACTCCCCTGTGGGAGGTCACAAAGGGGTTAATAAAACTTATTCTCGCATCAGACAACAATACTTTTGGCCAAACATGAAAACACAAATACAAGAATATATTGGCAAATGTAAAAGTTGTCAGACAGAGAAACTGGTCCGGGTAAAGACCAGACAGCCTCTCACTTTAACCGACACCCCTGGCAGGGCATTCGATAAGATTTCAATGGACGTAATGGGTCCTCTTCCCGAAACTTCCGACGGTTATACGAGTATCCTCACGATCCAAGATCTCCTCACTAAATACTCAGTCGCAGTTCCTCTCAAAACCACCACCGCAGTAGACATTGCCGAAGCTTTAATAAAAGAATTCATTTGTAAGTTCGGATGCCCGAAAGGCATACTCACGGACCAAGGTTCGAACTTTATAAATAGCTTGATTAAAGCCATAGCAATCAAATTCCGTATTAAGCAATACAAGTCCACTGCGTTCCATCCACAAACAAACGGGTCCGTTGAACGATCTCACCACGTCCTGGCCGAATATCTGAAGCATTACATAGAGTCGAGTAACGATTGGGTGAATTGGTTACCGTATGCAATGTTTTCATACAACACCAGTGTGCACGAGGGTACATTATACACCCCACACGAACTAGTGTTCGGCAGGATAGCTAGGACGCCGTCAGCCACTCCTTTTCAGGACAGCTCTGATAACGAAACTTATAGCGACTATCTTATACAACTTCAGGAGAAAATCTCGAAATCTCAGGATTTGGCTAAAGCCAATCTAGACAATGCGAAACGCCGTTCTAAATATTATTATGACCGAAATCTCAATGTCCAAAACTTCGAGGTAGGCCAATGGGTCTATCTTTTAAAAGAGCCGAACAAACATAAGTTCCAGGCACAATACTCTGGACCGTACCGTATCCTCGAAATTTTGGGCAACTGTAATGTTAAGCTAAATGTAAAAGGGCGCCATAAAATTGTTCATACGAACAAAATCAAAATTTGTAAACGAATGCATAGTATGCAGAGTGTGGATGCTAGTGAAAGAAAAGTGCGAAAAACTGAAAATGAAGTCAGTGAGAGCAGTGACATTCAAACGAACGCTGAAAGTGAAAGCGACGAAAGTGCCTGCAATCCGAAGGAAGCCCGCAGTCACGGTCCAATCTCCAAACGTTATCGCCAGGATCAACCAGGCGAAAAACCTCAGATTCCGCAGCATCCAGCCGACAGGACCAAGAGAAGGATCCAGCATCCCGAAATCTACCCAACAGACAAGAGATCTCGGCATGGCCGAGATTCTTTTTCCAAGGGGGGTGGTGTAACGTCAGGCGTACCGCCTGCCACCCTCCGACGCCCACCTCATCATCCCCAGCATCCGCATCCGGAGCCCCTGCACACGGGCCACCCGCCGACTCGCCGTCCCTACAGAAGGAGACAAAGATACGAGAGGGAAGAGGGATGCAGCATGCCGCGCCCACGCGCGATCTCCACACACGAGGGGGAGGACTTCACCCCGTATTACGAGGGCGAGGAGCTCTCCGACACATACTGGGTCGAATCCCCAGCGATCACGAAGCCCTATACGTACTTCTCGTACATGTGGGATTAGAATAAGCACACTACTCATACATGTACATACACACCAACACACACCTAGATTTAAGTAAATATATGTATATATTTTATTCATGCACGGTTATGTTCCGTGCACTCGCGCGCACACTCGACGCTCGCGGCTCACGCTTAACGCGGGCCGCGCCCCACTCCGAACGGCCGCCCCACCACGAGGGCCGAGCGGCCGCCCTACTCCGACCGTCCGCCCCACCGCGAGGGCCCAGCGACTCGCGCGCCGCGCGACCCGAGGAGGTCGCGGACGCGAGATCCGAGAGTCAGTTCATATCTCATCTCCGAACCGAGGAGTTCTAATCCAGCATCCGAACGATGCACTTCCGATCCGAGCAATAGGCTCATTCGCAACGAGCAATTAGCTCTAATGCATTCGTCTCTATCCATACTCCCATAGCGGAGTCCGTTCGATACTTTATACCATTTCTAATTCTCATTGTAATCGCTAGTCAGTAACTTAGAATTTAGTCAAGTGTATCTAGTATAGTGAAATCATAGAATATAGTTTATTTTTACCAGATTCAAAGTATCTTTATTCGAGTTCAAATACAATTCCTTAATTCTAATCCACGGGTACGCTCGCGATTATTCTAATTCTATATCTCATCTACGATAGTCTTGAGGCTCGACGACTAGAGCGAACCAGCGCTTAGTTGCTCCATCCTCACTTCTACCGTGTACAGAATATCTTGCGCCCAGGTCGATCCCGGTAAGCTAGAGCGAACCAACGCTTAGCCGTGCCGTATTCAACCGAGGTTCAAGTATTCTCGATGAGCCTTGCACCTCCGACAAAGCGTACACGACGCGCGGGGAGGAGAGAGTTTATTCGTCGTCTCGCTCGGGAATACGTGGGTGACGCACCGGAATATTCAATTTCCTGCGTTCGAGTCCTGGTTCCTGTGAAGGAGGTTTCCTTCGCCGCACGACCCGTACCTCCGTTCCAGCCGTACGCCGCCGCCATCCCGGTTGCGGATCCAAGGCGCTCCAGGTACCTGGAAAGAGAAATCAGACAGTAGAATCAAGCCATCACAAGGTAAGTTTCGTGTTAATTACCGTTTTATCGAGTCCGAAACGCCAACGAACCCGGTCCGGACGCAATTCGCGTTATTTTCGGGAACGGTTACGACTTTGTGCCACCGTTGCGAGCGCAACCGCACCTCGGGACGTGACAAAGTGTAGACGAGGAATACGTAACACTTCGCTAATCATATTATATCTTACCATGAAACATAGAAATGAGATGCGATATCGCGTTTTAAGAAGCATTAGAACACTATCGCTACGATACCTAGCCATCTGCAGATGCTATTTCCTAGCAAGGGAGTGTCGCATTTACATTCATTTGAAGTGTAGACGAGGAATACATAACACTTCGCAAATCATATTATATCATACCATGAAACATAGAAATGAGATGCGATATCGCGTTATAAGAAGCATTAGAACTCTATCGCTACGATACCTAGACATCTGCAGACGCTAATTCCTAGCAAGGGAGTGTCGCATTTACATTCATTTGAAGTGTAGACGAGGAATACATAACACTTCGCAAATAATATTATATCTTAACATAAAACATAGAAATGAGATGCGATATCTCGTTTTAAGAAGCATTTGAACTCTATTGCTACGATACCTGGACATCTGCAGACGCTATTTCCTAGCAAGGAAGTGTCGCATTTACATTCATTTTAAGTGTAGACGAGGAATACATAACACTTCGCAATGAATATTATATCTTATCTTGAAACATAGATATGAGATGCAATATCTCGTTTTAAGAAGCATTTGAACTCTATTGCTATGATACCTAGACATCTGCAGACGCTATTTCCTAGCAAGGAAGTGTCGCATTTACATTCATTTGAAGTGTAGACGAGGAATACATGACACTTCGCAAATCATATTATATCTTACCATGAAACACAGAAATGAGTTGCGATATCGCGTTTTAAGTATCATAAGAACTCCATTGCTACGGTACGTAGACACCTGCATACGCTATTTCCTTGCAAGGAAGTGTCGCATTTACATTGATTTGAATCGTATACGAGGAATGCATAACACTTCGCAAATCATATTATATCTTACCATGAAACATAGATATGAGATGCAATATCGCGTTTTAAGAAGCATTAGAAATCTATTGCTACGATACGTAGACATCTGCAAACGCTATTTCTTTGCAAGGAAGTGTCGCATTTACATTCATTTGAAGTGTAGACGAGGAATACATAACACTTCGCAAATCATATTATATCTTACCATGAAACATAGGAATGAGATGCGATATCGCGTTTTAGGAAGCATTAGAACTCTATCGCTACGATACCTAGACATCTGCAGACGCTATTTCCTAGCAAGGGAGTGTCGCATTTACATTCATTTGAAGTGTAGACGAGGAATACATAACACTTCGCAAATCATATTATATCTTACCATGAAACATAGAAATGAGATGCGATATCGCGTTTTAAGAAGCATTAGAACACTATCGCTACGGTACCTAGCCATCTGCAGATGCTATTTCCTAGCAAGGGAGTGTCGCATTTACATTCATTTGAAGTGTAGACGAGGAATACATAACACTTCGCAAATCATATTATGTCTTACCATGAAACATAGAAATGAGATGCAATATCGCGTTTTAAGAATCATAAGAATTCTACTGCTACGATACGTAGACATCCGCAAACGCTATTTCCTAGCGAGGAAGTGTCGCATTCACATTCATTTGAAGTGTAGACGAGGAATACATAACACTTCGCAAATCATATTATATCTTACCATGAAACATAGAAATGAGATGCGATATCGCGTTTTAAGAATCATAAGAACTCTATTGCTACAATTGTAACGTCAGGCGTACCGCCTGCCACCCTCCAACGCCCACCTCATCATCCCCAGCATCCGCATCCGGAGCCCCTGCACACGGGCCACCCGCCGACTCGCCGTCCCTACAGAAGGTGACAAAGGTACGAGAGGGAAGAGGGATGCAGCATGCCGCGCCCACGCGCGATCTCCACACACGAGGGGGAAGACTTCACCCCGTATTACGAGGGCGAGGAGCTCTCCGACACATACTGGGTCGAATCCCCAGCGATCACGAAGCCCTATACGTACTTCTCGTACATGTGGGATTAGAATAAGCACACTACTCATATATGTACATACACACCAACACACACCTAGATTTAAGTAAATATATGTATATATTTTATTCATGCACGGTTATGTTCCGTGCACTCGCGCGCACACTCGACGCTCGCGGCTCACGCTTAACGCGGGCCGCGCCCCACTCCGAACGGCCGCCCCACCACGAGGGCCGAGCGGCCGCCCTACTCCGACCGTCCGCCCCACCGCGAGGGCCCAGCGACTCGCGCGCCGCGCGACCCGAGGAGGTCGCGGACGCGAGATCCGAGAGTCAGTTCCAATCTCACCTCCGAACTGGAGAGTTGGTATCTCATCTCCGAACTGGAGAGTTCATATCTCATCTCCGAACCGAGGAGTTCTAATCCAGCATCCGAACGATGCACTTCCGAGCAATAGGCTCATTCGCAACGAGCAATTAGCTCTAATGCATTCGTCTCTATCCATACTCCCATAGCGGAGTCCATTCGATACTTTAACTATTTCTATATCTCATTGTAACCGCTAGTCAGTAACTTAGAATTTAGTCAAGTGTATCTAGTATAGTGAAATCATAGAATATAGTTTATTTTTACCAGATTCAAAGTATCTTTATTCAAGTTCAAATACAATTCCTTAATTCTACTCCACGGGTACGCTCGCGATTATTCTATTTCTATATCTCATCTGCGATAGTCTTGAGGCTCGACGACTAGAGCGAACCAGCGCTTAGTTGCTCCATCCTCACTTCTACCGTGTACAGAATATCTTGCGCCCAGGTTGATCCCGGTAAGCTAGAGCGAACCAACGCTTAGCCGCGCCGTACTCGACCGAAGTTCAAGTATTCTCGACGAGCCTTGCACCTCCGACAAAGCGTACACGACGCGCGGGGAGGAGAGAGTTTATTCGTCGTCTCGCTCGGGAATACGTGGGTGATGCACCAGAATATTCAATTTCCTACGTTCGAGCCCTGGTTCCTGTGAAGGAGGTTTCCTTCGCCGCACGACCCGTACCTCCGTTCCAGCCGTACGCCGCCGCCATCCCGGTTGCGGATTCAAGGCGCTCCAGGTACCTGGAAAGAGAAATCAGACAGTAGAATCAAGCCATCACAAGGTAAGTTTCGTGTTAATTACCGTTTTATCGAGTCCGAAACGCCAACGAACCCGGTCCGGACGCAATTCGCGTTATTTTCGGGAACGGTTACGACTTTGTGCCACCGTTGCGAGCGCAACCGCACCTCGGGACGTGACACGAAAGTTATTTTTGGTGACAGCGGTGGGATAGCCACGCGTTTCCTCCGGAAATTCCGCCGAAAGGAACCGCGAAACTAGATATGGCAACCCGGACTCCGACAAAAACGCGCCAGCAGACACAGCGAGCCGCCGCGATGGCCGATTCCGAACGCGAAAAACGCACTAGCAGAACGCTCGACTTCCAAGACGCTATCTCCGAGCCTCTTCCTAGTACCGCGCAACAAAGTACTTCCGCGAAAAATACGAAAACGACCGATCCTAGTAATGCCGCGTTGCTCCAGCAAATAGAAATTCTACGTCGTGAAATAGAATCTATCCGCAGAACGCCTGATTTAACGCGCGACGATACCGTTTCTCTGGATATTCCTCGGGGAAATCCGCTTTCCGGACATAATTCGAGCTCCGATTTTAATACAAATAGTTCGCAACACGACGAGCTATCGCTTAAGCAGGCCCTCGAAGCCGTGCCGACATTCGATGGTCAGAACATTCCAATTCTTCAGTTTACCCGAGCGTGTAAACGCGCTTATGAGCTTATCCCTAATGGGTGCGAGCGAACTTTCACACGCCTGCTTAAGGGAAAACTCAAGGGTCGTGCCTACGCCGCGCTAGAAGACGAGCCGTGTTACACAATACTCGAATTAACGGACGTTCTTCGCAGCACTTTTTGCTCCGTAAAATCAGCTCATCATTATCGGGGTGAACTTGCTAATATATTTATGCGCGCGAACGAGCACATTCTAGATTACATCGGTCGAGTAAAAGATCTTAGAACCGCTATAATTGATTGCGAGAGGCTTGCTCGACGAGACACACCGGAATCGCTCGATGACGTAGACGCGCTCACATTACAATGTTTTAAAGACGGTCTCATTCCGGAAATTCGAATGCAAATGACGATAAATTCATTCGGCACATTGCGAGAAACGTTCGCTCGAGCGCGGGAGCTCTATCAAATGCACGAACGTGATTGCAACCGGCTAGGTAGATCGCGTGTCGCGCGACCAGAATCGCGCGAAAAACCAGCCGAAATTATTTGCCGAAAATGCAATAATATCGGACATTACGCGACCGAGTGTCGGTTCAGACCGCCATCGCCGTACCGACCGCAGGAATACCGTGACGCCTACTTGCGATCCAGGGACGTACCGCCTCCTACTCGAGGCCCCGCGTACGAACAACCGAGACAAATCGTAGCCAGGGACGCGCCCAAATTTTGTCGCTATTGCAAGACCCCGGGGCATGAAATAGGCGAGTGCCGAAAAAGGCAGTACAACAACGCGGTAAATAAAAATTCGGGAAACGACAATGGCCTCCGCACCCGCCGCGAGACAGGTGGCGAGGCCGCGCACCAAGTCCGTCCTCTCGCCGCGAACAACTCCAACGCGGAAATCGACGAAACGCCGCGATAAACATAACCGGAAAAACTAGCACGCCAAACGTAATTCTAAAATCCGATCTTCTAATTTCACCAACTCGCTTCATGGTGGACACTGGAGCGGAAATAAATATTATAAAACGTTCGGCTCTAAAAGCATCCGCGCGAATCGATAAGTCCGAGATCGTAATAATAACAGGGGTAACCGATGGCAAAACCGCAACCTTAGGGACGGTGAATCTTGTCATTTTCGGTCGCGTCGTTCCTTTTAATGTGGTCGAGGATGATTTTCCCCTTAAACCAAGCGGGATCCTCGGCTCCGGGTTCTGTATGGACGCAGAAATCTCTTTTCCAAATAAAATAATCAAATGGAATGGTAAGAGAATTCCTTTCGAAGACGATATCGAAGCACTCGAGGAACCGTCACCGGACTCGAAAATAAAGCCTCTCCTATCGCCGAAACGTAAACAAGCGCCGCGCACGGAATCTATTCCCCCTCCGCCGCCGCGCCCGCCGCGTAAATCATCGCCTCCGCTGAAACGCGATGCAGCAACGAAATCGAAGCTTCGAACGCAAGACAAAGCAGCTTCTCCGAAGTCAGGAGACCGTATCTCCATTCCGCCGAGATCAAATATCGGTATCAAGGTCCGCGTAGTTAATTCGAATCTCGCGGAAGGTATAATTCCTCGTATCGATCTTGCGCCGGGCATATTTTTCGGAAACGCTCTCGTCAGAGTAATTCGGGGCAAAGCGGTAACTCGAATAATTAATTCATCCGACCGCGCCGTCGAAATCGCGTTACCAGAAATCGTACTTGAGCCCGCGCAAATCATGACTCCCCTCCATAAGGAGGAAAGTCCGTCGCTCTATCCGGTTTTTTCTAAATCTACTAAATCCAACGTATCCGCCGTACCGATCGGCTCATCCCAAAAAGGGAAAACTTCTATTTCTTTCTCGAATCAGACACCATATTCGACAATCGAAACTCCTCCTTCGCGTTGCAAAATCGCGAATACTCAGCAAATCTCCTATGCTCAGGCGGTTAAAAATAATATACAACAGGCGCCGTTGAAACAAACATCGAAATCCGCCAATCCTTCGAAATCTCGCTTAGATCGAATTCTTAGTCTCCTCCGTCTCGACCACCTCAACGCAGAGGAAAGAGAGCACGTCGTCCGTCTCGTTCAAAGCACGCAGGAGCTTTTTCACATTGAGGGGGATAAATTAGGGCATACGTCAGCAACCACGCACAAGATTCCAACCGTCGACGACCGCCCCGTCAATGTGAAACAATACCGGTTCCCACCAGCTCATAAGGAGGAGATTCGACGACAAGTCGACAAATTTTTACAAAATGGTGTCATCTCTCCGTCAAAATCACCATATAATTCGCCATTGTGGGTTGTCCCAAAGAAACCGGACTCCTTGGGCAACAAGCAATGGCGCGTCGTCATCGACTACCGCGCACTCAATGAGAAATCTGTCGCCGATGCCTATCCCCTCCCTTGCATTACCGAGATACTTGATCAGCTCGGGAGCGCGAAGTATTTTAGTACATTCGATCTCGCGAGCGGATTTCACCAGATCCCAATGGAGCCCGCCGATGCTCCCAAAACCGCTTTTTCGACGCCTCACGGGCATTATGAATTTAAAAGAATGCCATTCGGATTAAAAAATGCGCCAGCGACGTTCCAACGACTTATGGACAATGTCCTGTCCGGTCTCCAGGGGAACGAAATTTTCGTCTATTTGGACGACATTGTTATCTACGCTAGCTCTCTTCAAGAACATCGACTTAAATTCGAGAAATTAACTCAACGGCTCAAAGAAGCTAATTTAGTATTGCAGCCGGATAAGTGCGAATTCTTGAGGAGAGAAGTAAGCTATTTGGGTCATATTATCAGTGAGCACGGTGTAAAACCTGACCCTGCGAAAATTAGCGCCGTCAAAAATTTTCCGCGCCCGCGCAACGCGAAACAGATCAAACAATTCCTCGGGCTCGCGGGATACTACAGGCGGTTCATCGCAAATTTTTCCAATATTGCTAAGCCACTTACAAATTTGTTAAAAAAAGACGCGCCCTTTGTATGGCGTAACGAGCAAGAGAATTCATTCGTCAAACTCCGAGATTGCCTATGCGAAGCGCCTATCTTGCAGTACCCCAACTTTAAACAACCATTCGTGATAACGACCGACGCGTCCGCCGAAGCTATTGGTGCTATCTTGAGTCAAGGACCAATAGGCCGCGACTTGCCAATCGCGTACACGTCGCGACTGTTAAACGCTGCGGAGAAAAACTACTCCACGATCGAGAAGGAGTGTCTGGCGATTGTCTACGCCGTCCATTACTTTCGTCCATACATATACGGTAATCAATTCAAACTCGTTACCGACCATCGACCGTTAGTGTGGATGAATTCGGTCAAGGACCCGTCAAGTAGACTCGTACGGTGGAGGCTTAAGTTAGCGGAATTTGACTATGAGATGGTCTATAAAAGTGGAAAAACGAACCTTAATGCGGACGCATTGTCGCGGAATCCCGCTCAAATTTTTCCGCTCTCGTATTCAGAAAACTCGGAGGACGACATCTTCGATGTGCCTCCGGAAACCCGTAAAAAGTATACCACACTAGCGCCTCCTCCTACTCCGGTAACATCAGAACCTGAATTACCGACTCCAGGCACGTCCTTCCGTACCAACACAGCACCACCTCCGCAAGTCGCCAGCGACAGCACCGACTTCTATACTCCTGCTCCAAATGAATTTTTCCGACGCGAACCCCTATTTAATTTCAGCCGTGACGCATTATCAACGCGACGAGACAATGTAGTTGTCTTCGTCACGCAATCTGGGCACCCCTATGACACGGGCGCCAAAGATCTAGCAAACGCTGAAAAATTCCTCCTAAACAAAAATCACGTCCTTACCAAAGCCAAAGTCATACAAATCGGAAACGAATTCCAAATCCAGCTTCCAATCATCGAACATTCCACCAGATCAATCAATTTCCAGACCGTAATAGAAACATTCAGATCCTTGTGCGACGTTGTAAACGAATTACAATTACAAACATTTAGTATCGCACAAACCTATCTAGACTCCGTATCCTGGTCCCGAATCCAGAAAATCCTTCAGGACCTGTTCTACGAAACAACTGTCCAGATTACGGTCTGCCAGGGCCTCATTAAAACCCCTTCGGTCGAAGAGCGACTGAAAATAATAAGAGAAAACCACGACTCCCCTGTGGGAGGTCACAAAGGGGTTAATAAAACTTATTCTCGCATCAGACAACAATACTTTTGGCCAAACATGAAAACACAAATACAAGAATATATTGGCAAATGTAAAAGTTGTCAGACAGAGAAACTGGTCCGGGTAAAGACCAGACAGCCTCTCACTTTAACCGACACCCCTGGCAGGGCATTCGATAAGATTTCAATGGACGTAATGGGTCCTCTTCCCGAAACTTCCGACGGTTATACGAGTATCCTCACGATCCAAGATCTCCTCACTAAATACTCAGTCGCAGTTCCTCTCAAAACCACCACCGCAGTAGACATTGCCGAAGCTTTAATAAAAGAATTCATTTGTAAGTTCGGATGCCCGAAAGGCATACTCACGGACCAAGGTTCGAACTTTATAAATAGCTTGATTAAAGCCATAGCAATCAAATTCCGTATTAAGCAATACAAGTCCACTGCGTTCCATCCACAAACAAACGGGTCCGTTGAACGATCTCACCACGTCCTGGCCGAATATCTGAAGCATTACATAGAGTCGAGTAACGATTGGGTGAATTGGTTACCGTATGCAATGTTTTCATACAACACCAGTGTGCACGAGGGTACATTATACACCCCACACGAACTAGTGTTCGGCAGGATAGCTAGGACGCCGTCAGCCACTCCTTTTCAGGACAGCTCTGATAACGAAACTTATAGCGACTATCTTATACAACTTCAGGAGAAAATCTCGAAATCTCAGGATTTGGCTAAAGCCAATCTAGACAATGCGAAACGCCGTTCTAAATATTATTATGACCGAAATCTCAATGTCCAAAACTTCGAGGTAGGCCAATGGGTCTATCTTTTAAAAGAGCCGAACAAACATAAGTTCCAGGCACAATACTCTGGACCGTACCGTATCCTCGAAATTTTGGGCAACTGTAATGTTAAGCTAAATGTAAAAGGGCGCCATAAAATTGTTCATACGAACAAAATCAAAATTTGTAAACGAATGCATAGTATGCAGAGTGTGGATGCTAGTGAAAGAAAAGTGCGAAAAACTGAAAATGAAGTCAGTGAGAGCAGTGACATTCAAACGAACGCTGAAAGTGAAAGCGACGAAAGTGCCTGCAATCCGAAGGAAGCCCGCAGTCACGGTCCAATCTCCAAACGTTATCGCCAGGATCAACCAGGCGAAAAACCTCAGATTCCGCAGCATCCAGCCGACAGGACCAAGAGAAGGATCCAGCATCCCGAAATCTACCCAACAGACAAGAGATCTCGGCATGGCCGAGATTCTTTTTCCAAGGGGGGTGGTGTAACGTCAGGCGTACCGCCTGCCACCCTCCAACGCCCACCTCATCATCCCCAGCATCCGCATCCGGAGCCCCTGCACACGGGCCACCCGCCGACTCGCCGTCCCTACAGAAGGAGACAAAGGTACGAGAGGGAAGAGGGATGCAGCATGCCGCGCCCACGCGCGATCTCCACACACGAGGGGGAAGACTTCACCCCGTATTACGAGGGCGAGGAGCTCTCCGACACATACTGGGTCGAATCCCCAGCGATCACGAAGCCCTATACGTACTTCTCGTACATGTGGGATTAGAATAAGCACACTACTCATATATGTACATACACACCAACACACACCTAGATTTAAGTAAATATATGTATATATTTTACTCATGCACGGTTATGTTCCGTGCACTCGCGCGCACACTCGACGCTCGCGGCTCACGCTTAACGCGGGCCGCGCCCCACTCCGAACGGCCGCCCCACCACGAGGGCCGAGCGGCCGCCCTACTCCGACCGTCCGCCCCACCGCGAGGGCCCAGCGACTCGCGCGCCGCGCGACCCGAGGAGGTCGCGGACGCGAGATCCGAGAGTCAGTTCCAATCTCACCTCCGAACTGGAGAGTTGGTATCTCATCTCCGAACTGGAGAGTTCATATCTCATCTCCGAACCGAGGAGTTCTAATCCAGCATCCGAACGATGCACTTCCGAGCAATAGGCTCATTCGCAACGAGCAATTAGCTCTAATGCATTCGTCTCTATCCATACTCCCATAGCGGAGTCCATTCGATACTTTAACTATTTCTATATCTCATTGTAACCGCTAGTCAGTAACTTAGAATTTAGTCAAGTGTATCTAGTATAGTGAAATCATAGAATATAGTTTATTTTTACCAGATTCAAAGTATCTTTATTCAAGTTCAAATACAATTCCTTAATTCTACTCCACGGGTACGCTCGCGATTATTCTATTTCTATATCTCATCTGCGATAGTCTTGAGGCTCGACGACTAGAGCGAACCAGCGCTTAGTTGCTCCATCCTCACTTCTACCGTGTACAGAATATCTTGCGCCCAGGTTGATCCCGGTAAGCTAAAGCGAACCAACGCTTAGCCGCGCCGTACTCGACCGAAGTTCAAGTATTCTCGACGAGCCTTGCACCTCCGACAAAGCGTACACGACGCGCGGGGAGGAGAGAGTTTATTCGTCGTCTCGCTCGGGAATACGTGGGTGATGCACCAGAATATTCAATTTCCTACGTTCGAGCCCTGGTTCCTGTGAAGGAGGTTTCCTTCGCCGCACGACCCGTACCTCCGTTCCAGCCGTACGCCGCCGCCATCCCGGTTGCGGATTCAAGGCGCTCCAGGTACCTGGAAAGAGAAATCAGACAGTAGAATCAAGCCATCACAAGGTAAGTTTCGTGTTAATTACCGTTTTATCGAGTCCGAAACGCCAACGAACCCGGTCCGGACGCAATTCGCGTTATTTTCGGGAACGGTTACGACTTTGTGCCACCGTTGCGAGCGCAACCGCACCTCGGGACGTGACACAATACGTAGACATCTGCAGACGCTATTTCCTTGCAAGGAAGTGTCGCATTTACATTCATTTGAATTGTATACGAGGAATGCATAACTCTTCGCAATGAATATTATATCTTATCATGAAACATAGATATGAGATGCAATATCTCGTTTTAAGAAGCATTTGAACTCTATTGCTACGATACGTATACATCTGCAAACGCTATTTCCTTGCAAGGAAGTGTCGCATTTACATTCATTTGAATCGTAGACGAGGAATGCATAACACTTCGCAATGAATATTATATCTTATCATTAAACATATATATGAGATGCAATATCTCGTTTTAAGATGCATTTGAACTCTATTGCTACGATACCTAGACATTTGCAGACGCTATTTCCTAGCAAGGAAGTGTCGCATTTACATTCATTTGAAGTGTAGACGAGGAATACATGACACTTTGCAAATCATATTATGTCTTACCATGAAACATAGAAATGAGATGCGATATCGCGTTTTAAGAAGCATTAGAACTCTATTGCTACGATACCTACACATCTGCGGACGCTATTTCTTTGCAAGGAAGTGTCGCATTTACATTCATTTGAAGTGTAGACGAGGAATACATAACACTTCGCTAATCATATTATATCTTACCATGAAGCATAGAAATGAGATGCGATATCGCGTTTTAAGAATCATAAGAACTCTATCGCTACGATACCTAGACATCTGCGGACGCTATTTCTTTGCAAGGAAGTGTCGCATTTACATTCATTTGAAGTGTAGACGAGGAATACATAACACTTCGCAAATCATATTATATCTTACCATGAAGCATAGAAATGAGATGCGATATCGCGTTTTAAGAAGCATTAGAACTCTATCGCTACGATACCTAGACATCTGCAGACGCTATTTCCTAGCAAGGAAGTGTCGCATTTACATTCATTTGAAGTGTAGACGAGGAATACATAACACTTCGCAAATCATATTATATCTTACCATGAAACATAGAAATGAGATGCGATATCGCGTTTTAAGAATCATAAGAACCCTATTGCTTCGATACGTAGACAACTGCAAACGCTATTCCCTTGGAAGGAAGTGTCGCATTCACATTCATTTGAATCGTATACGAGAAGTGCATGACACTTCGCAATGAATATTATATCTTACCATGAAACATAGATATGAGATGCAATTTCTCGTTTTAAGAAGCATTTGAACTCTATTGCTACGATACCTAGACATCTGCGGACGCTATTTCTTTGCAAGGAAGTGTCGCATTTACATTCATTTGAAGTGTAGACGAGGAATACATAACACTTCGCAAATCATATTATATCTTACCATGAAGCATAGAAATGAGATGCGATATCGCGTTTTAAGAAGCAATAGAACTCTATCGCTACGATACCTAGACATCTGCAGACGCTATTTCCTAGCAAGGAAGTGTCGCATTTACATTCATTTGAAGTGTAGACGAGGAATACATAACACTTCGCAAATCATATTATATCTTACCATGAAACATAGAAATGAGATGCGATATCGCGTTTTAAGAATCATAAGAACCCTATTGCTTCGATACGTAGACAACTGCAAACGCTATTCCCTTGGAAGGAAGTGTCGCATTCACATTCATTTGAATCGTATACGAGAAGTGCATGACACTTCGCAATGAATATTATATCTTACCATGAAACATAGATATGAGATGCAATTTCTCGTTTTAAGAAGCATTTGAACTCTATTGCTACGATACCTAGACATCTGCAGACGCCATTTCCTAGCAAGGAAGTGTCGCATTTACATTCATTTGAAGTGTAGACGAGGAATACATAACACTTCTCAAATCATATTATATCTTACCATGAAACATAGAAATGAGATGCGATATCGCTTTTTAAGAAGCATTAGAAATCTATTGCTACGACACGTAGACATCTGCAAACGCTATTTCCTTGCAAGGAAGTGTCGCATTTACATTCATTTGAATCGTAGACGAGGAATGCATAACACTTCGCAATGAGTATTATATCGTAGCATGAAACATAGATTTGAGATGCAATATCTCGTTTTAAGAAGCATTTGAACTCTATTGCTACGATAGGTAGACATCTGCAAACGCTATTTACTTGCAAGGAAGTGTCGCATTTACATTCATTTGAAGTGTAGACGAGGAATACATAACACTTCGCAAATCATATTATATCTTACCATGAAACATAGAAATGAGATGCGATATCGCGTTTTAAGAAGCATTAGAACTCTATCGCTACGATACCTAGACATCTGCAGACGCCATTTCCTAGCAAGGAAGTGTCGCATTTACATTCATTTGAAGTGTAGACGAGGAATACATAACACTTCGCAAATCATATTATATCTTACCATGCAGCATAGAAATGAGATGCGATATCACGTTTTAAGAAGCATTAGAACTCTTTCGCTACGATAACTAGACATCTGCAGACGCTATTTCCTAGCAAGGAAGTGTCGCATTTACATTCATTTGAAGTGTAGACGAGGAATACATAACACTTCGCAAATCATATTATATCTTACCATGAAACATAGAAATGAGATACGGAATCGCGTTTTAAGAATCATAGGAACACTATTGCTACGATACGTAGACATCTGCAAACGCTATTTCCCTGCAAGAAAGTGTCGCATTTACATTCATTTGAATCGTATACTAGGAATGCATAACACTTCGCAATGAATATTATATCTTATCATGAAACATAGAAATGTGATACGATATCGCGTTTTAAGAACCATAGGAACACTATCGCTACGATACGTAGACATCTGCAAACGCTATTTCCTAGCGCTGAAGTGTCGCATTCACATTCATTTGAAGTGTAGACGAGGAATACATAACACTTCTCAAATCATATTATATCTTACCATGAAACATAGAAATGAGATGCGATATCGCGTTTTAAGAAGCATTAGAAATCTATTGCTACGACACGTAGACATCTGCAAACGCTATTTCCTTGCAGGGAAGTGTCGCATTTACATTCATTTGAATCGTAGACGAGGAATGCATAACACTTCGCAATGAGTATTATATCTTATCATGAAACATAGATATGAGATGCAATATCTCGTTTTAAGAAGCATTTGAACTCTATTGCTACGATACCTAGACATCTGCAGACGCTATTTCCTAGTAAGGAAGTGTCACATTTACATTCGTTTGAAGTGTAGACGAAGAATACATGACACTTCGCAAACCATATTATATCTTACCATGAAACATAGAAATGAGATACGATATCGCTTTTTAAGAAGCATTAGAAATCTATTGCTACGATACATAGACATCTGCAAACGCTATTTCTTTGCAAGGAAGTGTCGCATTTACATTCATTTGAAGTGTGGACGAGGAATACATAACACTTCGCAAATCATATTATATCTTACCATGAAACATAGAAATGAGATGCGATATCGCGTTTTAAGAAGCATTAGAACTCTATTGCTACGATAGGTAGACAACTGCAAACGCTATTTCCTTGCAAGGAAGTGTCGCATTTACATTCATTTGAAGTGTAGACGAGGAATACATAACACTTCGCAAATCATATTATATCTTACCATGAACCATAGAAATGAGATGCGATATCGCGTTTTAAGAATCATAAGAACTCTATTGCTACGATACGTAGACATCTGCAAACGCTATTTCCTAGCGAGGAAGTGTCGCATTTACATTCATTTGAAGTGTAGACGAGGAATACATAACACTTAGCAAATCATATTATATCTTACCATGAAACATAGAAATGAGATGCGATATCGCGTTCTAAGAAGCATTAGAACTCTATTGCTACGATACGTAGACATCTGCTAACGCTATTTCCTACCGAGGAAGTGTCGCATTTACATTCATTTGAAGCGTAGACGAGGAATACATAACACTTCGCAATGAGTATTATATCTTAGCATGAAACATAGATATGAGATGCAATATCTCGTTTTAAGAAGCATTTGAACTCTATTGCTACGAAACCTAGACATCTGCAGACGCTATTTCCTAGCAAGGAAGTGTCGCATTTGCATTCATTTGAAGTGTAGACGAGGAATACATAACACTTCGCAAATCATATTATATCTTACCATGAAGCATAGAAATGAGATGCGATATCGCGTTTTAAGAATCATGAGAACTCTATCGCTACGATACCTAGACATCTGCGGACGCTATTTCTTTGCAAGGAAGTGTCGCATTTACATTCATTTGAAGCGTAGACGAGGAATACATAACACTTCGCAATGAGTATTATATCTTAGCATGAAACATAGATATGAGATGCAATATCTCGTTTTAAGAAGCATTTGAACTCTATTGCTACGAAACCTAGACATCTGCAGACGCTATGTCCTTGCAAGGAAGTGTCGCATTTACATTCATTTGAAGTGTAGACGAGGAATGCATAACACTTCGCAATGAATATTATATCTTATCATGAAACATAGATATGAGATGCAATGTCTCGTATTAAGAAGCATTTGAACTCTATTGCTACGATACCTAGACATCTGCAGACGCTATTTCCTAGTAAGGAAGTGTCGCATTTACATTCATTTGAAGTGTAGACGAAGAATACATGACACTTCGCAAACCATATTACATCTTACCATGAAACATAGAAATGAGATGCGATATCGCGTTTTAAGAAGCATTAGAAATCTATTGCTACGATACGTAGACATCTGCAAACGCTATTTCCTAGCGAGGAAGTGTCGCATTTATATTCATTTGAAGTGTGGACGAGGAATACATGACACTTCGCAAATCATATTATATCTTACCATGAAACATAGAAATGAGATGCGATCTCGCGTTTTAAGAAGCGTTAGAACTCTATTGCTGCGATAGGTAGACATCTGCAAACGCTATTTCCTTGCAAGGAAGTGTCGCATTTACATTCATTTGAATCGTATACGAGGAGTGCATGACACGTCGCAGTGAATATTATATCTTATCATGAAACATAGATATGAGATGCAATATCTCGTTTTAAGAAGCATTTGAACTCTATTGCTACGATACCTAGACATCTGCAGACGCTATTTCCCAGCAAGGAAGTGTCGCATTTACATTCATTTGAAGTGTAGACGAGGAATACATGACACTTCGCAAATCATATTATATCTTACCATGAAACATAGAAATGAGATGCGATCTCGCGTTTTAAGAAGCATTAGAAATCTATTGCTACGATACGTAGACATCTGCAAACGCTATTTCCTAGCGAGGAAGTGTCGCATTCACATTCCTTTGAAGTGTAGACGAGGAATACATAACACTTCGCAAATCATATTATATCTTACCATGAAACATAGAAATGAGATGCGATATCGCGTTTTAAGAATCATAAGGACTCTATTGCTACGATACGTAGACAACTGCAAACGCTATTTCCCTGCAAGGAAGTGTCGCATTTACATTCATTTGAAGTGTAGACGAGGAATACATAACACTTCGCAAATCATATTATATCTTACCATGAAACATAGAAATGAGATGCGATATCGCGTTTTAAGAATCATAAGGACTCTATTGCTACGATACGTAGACAACTGCAAACGCTATTTCCCTGCAAGGAAGTGTCGCATTTACATTCATTTGAATCGTATACTAGGAATGCATAACACTTCGCAATGAATATTATATCTTATCATGAAACATAGATATGAGATGCATAATCTCGTTTTAAGAAGCATTTGAACTCTATTGCTACGATACCTAGACATCTGCTGACGCTTTTTCCTAGTAAGGAAGTGTCGCAGTTACATTCATTTGAAGTGTAGACGAAGAATACATGACACTTCGCAAACCATATTATATCTTACCATGAAACATAGAAATGAGATACGATATCGCTTTTTGAGAAGCATTAGAAATCTATTGCTACGATACATAGACATCTGCAAACGCTATTTCTTTGCAAGGAAGTGTCGCATTTACATTCATTTGAAGTGTGGACGAGGAATACATAACACTTCGCAAATCATATTATATCTTACCATGAAACATAGAAATGAGATGCGATATCGCGTTTTAAGAAGCATTAGAACTCTATTGCTACGATGGGTAGACAACTGCAAACGCTATTTCCTTGCAAGGAAGTGTCGCATTTACATTCATTTGAAGTGTAGACGAGGAATACATAACACTTCGCAAATCATATTATATCTTACCATGAACCATAGAAATGAGATGCGATATCGCGTTTTAAGAATCATAAGAACTCTATTGCTACGATACGTAGACATCTGCAAACGCTATTTCCTAGCGAGGAAGTGTCGCATTTACATTCATTTGAAGTGTAGACGAGGAATACATAACACTTCGCAAATCATATAATATCTTACCATGAAACATAAAAATGAGATGCGATATCGCGTTTTAAGAAGCATTAGAACTCTATTGCTACGATACCTAGATATCTGCAGACGCTATTTCCTAGCAAGGAAGTGTCGCATTTACATTCATTTGAAGTGTAGATGAGGAATACATAACACTTAGCAAATCATATTATATCTTACCATGAAACATAGAAATGAGATGCGATATCGCGTTTTAAGAAGCATTAGAACTCTATTGCTACGATACGTAGACATCTGCTAACGCTATTTCCTACCGAGGAAGTGTCGCATTTACATTCATTTGAAGCGTAGACGAGGAATACATAACACTTCGCAATGAGTATTATATCTTAGCATGAAACATAGATATGAGATGCAATATCTCGTTTTAAGAAGCATTTGAACTCTATTGCTACGAAACCTAGACATCTGCAGACGCTATTTCCTAGTGTAACGTCAGGCGTACCGCCTGCCACCCTCCGGCGTCCACCTCATCATCCCCAGCATCCGTATCCGGAGCCCCTGCACACGGGCCACCCGCCGACTCGCCGTCCCTACAGAAGGAGACAAAGGTACGAGAGGGAAGAGGGATGCAGCATGCCGCGCCCACGCGCGATCTCCACACACGAGGGGGAGGACTTCACCCCGTATTACGAGGGCGAGGAGCTCTCCGACACATACTGGGTCGAATCCCCAGCGATCACGAAGCCCTATACGTACTTCTCGTACATGTGGGATTAGAATAAGCACACTACTCATATATGTACATACACACCAACACACACCTAGATTTAAGTAAATATATGTATATATTTCATTCATGCACGGCTATGTTCCGTGCACTCGCGCGCACACTCGACGCTCGCGGCTCACGCTTAACGCGGGCCGCGCCCCACTCCGAACGGCCGCCCCACCACGAGGGCCGAGCGGCCGCCCTACTCCGACCGTCCGCCCCACCGCGAGGGCCCAGCGACTCGCGCGCCGCGCGACCCGAGGAGGTCGCGGACGCGAGATCAGAGAGTCAGTTCGCGTCTCATCTCCGAACCGGAGAGTTCCCAACTCATCTCCGAACTGGAGAGTTCCAATCTCATCTCCGAACTGGAGAGTTCATATCTCATCTCCGAACCGAGGAGTTCTAATCCAGCATCCGAACGATGCACTTCCGATCCGAGCAATAGGCTCATTCGCAACGAGCAATTAGCTCTAATGCATTCGTCTCTATCCATACTCCCATAGCGGAGTCCGTTCGATACTTTATACTATTTCTAATTCTCATTGTAATCGCTAGTCAGTAACTTAGAATTTAGTCAAGTGTATCTAGTATAGTGAAATCATAGAATATAGTTTATTTTTACCAGATTCAAAGTATCTTTATTCGAGTTCAAATACAATTCCTTAATTCTAATCCACGGGTACGCTCGCGATTATTCTAATTCTATATCTCATCTACGATAGTCTTGAGGCTCGACGACTAGAGCGAACCAGCGCTTAGTTGCTCCATCCTCACTTCTACCGTGTACAGAATATCTTGCGCCCAGGTCGATCCCGGTAAGCTAGAGCGAACCAACGCTTAGCCGTGCCGTATTCAACCGAGGTTCAAGTATTCTCGATGAGCCTTGCACCTCCGACAAAGCGTACACGACGCGCGGGGAGGAGAGAGTTCATTCGTCGTCTCGCTCGGGAATACGTGGGTGATGCACCAGAATATTCAACTTCCTACGTTCGAGTCCTGGTTCCTGTGAAGGAGGTTTCCTTCGCCGCACGACCCGTACGAGTCGCCAATCGTCAGGGCCAAACGCCGATACCTGCCAGCCGGAGTCAACCCGCCTGGACGCTTATTCCCGTAGACGTACCTCCGTTCCAGCCGTACGCCGCCGCCATCCCGGTTGCGGATCCAAGGCGCTCCAGGTACCTGGAAAGAGAAATCAGACAGCGGAATCAAGCCTTCGCAAGGTAAGTTTAGTGTTAGTTACCGTTTTATCGAGTCCGAAACGCCAACGAACCCGGTCCGGACGCAATTCGCGTTATTTTCGGGAACGGTTACGACTTTGTGCCACCGTTGCGAGCGCAACCGCACCTCGGGACGTGACACGAAAGTTATTTTTGGTGACAGCGGTGGGATAGCCACGCGTTTCCTCCGGAAATTCCGCCGAAAGGAACCGCGAAACTAGATATGGCAACCCGGACTCCGACAAAAACGCGCCAGCAGACACAGCGAGCCGCCGCGATGGCCGATTCCGAACGCGAAAAACGCACTAGCAGAACGCTTGATTTCCAAGACGCTATCGCCGAGCCTCTTCCTAGTACCGCGCAACAAAATACTTCAGCGAAAAATACGAAAGCGACCGATCCGAGTAATGCCGCGTTGCTCCAGCAAATAGAAATTTTACGTCGTGAAATAGAATCTATTCGCAGAACGCCTGATTTAACGCGCGACGATACCGTTTCGCTGGATATTCCTCGGGGAAATCCGCTTTCCGGACATAATTCGAGCTCCGATTCCAATACAAATAGTTCGCAACACGACGAGCTATCGCTTAAGCAGGCCCTCGAAGCCGTGCCGACATTCGATGGTCAGAACATTCCCATTCTTCAGTTTACCCGAGCGTGTAAACGCGCTTATGAGCTTATCCCTAATGGGTGCGAGCGAACTTTCACACGCCTGCTTAAGGGAAAACTCAAGGGTCGTGCCTACGCCGCGCTAGAAGACGAGCCGTGTTACACAATACTCGAATTAACGGACGTTCTTCGCAGCACATTTTGCTCCGTAAAATCAGCTCATCATTATCGGGGTGAACTTGCTAATATATTTATGCGCGCGAACGAGCACATTCTAGATTACATCGGTCGAGTAAAAGATCTTAGAACCGCTATAATTGATTGCGAGAGGCTTGCTCGACGAGACACACCGGAATCGCTCGATGACGTAGACGCGCTCACTCTACAATGTTTTAAAGACGGTCTCATTCCGGAAATTCGAATGCAAATGACGATAAATTCATTCGGTACATTGCGAGAAACGTTCGCTCGAGCGCGGGAGCTCTATCAAATGCACGAACGTGATTGCAACCGACTAGGTAGATCGCGTGCCGCGCGACCAGAATCGCGCGAAAAACCAGCCGAAATTATTTGCCGAAAATGCAATAATATCGGACATTACGCGACCGAGTGTCGGTTCAGACCGCCATCGCCGTACCGACCGCAGGAATACTCGCGATCCAGGGACGTACCGCCTCCTACTCGAGGCCCCGCGTACGAACAACCGAGACAAATCGTAGCCAGGGACGCGCCCAAATTTTGTCGCTATTGCAAGACCCCGGGGCACGAAATAGGCGAGTGCCGCAAAAGACAGTACAACAACGCGGTAAATAAAAATTCGGGAAACGACAATGGCCTCCGCACCCGCCGCGAGACAGGTGGCGAGGCCGCGCACCAAGTCCGTCCTCTCGCCGCGAACAACTCCAACGCGGAAATCGACGAAACGCCGCGATAAACATAACCGGAAAAACTAGCACGCCAAACGTAATTCTAAAATCCGATCTTCTAATTTCACCAACTCGCTTCATGGTGGACACTGGGGCGGAAATAAATATTATAAAACGTTCGGCTCTAAAAGCATCCGCGCGAATCGATAAGTCCGAGATCGTAATAATAACAGGGGTAACCGATGGCAAAACCGCAACCTTAGGGACGGTGAATCTTGTCATTTTCGGTCGCGTCGTCCCTTTTAATGTGGTCGAGGATGATTTTCCCCTTAAACCAAGCGGGATCCTCGGCTCCGGGTTCTGTATGGACGCAGAAATCTCTTTTCCAAATAAAATAATCAAATGGAATGGTAAGAGAATTCCTTTCGAAGACGATATCGAAACACTCGAGGAACCGTCACCGGACTCGAAAATAAAGCCTCTCCTATCGCCGAAACGTAAACAAGCGCCGCGCACGGAATCTATTCCCCCTCCGCCGCCGCGCCCGCCGCGTAAATCATCGCCTCCGCTGAAACGCGATGCAGCAACGAAATCGAAGCTTCGAACGCAAGACAAAGCAGCTTCTCCGAAGTCAGGAGACCGTATCTCCATTCCGCCGAGATCAAATATCGGTATCAAGGTCCGCGTAGTTAATTCGAACCTCGCGGAAGGTATAATTCCCCGTATCGATCTTGCGCCGGGTATATTTTTCGGACACGCTCTCGTCAGAGTAATTCGGGGCAAAGCGGTAACTCGAATAATTAATTCATCCGACCGCGCCGTCGAAATCGCGTTACCAGAAATCGTACTTGAGCCCGCGCAAATCATGACTCCCCTCCACGAGGAGGATAGTCCGTCGCTGTATCCGGTTTTTTCTAAATCTACTAAATCTAACGTATCCGCCGTACCGATCGGCTCATCCCAAAAAGGGAAAACTTCTATTTCTTTCTCGAGTCAGACACCATACTCGACAATCGAAACTCCTCCTTCGCGTTGCAAAATCGCGAATGTTCAACAGATCTCTTATGCTCAGGCGGTTAAAAATAATATACAACAGGCGCCGTTAAAACAAACATCGAAATCCGCCAATCCTTCGAAATCTCGCCTAGACCGAATTCTTAGTCTCCTCCGTCTCGACCACCTCAACGCAGAGGAAAGAGAGCACGTCGTCCGTCTCGTTCAAAGCACGCAGGAGCTTTTTCACATTGAGGGGGATAAATTAGGACATACGTCAGCAACCACGCACAAGATTCCAACCGTCGACGACCGCCCCGTCAATGTGAAACAATACCGTTTCCCACCAGCTCATAAGGAGGAGATTCGACGACAAGTCGACAAATTTTTACAAAATGGTGTCATCTCTCCGTCAAAATCACCATATAATTCGCCATTGTGGGTTGTCCCAAAGAAACCGGACTCCTTGGGCAACAAGCAATGGCGCGTCGTCATCGACTACCGCGCACTCAATGAGAAATCTGTCGCCGATGCCTATCCCCTCCCTTGCATTACCGAGATACTTGATCAGCTCGGGAGTGCGAAGTATTTTAGTACATTCGATCTCGCGAGCGGATTTCACCAGATCCCAATGGAGCCCGCCGATGCTCCTAAAACTGCTTTTTCGACGCCTCACGGGCATTATGAATTTAAAAGAATGCCATTCGGATTAAAAAATGCGCCAGCAACGTTCCAACGACTTATGGACAATGTCCTGTCCGGTCTCCAGGGGAACGAAATTTTCGTCTATTTGGACGACATTGTTATCTACGCTAGCTCTCTTCAAGAACATCGACTTAAATTCGATAAATTAACTCAACGGCTCAAAGAAGCTAATTTAGTATTGCAGCCGGATAAGTGCGAATTCTTGAGGAGAGAAGTAAGCTATTTGGGTCATATTATCAGTGAGCACGGTGTAAAACCTGACCCTGCGAAAATTAGCGCCGTCAAAAATTTTCCGCGCCCGCGCAACGCGAAACAGATCAAACAATTCCTCGGGCTCGCGGGATACTACAGGCGGTTCATCGCAAATTTTTCCAATATTGCTAAGCCTCTAACGAATTTGTTAAAAAAGGACGCGCCCTTTGTATGGCGTAACGAGCATGAGAATTCATTCGTCAAACTCCGAGATTGCCTATGCGAAGCGCCTATCTTGCAGTACCCCAACTTTAAACAACCATTCGTGATAACGACCGACGCGTCCGCCGAAGCTATTGGTGCTATCTTGAGTCAAGGACCAATAGGCCGCGACTTGCCAATCGCGTACACGTCGCGACTGTTAAACGCTGCGGAGAAAAACTACTCCACGATCGAGAAGGAGTGTCTGGCGATTGTCTACGCCGTCCATTACTTTCGTCCATACATATACGGTAATCAATTCAAACTCGTTACCGACCATCGACCGTTAGTGTGGATGAATTCGGTCAAGGACCCGTCAAGTAGACTCGTACGGTGGAGGCTTAAGTTAGCGGAATTTAACTACGAGATGGTCTATAAAAGTGGAAAAACGAACCTTAATGCGGACGCATTGTCGCGGAATCCCGCTCAAATTTTTCCGCTCTCGTATTCAGAAAACTCGGAGGACGACATCTTCGATGTGCCTCCGGAAACCCGTAAAAAGTATACCACACTAGCGCCTCCTCCTACTCCGGTAACATCAGAACCTGAATTACCGACTCCAGGCACGTCCTTCCGTACCAACACAGCACCACCTCCGCAAGTCGCCAGCGACAGCACCGACTTCTATACTCCTGCTCCAAATGAATTTTTCCGACGCGAACCTCTATTTAATTTCAGCCGTGACGCATTATCAACGCGACGAGACAATGTAGTTGTCTTCGTCACGCAATCTGGGCACCCCTATGACACGGGCGCCAAAGATCTAGCAAACGCTGAAAAATTCCTCCTAAACAAAAATCACGTCCTTACCAAAGCCAAAGTCATACAAATCGGAAACGAATTCCAAATCCAGCTTCCAATCATCGAACATTCCACCAGATCAATCAATTTCCAGACCGTAATAGAAACATTCAGATCCTTGTGCGACGTTGTAAACGAATTACAATTACAAACATTTAGTATCGCACAAACCTATCTAGACTCCGTATCCTGGTCCCGAATCCAGAAAATCCTTCAAGACCTGTTTTACGAAACAACTGTCCAGATTACGGTCTGCCAGGGCCTCATTAAAACCCCTTCGGTCGAAGAGCGACTGAAAATAATAAGAGAAAACCACGACTCCCCTGTGGGAGGTCACAAAGGGGTTAATAAAACTTATTCTCGCATCAGACAACAATACTTTTGGCCAAACAAGAAAACACAAATACAAGAATATATTGGCAAATGTAAAAGTTGTCAGACAGAGAAACTGGTCCGGGTAAAGACCAGACAGCCTCTCACTTTAACCGACACCCCTGGCAGGGCATTCGATAAGATTTCAATGGACGTAATGGGTCCTCTTCCCGAAACTTCCGACGGTTATACGAGTATCCTCACGATCCAAGATCTCCTCACTAAATACTCAGTCGCAGTTCCTCTCAAAACCACCACCGCAGTAGACATTGCCGAAGCTTTAATAAAAGAATTCATTTGTAAGTTCGGATGCCCGAAAGGCATACTCACGGACCAAGGTTCGAACTTTATAAATAGCTTGATTAAAGCCATAGCAATCAAATTCCGTATTAAGCAATACAAGTCCACTGCGTTCCATCCACAGACAAACGGGTCCGTTGAACGATCTCACCACGTCCTGGCCGAATATCTGAAGCATTACATAGAGTCGAGTAACGATTGGGTGAATTGGTTACCGTATGCAATGTTTTCATACAACACCAGTGTGCACGAGGGTACATTATACACCCCACACGAACTAATGTTCGGCAGGATAGCTAGGACGCCGTCAGCCACTCCTTTTCAGGACAGCTCTGATAACGAAACTTATAGCGACTATCTTATACAACTTCAGGAGAAAATCTCGAAATCTCAGGATTTGGCTAAAGCCAATCTAGACAATGCGAAACGCCGTTCTAAATATTATTATGACCGAAATCTCAATGTCCAAAACTTCGAGGTAGGCCAATGGGTCTATCTTTTAAAAGAGCCGAACAAACATAAGTTCCAGGCACAGTATTCTGGACCGTACCGTATCCTCGAAATTTTGGGCAATTGTAATGTTAAGCTGAATGTAAAAGGGCGCCATAAAATTGTTCATACGAACAAAATCAAAATTTGTAAACGAATGCATAGTATGCAGAGTGTGGATGCTAGTGAAAGAAAAGTGCGAAAAACTGAAAATGAAGTCAGTGAGAGCAGTGACATTCAAACGAACGCTGAAAGTGAAAGCGACGAAAGTGCCTGCAATCCGAAGGAAGCCCGCAGTCACGGTCCAATCTCCAAACGTTATCGCCAGGATCAACCAGGCGAAAAACCTCAGATTCCGCAGCATCCAGCCGACAGGACCAAGAGAAGGATCCAGCATCCCGAAATCTACCCAACAGACAAGAGATCTCGGCATGGCCGAGATTCTTTTTCCAAGGGGGGTGGTGTAACGTCAGGCGTACCGCCTGCCACCCTCCGGCGTCCACCTCATCATCCCCAGCATCCGTATCCGGAGCCCCTGCACACGGGCCACCCGCCGACTCGCCGTCCCTACAGAAGGAGACAAAGGTACGAGAGGGAAGAGGGATGCAGCATGCCGCGCCCACGCGCGATCTCCACACACGAGGGGGAGGACTTCACCCCGTATTACGAGGGCGAGGAGCTCTCCGACACATACTGGGTCGAATCCCCAGCGATCACGAAGCCCTATACGTACTTCTCGTACATGTGGGATTAGAATAAGCACACTACTCATATATGTACATACACACCAACACACACCTAGATTTAAGTAAATATATGTATATATTTCATTCATGCACGGCTATGTTCCGTGCACTCGCGCGCACACTCGACGCTCGCGGCTCACGCTTAACGCGGGCCGCGCCCCACTCCGAACGGCCGCCCCACCACGAGGGCCGAGCGGCCGCCCTACTCCGACCGTCCGCCCCACCGCGAGGGCCCAGCGACTCGCGCGCCGCGCGACCCGAGGAGGTCGCGGACGCGAGATCAGAGAGTCAGTTCGCGTCTCATCTCCGAACCGGAGAGTTCCCAACTCATCTCCGAACTGGAGAGTTCCAATCTCATCTCCGAACTGGAGAGTTCATATCTCATCTCCGAACCGAGGAGTTCTAATCCAGCATCCGAACGATGCACTTCCGATCCGAGCAATAGGCTCATTCGCAACGAGCAATTAGCTCTAATGCATTCGTCTCTATCCATACTCCCATAGCGGAGTCCGTTCGATACTTTATACTATTTCTAATTCTCATTGTAATCGCTAGTCAGTAACTTAGAATTTAGTCAAGTGTATCTAGTATAGTGAAATCATAGAATATAGTTTATTTTTACCAGATTCAAAGTATCTTTATTCGAGTTCAAATACAATTCCTTAATTCTAATCCACGGGTACGCTCGCGATTATTCTAATTCTATATCTCATCTACGATAGTCTTGAGGCTCGACGACTAGAGCGAACCAGCGCTTAGTTGCTCCATCCTCACTTCTACCGTGTACAGAATATCTTGCGCCCAGGTCGATCCCGGTAAGCTAGAGCGAACCAACGCTTAGCCGTGCCGTATTCAACCGAGGTTCAAGTATTCTCGATGAGCCTTGCACCTCCGACAAAGCGTACACGACGCGCGGGGAGGAGAGAGTTCATTCGTCGTCTCGCTCGGGAATACGTGGGTGATGCACCAGAATATTCAACTTCCTACGTTCGAGTCCTGGTTCCTGTGAAGGAGGTTTCCTTCGCCGCACGACCCGTACGAGTCGCCAATCGTCAGGGCCAAACGCCGATACCTGCCAGCCGGAGTCAACCCGCCTGGACGCTTATTCCCGTAGACGTACCTCCGTTCCAGCCGTACGCCGCCGCCATCCCGGTTGCGGATCCAAGGCGCTCCAGGTACCTGGAAAGAGAAATCAGACAGCGGAATCAAGCCTTCGCAAGGTAAGTTTAGTGTTAGTTACCGTTTTATCGAGTCCGAAACGCCAACGAACCCGGTCCGGACGCAATTCGCGTTATTTTCGGGAACGGTTACGACTTTGTGCCACCGTTGCGAGCGCAACCGCACCTCGGGACGTGACACTAGCAAGGAAGTGTCGCATTTGCATTCATTTGAAGTGTAGACGAGGAATACATAACACTTCGCAAATCATATTATATCTTACCATGAAGCATAGAAATGAGATGCGATATCGCGTTTTAAGAATCATGAGAACTCTATCGCTACGATACCTAGACATCTGCGGACGCTATTTCTTTGCAAGGAAGTGTCGCATTTACATTCATTTGAAGTGTAGGCGAGGAATACATAACACTTCGCAAATCATATTATATCTTACCATGTAGCATAGAAATGAGATGCGATATCGCGTTTTAAGAAGCATTAGAACTCTATCGCTACTATACCTAGACATCTGCAGACGCTATTTTCTAGCAAGGAAGTGTCGCATTTACATTCATTTGAAGTGTAGACGAGGAATACATAACACTTCGCAAATCGTATTATATCTTACCATGAAACATAGAAATGAGATGCGATATCGCGTTTTAAGAAGCATTAGAACTCTATTGCTACGATAGGTAGACATCTGCAAACGCTATTTCCTTGCAAGGAAGTGTCGCATTTACATTCGTTTGAAGTGTGGACGAGGAATACATAACACTTCGCAAATCATATTACATCTTACCATGAAACATTGAAATGGGATACGGATTCGCGTTTTAAGAATCATAGGAACACTATTGCTACGATACGTAGAAATCTGCAAACGCTATTTCCTTGCAAGAAAGTGTCGCATTTACATTCAATTGTAGTGTAGACGAGGAATACATAACACTTCGCAAATTATATAATATCTTACCATGAAACATAGAAATGAGATGCGATATCGCGTTTTAAGAAGCACTAGAAATCTATTGCTACGATACGTAGACATCTGCTAACGCTATTTCCTCGCGAGGAAGTGTCGCATTTACATTCATTTGAAGCGTAGACGAGGAATACATAACACTTCGCACATCATATTATATCTTACCATGAAACATAGAAATGAGATGCGATATCGCGTTTTAAGAAGCATTAGAACTCTATTGCTACGATAGGTAGACATCTGCAAACGCTACTTCCTTGCAAGGAAGTGTCGCATTTAAATTCATTTGAAGTGTAGACGAGGAATACATAACACTTCGCAAATCACATTATATCTTACCATGAAACATAGAAATGAGATGCGATATCGCGTTTTAAGAAGCATTAGAACTCTATCGCTACGATACCTAGACATCTGCAGACGCCATTTCCTAGCAAGGAAGTGTCGCATTTACATTCATTTGAAGTGTAGACGAGGAATACATAACACCTCGCACATCATATTATATCTTACCATGAAACATAGAACTGAGATGCGATATCGCGTTTTAAGAAGCATTAGAAATCTATTGCTACGATACGTAGATATCTGCAAACGCTATTTCTTTGCAAGGAAGTGTCGCATTTACATTCATTTGAAGTGTGGACGAGGAATACATAACACTTCGCAAATCATATTATATCTTACCATGAAACATAGAAGTGAGATGCGATATCGCGTTTTAAGAAGCATTAGAACTCTATTGCTACGATAGGTAGACATCTGCAAACGCTATTTCCTTGCAAGGAAGTGTCGCATTTAAATT
The DNA here is from genome assembly GCF_050948175.1 of Xylocopa sonorina. Lineage (NCBI taxonomy): Eukaryota > Metazoa > Arthropoda > Insecta > Hymenoptera > Apidae > Xylocopa > Xylocopa sonorina. Next base: position 138,553 of record NW_027490167.1, read on the forward strand.
CATTTGAAGTGTAGACGAGGAATACATAACACTTCGCAAATCACATTATATCTTACCATGAAACATAGAAATGAGATGCGATATCGCGTTTTAAGAAGCATTAGAACTCTATCGCTACGATACCTAGACATCTGCAGACGCCATTTCCTAGCAAGGAAGTGTCGCATTTACATTCATTTGAAGTGTAGACGAGGAATACATAACACCTCGCACATCATATTATATCTTACCATGAAACATAGAAATGAGATGCGATATCGCGTTTTAAGAAGCATTAGAACTCTATTGCTGCGATAGGTAGACATCTGCAATCGCTATTTCCTTGCAAGGAAGTGTCGCATTTACATTCATTTGAATCGTAGACGAGGAATGCATAACACTTCGCAATGAGTATTATATCTTATCATGAAACATAGATGTGAGATGCAATATCTCGTTTTAAGAAGCATTTGAACTCTATTGCTACGATACCTAGACATCTGCAGACGCTATTTCCTAGTAAGGAAGTGTCGCATTTACATTCATTTGAAGTGTAGACGAAGAATACATGACACTTCGCAAACCATATTATTGTAACGTCAGGCGTACCGCCTGCCACCCTCCGGCGTCCACCTCATCATCCCCAGCATCCGTATCCGGAGCCCCTGCACACGGGCCACCCGCCGACTCGCCGTCCCTACAGAAGGAGACAAAGGTACGAGAGGGAAGAGGGATGCAGCATGCCGCGCCCACGCGCGATCTCCACACACGAGGGGGAGGACTTCACCCCGTATTACGAGGGCGAGGAGCTCTCCGACACGTACTGGGTCGAATCCCCAGCAATCACGAAGCCCTATACGTACTTCTCGTACATGTGGGATTAGAATAAGCACACTACTCACCTATGTACATACACACCAACACACACCTAGATTTAAGTGAATATATGTATATATTTTATTCATGCACGGTTATGTTCCGTGCACTCGCGCGCACACTCGACGCTCGCGGCTCACGCTTAACGCGGGCCGCGCCCCACTCCGAACGGCCGCCCCACCACGAGGGCCGAGCGGCCGCCCTACTCCGACCGTCCGCCCCACCGCGAGGGCCCAGCGACTCGCGCGCCGCGCGACCCGAGGAGGTCGCGGACGCGAGATCCGAGAGTCAGTTCGCGTCTCATCTCCGAACCGGAGAGTTCCAATCTCTCCTCCGAACGGGAGAGTTGCTAACTCACCTCCGAACGGAGGAGTTCCAATCTCATCTCCGAACTGGAGAGTTGGTATCTCATCTCCGAACCGAGGAGTTCTAATCCAGCATCCGAACGATGCACTTCCGATCCGAGCAATAGGCTCATTCGCAACGAGCAATTAGCTCTAATGCATTCGTCCCTATCCATACTCCCATAGCGGAGTCCATTCGATACTTTATACTATTTCTAATTCTCATTGTAATCGCTAGTCAGTAACTTAGAACTTAGTCAAGTGTATTTAGTATAGTGAAATCATAGAATATAGTTTATTTTTACCAGATTCAAAGTATCTTTATTCGAGTCCAAATACAATTCCTTAATTCTACTCCACGGGTACGCTCGCGATTATTCTATTTCTATATCTCATCTGCGATAGTCTTGAGGCTCGACGACTAGAGCGAACCAGCGCTTAGTTGCTCCATCCTCACTTCTACCGTATACAGAATATCTTGCGCCCAGGTTGATCCCGGTAAGCTAGAGCGAACCAACGCTTAGCCGCGCCGTACTCGACCGAAGTTCAAGTATTCTCGACGAGCCTTGCACCTCCGACAAAGCGTACACGACGCGCGGGGAGGAGAGAGTTTATTCGTCGTCTCGCTCGGGAATACGTGGGTGATGCACCAGAATATTCAATATCCTGCGTTCGAGTCCTGGTACCTGTGAAGGAGGTTTCCTTCGCCGCACGACCCGTACGAGTCGCCAATCGTCAGGGCCAAACGCCGATACCTGCCGGCCGGAGTCAACCCGCCTGGACGCTTATTCCCGTAGACGTACCTCCGTTCCAGCCGTACGCCGCCGCCATCCCGGTTGCGGATCCAAGGCGTTCCAGGTACCTGGAAAGAGAAATCAGGCAGCGGAATCAAGCCTTCGCAAGGTAAGTTTAGTGTTAGTTACCGTTTTATCGAGTCCGAAACGCCAACGAACCCGGTCCGGACGCAATTCGCGTTATTTTCGGGAACGGTTACGACTTTGTGCCACCGTTGCGAGCGCAACCGCACCTCGGGACGTGACACGAAAGTTATTTTTGGTGACAGCGGTGGGATAGCCACGCGTTTCCTCCGGAAATTCCGCCGAAAGGAACCGCGAAACTAGATATGGCAACCCGGACTCCGACAAAAACGCGCCAGCAGACACAGCGAGCCGCCGCGATGGCCGATTCCGAACGCGAAAAACGCACTAGCAGAACGCTTGATTTCCAAGACGCTATCGCCGAGCCTCTTCCTAGTACCGCGCAACCAAATACTTCCGCGAAAAATACGAAAGCGACCGATCCGAGTAATGCCGCGTTGCTCCAGCAAATAGAAATTTTACGTCGTGAATTAGAATCTATTCGCAGAACGCCTGATTTAACGCGCGACGATACCGTTTCGCTGGATATTCCTCGGGGAAATCCGCTTTCCGCACATAATTCGAGCTCTGATTTCAATACAAATAGTTCGCAACACGACGAGCTATCGCTTAAGCAGGCCCTCGAAGCCGTGCCGACATTCGACGGTCAGAACATTCCTATTCTTCAGTTTACCCGAGCGTGTAAACGCGCTTATGAGCTTATCCCTAATGGGTGCGAGCGAACCTTCACACGCCTGCTTAAGGGAAAACTCAAGGGTCGTGCCTACGCCGCGCTAGAAGACGAGCCGTGTTACACAATACTCGAATTAACGGACGTTCTTCGCAGCACATTTTGCTCCGTAAAATCAGCTCATCATTATCGGGGTGAACTTGCCAATATATTTATGCGCGCGAACGAGCACATTCTAGATTACATCGGTCGAGTAAAAGATCTTAGAACCGCTATAATTGATTGCGAAAGGCTTGCTCGACGAGACACACCGGAATCGCTCGATGACGTAGACGCGCTCACATTACAATGTTTTAAAGACGGTCTCATTCCAGAAATTCGGATGCAAATGACGGTAAATTCATTCGGTACATTGCGAGAAACGTTCGCTCGAGCGCGGGAGCTCTATCAAATGCACGAACGTGATTGCAACCGGCTAGGTAGATCGCGTGTCGCGCGACCAGAATCGCGCGAAAAACCAGCCGAAATTATTTGCCGAAAATGCAATAATATCGGACATTACGCGACCGAGTGTCGGCTCAGACCGCCATCGCCGTACCGACCGCAGGAATACTTGCGATCCAGGGACGTACCGCCTCCTACTCGAGGCCCCGCGTACGAACAACCGAGACAAATCGTAGCCAGGGACGCGCCCAAATTTTGTCGCTATTGCAAGACCCCGGGGCACGAAATAGGCGAGTGCCGAAAAAGGCAGTACAACAACGCGGTAAATAAAAATTCGGGAAACGACAATGGCCTCCGCACCCGCCGCGAGACAGGTGGCGAGGCCGCGCACCAAGTCCGTCCTCTCGCCGCGAACAACTCCAACGCGGAAATCGACGAAACGCCGCGATAAACATAACCGGAAAAACTAGCACGCCAAACGTAATTCTAAAATCCGATCTTCTAATTTCACCAACTCGCTTCATGGTGGACACTGGGGCGGAAATAAATATTATAAAACGTTCGGCTCTAAAAGCATCCGCGCGAATCGATAAGTCCGAGATCGTAATAATAACAGGGGTAACCGATGGCAAAACCGCAACCTTAGGGACGGTGAATCTTGTCATTTTCGGTCGCGTCGTCCCTTTTAATGTGGTCGAGGATGATTTTCCCCTTAAACCAAGCGGGATCCTCGGCTCCGGGTTCTGTATGGACGCAGAAATCTCTTTTCCAAATAAAATAATCAAATGGAATGGTAAGAGAATTCCTTTCGAAGACGATATCGAAACACTCGAGGAACCGTCACCGGACTCGAAAATAAAGCCTCTCCTATCGCCGAAACGTAAACAAGCGCCGCGCACGGAATCTATTCCCCCTCCGCCGCCGCGCCCGCCGCGTAAATCATCGCCTCCGCTGAAACGCGATGCAGCAACGAAATCGAAGCTTCGAACGCAAGACAAAGCAGCTTCTCCGAAGTCAGGAGACCGTATCTCCATTCCGCCGAGATCAAATATTGGTATCAAGGTCCGCGTAGTTAATTCGAACCTCGCGGAAGGTATAATTCCCCGTATCGATCTTGCGCCGGGTATATTTTTCGGAAACGCTCTCGTCAGAGTAATTCGGGGCAAAGCGGTAACTCGAATAATTAATTCATCCGACCGCGCCGTCGAAATCGCGTTACCAGAAATCGTACTTGAGCCCGCGCAAATCATGACTCCCCTCCATAAGGAGGAAAGTCCATCGCTCTATCCGATTTTTTCTAAATCTACTAAATCTAACGTATCCGCCGTACCGATCGGCTCATCCCAAAAAGGGAAAACTTCTATTTCTTTCTCGAGTCAGACACCATACTCGACAATCGAAACTCCTCCTTCGCGTTGCAAAATCGCGAATGTTCAACAGATCTCTTATGCTCAGGCGGTTAAAAATAATATACAACAGGCGCCGTTAAAACAAACATCGAAATCCGCCAATCCTTCGAAATCTCGCCTAGACCGAATTCTTAGTCTCCTCCGTCTCGACCACCTCAACGCAGAGGAAAGAGAGCACGTCGTCCGTCTCGTTCAAAGCACGCAGGAGCTTTTTCACATTGAGGGGGATAAATTAGGGCATACGTCAGCAACCACGCACAAGATTCCAACCGTCGACGACCGCCCCGTCAATGTGAAACAATACCGATTCCCACCAGCTCATAAGGAGGAGATTCGACGACAAGTCGACAAATTTTTACAAAATGGTGTCATCTCTCCGTCAAAATCACCATATAATTCGCCATTGTGGGTTGTCCCAAAGAAACCGGACTCCTTGGGCAACAAGCAATGGCGCGTCGTCATCGACTACCGCGCACTCAATGAGAAATCTGTCGCCGATGCCTATCCCCTCCCTTGCATTACCGAGATACTTGATCAGCTCGGGAGTGCGAAGTATTTTAGTACATTCGATCTCGCGAGCGGATTTCACCAGATCCCAATGGAGCCCGCCGATGCTCCTAAAACTGCTTTTTCGACGCCTCACGGGCATTATGAATTTAAAAGAATGCCATTCGGATTAAAAAATGCGCCAGCGACGTTCCAACGACTTATGGACAATGTCCTGTCCGGTCTCCAGGGGAACGAAATTTTCGTCTATTTGGACGACATTGTTATCTACGCTAGCTCTCTTCAAGAACATCGACTTAAATTCGAGAAATTAACTCAACGGCTCAAAGAAGCTAATTTAGTATTGCAGCCGGATAAGTGCGAATTCTTGAGGAGAGAAGTAAGCTATTTGGGTCATATTATCAGTGAGCACGGTGTAAAACCTGACCCTGCGAAAATTAGCGCCGTCAAAAATTTTCCGCGCCCGCGCAACGCGAAACAGATCAAACAATTCCTCGGGCTCGCGGGATACTACAGGCGGTTCATCGCAAATTTTTCTAATATTGCTAAGCCACTTACAAATTTGTTAAAAAAAGACGCGCCCTTTGTATGGCGTAACGAGCAAGAGAATTCATTCGTCAAACTCCGAGATTGCCTATGCGAAGCGCCTATCTTGCAGTACCCCAACTTCAAACAACCATTCGTGATAACGACCGACGCGTCCGCCGAAGCTATTGGTGCTATCTTGAGTCAAGGACCAATAGGCCGCGACTTGCCAATCGCGTACACGTCGCGACTGTTAAACGCTGCGGAGAAAAACTACTCCACGATCGAGAAGGAGTGTCTGGCGATTGTCTACGCCGTCCATTACTTTCGTCCATACATATACGGTAATCAATTCAAACTCGTTACCGACCATCGACCGTTAGTGTGGATGAATTCGGTCAAGGACCCGTCAAGTAGACTCGTACGGTGGAGGCTTAAGTTAGCGGAATTTAACTACGAGATGGTCTATAAAAGTGGAAAAACGAACCTTAATGCGGACGCATTGTCGCGGAATCCCGCTCAAATTTTTCCGCTCTCGTATTCAGAAAACTCGGAGGACGACATCTTCGATGTGCCTCCGGAAACCCGTAAAAAGTATACCACACTAGCGCCTCCTCCTACTCCGGTAACATCAGAACCTGAATTACCGACTCCAGGCACGTCCTTCCGTACCAACACAGCACCACCTCCGCAAGTCGCCAGCGACAGCACCGACTTCTATACTCCTGCTCCAAATGAATTTTTCCGACGCGAACCTCTATTTAATTTCAGCCGTGACGCATTATCAACGCGACGAGACAATGTAGTTGTCTTCGTCACGCAATCTGGGCACCCCTATGACACGGGCGCCAAAGATCTAGCAAACGCTGAAAAATTCCTCCTAAACAAAAATCACGTCCTTACCAAAGCCAAAGTCATACAAATCGGAAACGAATTCCAAATCCAGCTTCCAATCATCGAACATTCCACCAGATCAATCAATTTCCAGACCGTAATAGAAACATTCAGATCCTTGTGCGACGTTGTAAACGAATTACAATTACAAACATTTAGTATCGCACAAACCTATCTAGACTCCGTATCCTGGTCCCGAATCCAGAAAATCCTTCAAGACCTGTTTTACGAAACAACTGTCCAGATTACGGTCTGCCAGGGCCTCATTAAAACCCCTTCGGTCGAAGAGCGACTGAAAATAATAAGAGAAAACCACGACTCCCCTGTGGGAGGTCACAAAGGGGTTAATAAAACTTATTCTCGCATCAGACAACAATACTTTTGGCCAAACAAGAAAACACAAATACAAGAATATATTGGCAAATGTAAAAGTTGTCAGACAGAGAAACTGGTCCGGGTAAAGACCAGACAGCCTCTCACTTTAACCGACACCCCTGGCAGGGCATTCGATAAGATTTCAATGGACGTAATGGGTCCTCTTCCCGAAACTTCCGACGGTTATACGAGTATCCTCACGATCCAAGATCTCCTCACTAAATACTCAGTCGCAGTTCCTCTCAAAACCACCACCGCAGTAGACATTGCCGAAGCTTTAATAAAAGAATTCATTTGTAAATTCGGATGCCCGAAAGGCATACTCACGGACCAAGGTTCGAACTTTATAAACAGCTTGATTAAAGCCATAGCAATCAAATTCCGTATTAAGCAATACAAGTCCACTGCGTTCCATCCACAGACAAACGGGTCCGTTGAACGATCTCACCACGTCCTGGCCGAATATCTGAAGCATTACATAGAGTCGAGTAACGATTGGGTGAATTGGTTACCGTATGCAATGTTTTCATACAACACCAGTGTGCACGAGGGTACATTATACACCCCACACGAACTAGTGTTCGGCAGGATAGCTAGGACGCCGTCAGCCACTCCTTTTCAGGACAGCTCTGATAACGAAACTTATAGCGACTATCTTATACAACTTCAGGAGAAAATCTCGAAATCTCAGGATTTGGCTAAAGCCAATCTAGACAATGCGAAACGCCGTTCTAAATATTATTATGACCGAAATCTCAATGTCCAAAACTTCGAGGTAGGCCAATGGGTCTATCTTTTAAAAGAGCCGAACAAACATAAGTTCCAGGCACAATACTCTGGACCGTACCGTATCCTCGAAATTTTGGGCAACTGTAATGTTAAGCTAAATGTAAAAGGGCGCCATAAAATTGTTCATACGAACAAAATCAAAATTTGTAAACGAATGCATAGTATGCAGAGTGTGGATGCTAGTGAAAGAAAAGTGCGAAAAACTGAAAATGAAGTCAGTGAGAGCAGTGACATTCAAACGAACGCTGAAAGCGAAAGCGACGAAAGTGCCTGCAATCCGAAGGAAGCCCGCAGTCACGGTCCAATCTCCAAACGTTATCGCCAGGATCAACCAGGCGAAAAACCTCAGATTCCGCAGCATCCAGCCGACAGGACCAAGAGAAGGATCCAGCATCCCGAAATCTACCCAACAGACAAGAGATCTCGGCATGGCCGAGATTCTTTTTCCAAGGGGGGTGGTGTAACGTCAGGCGTACCGCCTGCCACCCTCCGGCGTCCACCTCATCATCCCCAGCATCCGTATCCGGAGCCCCTGCACACGGGCCACCCGCCGACTCGCCGTCCCTACAGAAGGAGACAAAGGTACGAGAGGGAAGAGGGATGCAGCATGCCGCGCCCACGCGCGATCTCCACACACGAGGGGGAGGACTTCACCCCGTATTACGAGGGCGAGGAGCTCTCCGACACGTACTGGGTCGAATCCCCAGCAATCACGAAGCCCTATACGTACTTCTCGTACATGTGGGATTAGAATAAGCACACTACTCACCTATGTACATACACACCAACACACACCTAGATTTAAGTGAATATATGTATATATTTTATTCATGCACGGTTATGTTCCGTGCACTCGCGCGCACACTCGACGCTCGCGGCTCACGCTTAACGCGGGCCGCGCCCCACTCCGAACGGCCGCCCCACCACGAGGGCCGAGCGGCCGCCCTACTCCGACCGTCCGCCCCACCGCGAGGGCCCAGCGACTCGCGCGCCGCGCGACCCGAGGAGGTCGCGGACGCGAGATCCGAGAGTCAGTTCGCGTCTCATCTCCGAACCGGAGAGTTCCAATCTCTCCTCCGAACGGGAGAGTTGCTAACTCACCTCCGAACGGAGGAGTTCCAATCTCATCTCCGAACTGGAGAGTTGGTATCTCATCTCCGAACCGAGGAGTTCTAATCCAGCATCCGAACGATGCACTTCCGATCCGAGCAATAGGCTCATTCGCAACGAGCAATTAGCTCTAATGCATTCGTCCCTATCCATACTCCCATAGCGGAGTCCATTCGATACTTTATACTATTTCTAATTCTCATTGTAATCGCTAGTCAGTAACTTAGAACTTAGTCAAGTGTATTTAGTATAGTGAAATCATAGAATATAGTTTATTTTTACCAGATTCAAAGTATCTTTATTCGAGTCCAAATACAATTCCTTAATTCTACTCCACGGGTACGCTCGCGATTATTCTATTTCTATATCTCATCTGCGATAGTCTTGAGGCTCGACGACTAGAGCGAACCAGCGCTTAGTTGCTCCATCCTCACTTCTACCGTATACAGAATATCTTGCGCCCAGGTTGATCCCGGTAAGCTAGAGCGAACCAACGCTTAGCCGCGCCGTACTCGACCGAAGTTCAAGTATTCTCGACGAGCCTTGCACCTCCGACAAAGCGTACACGACGCGCGGGGAGGAGAGAGTTTATTCGTCGTCTCGCTCGGGAATACGTGGGTGATGCACCAGAATATTCAATATCCTGCGTTCGAGTCCTGGTACCTGTGAAGGAGGTTTCCTTCGCCGCACGACCCGTACGAGTCGCCAATCGTCAGGGCCAAACGCCGATACCTGCCGGCCGGAGTCAACCCGCCTGGACGCTTATTCCCGTAGACGTACCTCCGTTCCAGCCGTACGCCGCCGCCATCCCGGTTGCGGATCCAAGGCGTTCCAGGTACCTGGAAAGAGAAATCAGGCAGCGGAATCAAGCCTTCGCAAGGTAAGTTTAGTGTTAGTTACCGTTTTATCGAGTCCGAAACGCCAACGAACCCGGTCCGGACGCAATTCGCGTTATTTTCGGGAACGGTTACGACTTTGTGCCACCGTTGCGAGCGCAACCGCACCTCGGGACGTGACATTATATCTTACCATGAAACATAGAAATGAGATGCGATATCGCGTTTTAAGGAGCATTAGAAATCTATTGCTACGATACGTAGACATCTGCAAACGCTATTTCTTTGCAAGGAAGTGTCGCATTTACATTCATTTGAAGTGTGGACGAGGAATACATAACACTTCGCAAATCATATTATATCTTACCATGAAACATAGAAGTGAGATGCGATATCGCGTTTTAAGAAGCATTAGAACTCTATTGCTACGATAGGTAGACATCTGCAAACGCTATTTCCTTGCAAGGAAGTGTCGCATTTACATTCATTTGAAGTGTAGACGAGGAATACATAACACTTCGCAAATCATATTATATCTTACCATGAAACATAGAAATGAGATGCGATATCGCGTTTTTAGAAGAATTAGAACTCTATCGCTACGATACCTAGACATCTGCAGACGCCATTTCCTAGCAAGAAAGTGTCGCATTTACATTCATTTGAAGTGTAAACGAGGAATACATAACACTTCGCAAATCATATTATATCTTACCATGAAACATTGAAATGAGATACGATATCGCGTTTTAAGAATCATAGGAACACTATTGCTACGATACGTAGACATCTGCAAACGCTATTTCCTAGCGCTGAAGTGTCGCATTCACATTCATTTGAAGTGTAGACGAGGAATACATAACACTTCGCAAATCATATTATATCTTACCATGAAACATAGAAATGAGATGCGATATCGCGTTTTAAGAGGCATTAGAAATCTATTGCTACGATACGTAGACATCTGCTGACGCTTTTTCCTAGTAAGGAAGTGTCGCATTTACATTCATCTGAAGTGTAGACGAAGAATACATGACACTTCGCAAACCATATTATATCTTACCATGAAACATAGAAATGAGATGCGATATCGCTTTTTAAGAAGCATTAGAAATCTATTGCTACGATACGTAGACATCTGCAAACGCTATTTCTTTGCAAGGAAGTGTCGCATTTACATTCATTTGAAGTGTGGACGAGGAATACATAACACTTCGCAAATCATATTATATCTTACCATGAAACATAGAAATGAGATGCGATATCGCGTTTTAAGAACCATTAGAACTCTATCGCTACGATACCTAGACATCTGCAGACGCCATTTCCTAACAAGGAAGTGTCGCATTTACATTCATTTGAAGTGTAGACGAGGAATACATATCACTTCGCAAATCATATTATATCTTACCATGAAACATAGAAATGAGATGCGATATCGCGTTTTAAGAAGCATTAGAAATCTATTGCTACGATACATAGACATCTGCAAACGCTATTTCTTTGCAAGGAAGTGTCGCATTTACATTCATTTGAAGTGTGGACGAGGAATACATAACACTTCGCAAATCATATTATATCTTACCATGAAACATAGAAATGAGATGCGATATCGCGTTTTAAGAAGCATTAGAACTCTATTGCTACGATAGGTAGACAACTGCAAACGCTATTTCCTTGCAAGGAAGTGTCGCATTTACATTCATTTGAAGTGTAGACGAGGAATACATAACACTTCGCAAATCATATTATATCTTACCATGAACCATAGAAATGAGATGCGATATCGCGTTTTAAGAATCATAAGAACTCTATTGCTACGATACGTAGACATCTGCAAACGCTATTTCCTAGCGAGGAAGTGTCGCATTTACATTCATTTGAAGTGTAGACGAGGAATACATAACACTTCGCAAATCATATTATATCTTACCATGAAGCATAGAAATGAGATGCGATATCGCGTTTTAAGAAGCATTAGAACTCTATTGCTACGATAGGTAGACATCTGCAAACGCTATTTCCTTGCAAGGAAGTGTCGCATTTACATTCGTTTGAAGTGTAGACGAGGAATACATAACACTTCGCATATCATATTATATCTTACCATGAAACATTGAAATGGGATACGGATTCGCGTTTTAAGAATCATAGGAACACTATTGCTACGATACGTAGAAATCTGCAAACGCTATTTCCTTGCAAGAAAGTGTCGCATTTACATTCAATTGTAGTGTAGACGAGGAATACATAACACTTCGCAAATTATATAATATCTTACCATGAAACATAGAAATGAGATGCGATATCGCGTTTTAAGAAGCACTAGAAATCTATTGCTACGATACGTAGACATCTGCTAACGCTATTTCCTCGCGAGGAAGTGTCGCATTTACATTCATTTGAAGTGTAGACGAGGAATACATAACACTTCGCAAATCATATAATATCTTACCATGAAACATGAAAATGAGATGCGATATCGCGTTTTAAGAAGCATTAGTACTCTATTGCTACGATACCTAGATATCTGCAGACGCTATTTCCTAGCAAGGAAGTGTCGCATTTACATTCATTTGAAGTGTAGATGAGGAATACATAACACATAGCAAATCATATTATATCTTACCATGAAACATAGAAATGAGATGCGATATCGCGTTTTAAGAAGCATTAGAACTCTATTGCTACGATACGTAGACATCTGCTAACGCTATTTCCTACCGAGGAAGTGTCGCATTTACATTCATTTGAAGCGTAGACGAGGAATACATAACACTTCGCAATGAGTATTATATCTTAGCATGAAACATAGATATGAGATGCAATATCTCGTTTTAAGAAGCATTTGAACTCTATTGCTACGAAACCTAGACATCTGCAGACGCTATTTCCTAGCAAGGAAGTGTCGCATTTGCATTCATTTGAAGTGTAGACGAGGAATACATAACACTTCGCAAATCATATTATATCTTACCATGAAGCATAGAAATGAGATGCGATATCGCGTTTTAAGAATCATGAGAACTCTATCGCTACGATACCTAGACATCTGCGGACGCTATTTCTTTGCAAGGAAGTGTCGCATTTACATTCATTTGAAGTGTAGGCGAGGAATACATAACACTTCGCAAATCATATTATATCTTACCATGTAGCATAGAAATGAGATGCGATATCGCGTTTTAAGAAGCATTAGAACTCTATCGCTACTATACCTAGACATCTGCAGACGCTATTTTCTAGCAAGGAAGTGTCGCATTTACATTCATTTGAAGTGTAGACGAGGAATACATATCACATCGCAAATCATATTATATCTTACCATGAAACATAGAAATGAGATACGATATCGCGTTTTAAGAAGCATTTGAGCTCTATTGCTACGATACCTAGACATCTGCAGACGCTATTTGCTAGCAAGGAAGTGTCGCATTTGCATTCATTTGAAGTGTAGACGAGGAATACATGACACTTCGCAAATCATATTATATCTTACCATGAAACAAAGAAATCAGATGCGGCATCGCGTTTTAAGAAACATAAGAACTCTATTGCTACGATACGTAGACATCTGCAGACGCTATTTCCTTGCAAGGAGGTGTCGCATTTACATTCATTTGAAGTGTAGACGAGGAATACATAACACTTCGCAAATCGTATTATATCTTACCATGAAACATAGAAATGAGATGCGATATCGCGTTTTAAGAAGCATTAGAACTCTATTGCTACGATAGGTAGACATCTGCAAACGCTATTTCCTTGCAAGGAAGTGTCGCATTTACATTCGTTTGAAGTGTAGACGAGGAATACATAACACTTCGCAAATCATATTATATCTTACCATGAAACATTGAAATGGGATACGGATTCGCGTTTTAAGAATCATAGGAACACTATTGCTACGATACGTAGAAATCTGCAAACGCTATTTCCTTGCAAGAAAGTGTCGCATTTACATTCAATTGTAGTGTAGACGAGGAATACATAACACTTCGCAAATTATATAATATCTTACCATGAAACATAGAAATGAGATGCGATATCGCGTTTTAAGAAGCACTAGAAATCTATTGCTACGATACGTAGACATCTGCTAACGCTATTTCCTCGCGAGGAAGTGTCGCATTTACATTCATTTGAAGCGTAGACGAGGAATACATAACACTTCGCACATCATATTATATCTTACCATGAAACATAGAAATGAGATGCGATATCGCGTTTTAAGAAGCATTAGAACTCTATTGCTACGATAGGTAGACATCTGCAAACGCTATTTCCTTGCAAGGAAGTGTCGCATTTACATTCATTTGAAGTGTAGACGAGGAATACATAACACTTCGCAAATCACATTATATCTTACCATGAAACATAGAAATGAGATGCGATATCGCGTTTTAAGAAGCATTAGAACTCTATCGCTACGATACCTAGACATCTGCAGACGCCATTTCCTAGCAAGGAAGTGTCGCATTTACATTCATTTGAAGTGTAGACGAGGAATACATAACACCTCGCACATCATATTATATCTTACCATGAAACATAGAAATGAGATGCGATATCGCGTTTTAAGAAGCATTAGAACTCTATTGCTGCGATAGGTAGACATCTGCAAACGCTATTTCCTTGCAAGGAAGTGTCGCATTTACATTCATTTGAATCGTATACGAGGAATGCATAACACTTCGCAATGAATATTATATCTTATCATGAAACATAGATATGAGATGCAATGTCTCGTTTTAAGAAGCATTTGAACTCTATTGCTACGATACCTAGACATCTGCAGGCGCTATTTCCTAGTAAGGAAGTGTCGCATTTACATTCATTTGAAGTGTAGACGAAGAATACATGACGCTTCGCAAACCATATTATATCTTACCATGAAACATAGAAATGAGATGCGATATCGCGTTTCAAGGAGCATTAGAAATCTATTGCTACGATACGTAGATATCTGCAAACGCTATTTCTTTGCAAGGAAGTGTCGCATTTACATTCATTTGAAGTGTGGACGAGGAATACATAACACTTCGCAAATCATATTATATCTTACCATGAAACATAGAAGTGAGATGCGATATCGCGTTTTAAGAAGCATTAGAACTCTATTGCTACGATAGGTAGACATCTGCAAACGCTATTTCCTTGCAAGGAAGTGTCGCATTTACATTCATTTGAAGTGTAGACGAGGAATACATAACACTTCGCAAATCACATTATATCTTACCATGAAACATAGAAATGAGATGCGATATCGCGTTTTAAGAAGCATTAGAACTCTATCGCTACGATACCTAGACATCTGCAGACGCCATTTCCTAGCAAGGAAGTGTCGCATTTACATTCATTTGAAGTGTAGACGAGGAATACATAACACCTCGCACATCATATTATATCTTACCATGAAACATAGAAATGAGATGCGATATCGCGTTTTAAGAAGCATTAGAACTCTATTGCTGCGATAGGTAGACATCTGCAATCGCTATTTCCTTGCAAGGAAGTGTCGCATTTACATTCATTTGAATCGTAGACGAGGAATGCATAACACTTCGCAATGAGTATTATATCTTATCATGAAACATAGATGTGAGATGCAATATCTCGTTTTAAGAAGCATTTGAACTCTATTGCTACGATACCTAGACATCTGCAGACGCTATTTCCTAGTAAGGAAGTGTCGCATTTACATTCATTTGAAGTGTAGACGAAGAATACATGACACTTCGCAAACCATATTATATCTTACCATGAAACATAGAAATGAGATGCGATATCGCGTTTTAAGGAGCATTAGAAATCTATTGCTACGATACGTAGACATCTGCAAACGCTATTTCCTAGCGAGGAAGTGTCGCATTTACATTCATTTGAAGTGTGGACGAGGAATACATAACACTTCGCAAATCATATTATATCTTACCATGAAGCATAGAAATGAGATGCGATATCGCGTTTTAAGAATCATAAGAACTCTATCGCTACGATACCTAGACATCTGCAGACGCTATTTCTTTGCAGGGAAGTGTCGCATTTATATTCATTTGAAGCGTAGACGAGGAATACATAACACTTCGCACATCATATTATATCTTACCATGAAACATAGAAATGAGATGCGATATCTCGTTTTAAGAAGCATTAGAACACTATTGCTGCGATAGGTAGACATCTGCAAACGCTATTTCCTTGCAAGGAAGTGTCGCATTTACATTCATTTGAATCGTATACGAGGAATGCATAACACTTCGCAATGAATATTATATCTTATCATGAAACATAGATATGAGATGCAATGTCTCGTTTTAAGAAGCATTTGAACTCTATTGCTACGATACCTAGACATCTGCAGACGCTATTTCCTAGTAAGGAAGTGTCGCATTTACATTCATTTGAAGTGTAGACGAAGAATACATGACACTTCGCAAACCATATTACATCTTACCATGAAACATAGAAATGAGATGCGATATCGCGTTTTAAGGAGCATTAGAAATCTATTGCTACGATACGTAGACATCTGCAAACGCTATTTCTTTGCAAGGAAGTGTCGCATTTACATTCATTTGAAGTGTGGACGAGGAATACATAACACTTCGCAAATCATATTATATCTTACCATGAAACATAGAAGTGAGATGCGATATCGCGTTTTAAGAAGCATTAGAAATTTATTGCTACGATACGTAGACATCTGCAAACGCTATTTCCTAGCAAGGAAGTGTAGCATTTACATTCATTTGAAGTGTAGACGAGGAATACATAACACTTCGCAAATCATACTATATCTTACCTTGAACCAAAGATATGAGATGCGATATCGCGTTCTAAGAATCATAAGAACTCTATTGCTACGATACGTAGACATCCGCAAACGCTATTTCCTAGCAAGGAAGTGTCGCATTCACATTCATTTGAAGTGTAGACGAGGAATACATAACACTTCGCAAATCATATTATATCTTACCATGAAACATAGAAATGAGATGCGATATCGCGTTTTAAGAATCATAAGAACTCTATTGCTACGATACGTAGACATCTGCAGACGCTATTTCCTTGCAAGGAAGTGTCGCATTTACATTCATTTGAATCGTAGACGAGGAATACATGACACTTCGCAAATCATATTATATCTTACCATGAAACATAGAAATGAGATGCGATATCGCGTTTTAAGAATCATAAGAACTCTATTGCTACGATACGTAGACATCTGCAGACGCTATTTCCTTGCAAGGAAGTGTCGCATTTACATTCATTTGAATCGTAGACGAGGAATACATGACACTTCGCAAATCATATTATATCTTACCATGAAACATAGAAATGAGATGCGATATCGCGTTTTAAGAAGCATTAGGAACCAATTGCTACGGTACCTGGACATCTGCAAACGCTATTTCCTAGCGAGGAAGTGTCGCAATCACATTCATTTGAAGTGTAGATGAGGAATACATATCACTTCGCAAATCATATTATATCTTACCATGAAACATAGAAGTGAGATGCGATATCGCGTTTTAAGAATCATAAGAACTCTATTGCTTCGATACGTAGACATCTGCAAACGCTATTTCCTTGCAAGGAAGTGTCGCACTTACGTTCATTTGAATCGTAGACGAGGAATGCATAACACTTCGCAATGAATATTATATCTTATCATGAAACATAGATATGAGATGCAATATCTCGATTTAAGAAGCATTTGAACTCTATTGCTCCGATACGTAGACATCTGCAAGCGCTATTTCCTTGCAAGGAAGTGTCGCATTTACATTCATTTGAAGTGTAGACCAGGAATACATAATACTTCGCAAATCATATTATATCTTACCATGAACCATAGAAATGAGATGCGATATCGCGTTTTAAGTATCATAAGAACTCCATTGCTACGATACGTAGACATCTGCAAACGCTATTTCCTTGCTTGGAAGTGTCGCACTTACGTTCCTTTGAATCGTAGACGAGGAATGCATAACACTTCGCAATGAATATTATATCTTATCATGAAACATAGATATGAGATGCAATATCTCGATTTAAGAAGCATTTGAACTCTATTGCTTCGATACGTCGACATCTACAAACGCTATTTCCTTGCAAGGAAGTGTCGCATTTACATTCATTTGAAGTGCAGACGAGGAATACATGACACTTCGCAAGTCATATTATATCTTACCATGAAACATAGAAATGAGTTGCGATATCGCGTTTTAAGAAGCATTAGAAATTTATTGCTACGATACGTAGACATCTGCAAACGCTATTTCCTAGCAAGGAAGTGTAGCATTTACATTCATTTGAAGTGTAGACGAGGAATACATAACACTTCGCAAATCATACTATATCTTACATTGAACCAAAGATATGAGATGCGATATCGCGTTCTAAGAATCATAAGAACTCTATTGCTACGATACGTAGACATCCGCAAACGCTATTTCCTAGCAAGGAAGTGTCGCATTCACATTCATTTGAAGTGTAGACGAGGAATACATAACACTTCGCAAATCATATTATATCTTACCATGAAACATAGAAATGAGATGCGATATCGCGTTTTAAGAATCATAAGAACTCTATTGCTACGATACGTAGACATCTGCAGACGCTATTTCCTTGCAAGGAAGTGTCGCATTTACATTCATTTGAATCGTAGACGAGGAATACATGACACTTCGCAAATCATATTATATCTTACCATGAAACATAGAAATGAGATGCGATATCGCGTTTTAAGAAGCATTAGGAATCAATTGCTACGGTACCTGGACATCTGCAAACGCTATTTCCTAGCGAGGAAGTGTCGCAATCACATTCATTTGAAGTGTAGATGAGGAATACATATCACTTCGCAAATCATATTATATCTTACCATGAAACATAGAAGTGAGATGCGATATCGCGTTTTAAGAATCATAAGAACTCTATTGCTTCGATACGTAGACATCTGCAAACGCTATTTCCTTGCAAGGAAGTGTCGCACTTACGTTCATTTGAATCGTAGACGAGGAATGCATAACACTTCGCAATGAATATTATATCTTATCATGAAACATAGATATGAGATGCAATATCTCGATTTAAGAAGCATTTGAACTCTATTGCTCCGATACGTAGACATCTGCAAGCGCTATTTCCTTGCAAGGAAGTGTCGCATTTACATTCATTTGAAGTGTAGACCAGGAATACATAATACTTCGCAAATCATATTATATCTTACCATGAACCATAGAAATGAGATGCGATATCGCGTTTTAAGTATCATAAGAACTCCATTGCTACGATACGTAGACATCTGCAAACGCTATTTCCTTGCTTGGAAGTGTCGCACTTACGTTCCTTTGAATCGTAGACGAGGAATGCATAACACTTCGCAATGAATATTATATCTTATCATGAAACATAGATATGAGATGCAATATCTCGATTTAAGAAGCATTTGAACTCTATTGCTTCGATACGTCGACATCTACAAACGCTATTTCCTTGCAAGGAAGTGTCGCATTTACATTCATTTGAAGTGCAGACGAGGAATACATGACACTTCGCAAGTCATATTATATCTTACCATGAAACATAGAAATGAGTTGCGATATCGCGTTTTAAGAAGCATTAGAAATTTATTGCTACGATACGTAGACATCTGCAAACGCTATTTCCTAGCAAGGAAGTGTAGCATTTACATTCATTTGAAGTGTAGACGAGGAATACATAACACTTCGCAAATCATACTATATCTTACCTTGAACCAAAGATATGAGATGCGATATCGCGTTCTAAGAATCATAAGAACTCTATTGCTACGATACGTAGACATCCGCAAACGCTATTTCCTAGCAAGGAAGTGTCGCATTCACATTCCTTTGAAGTGTAGACGAGGAATACATAACACTTCGCAAATCATATTATATCTTACCATGAAACATAGAAATGAGATGCGATATCGCGTTTTAAGAATCATAAGAACTCTATTGCTACGATACGTAGACATCTGCAGACGCTATTTCCTTGCAAGGAAGTGTCGCATTTACATTCATTTGAATCGTAGACGAGGAATGCATAACACTTCGCAATGAATATTATATCTTATCATTAAACATAGATATGAGATGCAATGTCTCGTTTTAAGAAGCATTTGAGCTCTATTGCTACGATACCTAGACATTTGCAGACGCTATTTCCTAGCAAGGAAGTGTCGCATTTACATTCATTTGAAGTGTAGACGAGGAATACATGACACTTCGCAAATCATATTATATCTTACCATGAAACATAGAAATGAGATGCGATATCGCGTTTTAAGAATCATAAGAACACTACTGCTACGATACGTAGACATCTGCAATCGCTATTTCCTAGCGAGGAAGTGTCGCATTTACTTTCATTTGAAGTGTAGACGAGGAATACATGACACTTCGCATATCATATTATATCTTACCATGAAACATGGAAATGAGATGCGATATCGCGTTTAGAAGCATTAGAAGTCTATTGCTACGATACGTAGACATCTGCAAACGCTATTTCCTAGCGAGGAAGTATCGCATTCAAATTCACTTGAAGTGTAGACGAGGAATACATAACACTTCGCAAATCATGTTATATCTTACCATGAAACATAGAAATGAGATGCGATATCGCGTTTTAAGAAGCATTAGAAATCTATTGCTACGATACGTAGACATCTGAAAACGCTATTTCCTAGCGAGGAAGTGTCGCATTCACATTCCTTTGAAGAGTAGACGAGGAATACATAACACTTCGCAAATCATATTGTATCTTACCATGAAACATAGAAATGAGATGCGACATCGCGTTTTAAGAAGCATTAGAAATCTATTGCTACGATACGTAGACATCTGCAAACGCTATTTCCTAGCGAGGAAGTGTCGCATTCACATTCCTTTGAAGTGTAGACGAGGAATACATAACACTTCGCAAATCATATTATATCTTACCATGAAACATAGAAATGAGATGCGATACCGCGTTTTAAGAAGCATTAGAAATCTATTGCTACGATACCTAGACATCTGCAGACGCTACTTCCTAGCAAGGAAGTGACAAATTTACAATCATTTGAAGTGTAGACGAGGAATACATAACACATCGCAAATCATATTACATCTTACAATGAAACATAGAAATGAGATGCGACATCGCGTATTAAGAAGCATTAGAAATCTATTGCTACGATACCTAGACATCTGCAGACGCTATTTCCTAGCAAGGAAGTGTCGCATTTACATTCATTTGAAGTGTAGACGAGGAATATATAACACTTCGCAAATCATATTATATCTTACCATGAAACATAGAAATGAGATGCGATATCGCGTTTTAAGAAGCATTAGGAATCTATTGCTACGGTACCTAGACATCTGCAAACGCTATTTCCTAGCGAGGAAGTGTCGCATTCACATTCATTTGAAGTGTAGATGAGGAATACATATCACTTCGCAAATCATATTATATCTTACCATGAAACATAGAAGTGAGATGCGATATCGCGTTTTAAGAATCATAAGAACTCTATTGCTTCGATACGTAGACATCTGCAAACGCTATTTCCTTGCAAGGAAGTGTCGCACTTACGTTCATTTGAATCGTAGACGAGGAATGCATAACACTTCGCAATGAATATTATATCTTATCATGAAACATAGATATGAGATGCAATATCTCGATTTAAGAAGCATTTGAACTCTATTGCTCCGATACGTAGACATCTGCAAGCGCTATTTCCTTGCAAGGAAGTGTCGCATTTACATTCATTTGAAGTGTAGACCAGGAATACATAATACTTCGCAAATCATATTATATCTTACCATGAACCATAGAAATGAGATGCGATATCGCGTTTTAAGTATCATAAGAACTCCATTGCTACGATACGTAGACATCTGCAAACGCTATTTCCTTGCTTGGAAGTGTCGCACTTACGTTCCTTTGAATCGTAGACGAGGAATGCATAACACTTCGCAATGAATATTATATCTTATCATGAAACATAGATATGAGATGCAATATCTCGATTTAAGAAGCATTTGAACTCTATTGCTTCGATACGTCGACATCTACAAACGCTATTTCCTTGCAAGGAAGTGTCGCATTTACATTCATTTGAAGTGCAGACGAGGAATACATGACACTTCGCAAGTCATATTATATCTTACCATGAAACATAGAAATGAGTTGCGATATCGCGTTTTAAGAAGCATTAGAAATTTATTGCTACGATACGTAGACATCTGCAAACGCTATTTCCTAGCAAGGAAGTGTAGCATTTACATTCATTTGAAGTGTAGACGAGGAATACATAACACTTCGCAAATCATACTATATCTTACCTTGAACCAAAGATATGAGATGCGATATCGCGTTCTAAGAATCATAAGAACTCTATTGCTACGATACGTAGACATCCGCAAACGCTATTTCCTAGCAAGGAAGTGTCGCATTCACATTCCTTTGAAGTGTAGACGAGGAATACATAACACTTCGCAAATCATATTATATCTTACCATGAAACATAGAAATGAGATGCGATATCGCGTTTTAAGAATCATAAGAACTCTATTGCTACGATACGTAGACATCTGCAGACGCTATTTCCTTGCAAGGAAGTGTCGCATTTACATTCATTTGAATCGTAGACGAGGAATGCATAACACTTCGCAATGAATATTATATCTTATCATTAAACATAGATATGAGATGCAATGTCTCGTTTTAAGAAGCATTTGAGCTCTATTGCTACGATACCTAGACATTTGCAGACGCTATTTCCTAGCAAGGAAGTGTCGCATTTACATTCATTTGAAGTGTAGACGAGGAATACATGACACTTCGCAAATCATATTATATCTTACCATGAAACATAGAAATGAGATGCGATATCGCGTTTTAAGAATCATAAGAACACTACTGCTACGATACGTAGACATCTGCAATCGCTATTTCCTAGCGAGGAAGTGTCGCATTTACTTTCATTTGAAGTGTAGACGAGGAATACATGACACTTCGCATATCATATTATATCTTACCATGAAACATGGAAATGAGATGCGATATCGCGTTTAGAAGCATTAGAAATCTATTGCTACGATACGTAGACATCTGCAAACGCTATTTCCTAGCGAGGAAGTATCGCATTCAAATTCACTTGAAGTGTAGACGAGGAATACATAACACTTCGCAAATCATGTCATATCTTACCATGAAACATAGAAATGAGATGCGATATCGCGTTTTAAGAAGCATTAGAAATCTATTGCTACGATACGTAGACATCTGAAAACGCTATTTCCTAGCGAGGAAGTGTCGCATTCACATTCCTTTGAAGAGTAGACGAGGAATACATAACACTTCGCAAATCATATTGTATCTTACCATGAAACATAGAAATGAGATGCGACATCGCGTTTTAAGAAGCATTAGAAATCTATTGCTACGATACGTAGACATCTGCAAACGCTATTTCCTAGCGAGGAAGTGTCGCATTCACATTCCTTTGAAGTGTAGACGAGGAATACATAACACTTCGCAAATCATATTATATCTTACCATGAAACATAGAAATGAGATGCGATATCGCGTTTTAAGAAGCATTAGAAATCTATTGCTACGATACCTAGACATCTGCAGACGCTACTTCCTAGCAAGGAAGTGACAAATTTACAATCATTTGAAGTGTAGACGAGGAATACATAACACATCGCAAATCATATTACATCTTACAATGAAACATAGAAATGAGATGCGACATCGCGTATTAAGAAGCATTAGAAATCTATTGCTACGATACCTAGACATCTGCAGACGCTATTTCCTAGCAAGGAAGTGTCGCATTTACATTCATTTGAAGTGTAGACGAGGAATATATAACACTTCGCAAATCATATTATATCTTACCATGAAACATAGAAATGAGATGCGATATCGCGTTTTAAGAAGCATTAGGAATCTATTGCTACGGTACCTAGACATCTGCAAACGCTATTTCCTAGCGAGGAAGTGTCGCATTCACATTCATTTGAAGTGTAGATGAGGAATACATATCACTTCGCAAATCATATTATATCTTACCATGAAACATAGAAGTGAGATGCGATATCGCGTTTTAAGAATCATAAGAACTCTATTGCTTCGATACGTAGACATCTGCAAACGCTATTTCCTTGCAAGGAAGTGTCGCACTTACGTTCACTTGAATCGTAGACGAGGAATGCATAACACTTCGCAATGAATATTATATCTTATCATGAAACATAGATATGAGATGCAATATCTCGATTTAAGGAGCATTTGAACACTATTGCTCCGATACGTAGACATCTACAAACGCTATTTCCTTGCAAGGAAGTGTCGCATTTACATTCATTTGAAGTGCAGACGAGGAATACATGACACTTCGCAAATCATATTATATCTTACCATGAAACATAGAAATGAGATGTGATATCGCGTTTTAAGAAGCATTAGAAATCTATTGCTACGATACCTAGACATCTGCAGACTCTATTTCCTAGCAAAGAAATGTCGCATTTACATTCATTTGAAGTGTAGACGAGGAATACATAACACTTCGCAAATCATATTATATCTTACCATGAAACATAGAAATGAGATGCGATATCGCGTTTTAAGAATCATAAGAACACTATTGCTACGATACGTAGACATCTGCAAACGCTATTTCCTAGCGAGGAAATGTCGCATTCACATTCATTTGAAGTGTAGACGAGGAATACATAACACTTCGCAAATCATATTATATCTTACCATGAAACATAGAAATGAGATGCGATATCGCGTTTTAAGAATCATAAGAACTCTATTGCTACGATACGTAGACAACTGCAAACGCTATTTCCATGCAAGGAAGTGTCGCATTTACATTCATTTGAAGTGTAGACGAGGAATACATGACACTTCGCTAATCATATTATATCTTACCATGAAACATAGAAATGAGATGCGATATCGCGTTTTAAGAAGCATTAGAACACTATCGCTACGATACCTAGCCATCTGCAGATGCTATTTCCTAGCAAGGGAGTGTCGCATTTACATTCATTTGAAGTGTAGACGAGGAATACATAACACTTCGCAAATCATATTATATCATACCATGAAACATAGAAATGAGATGCGATATCGCGTTATAAGAAGCATTAGAACTCTATCGCTACGATACCTAGACATCTGCAGACGCTAATTCCTAGCAAGGGAGTGTCGCATTTACATTCATTTGAAGTGTAGACGAGGAATACATAACACTTCGCAAATAATATTATATCTTAACATAAAACATAGAAATGAGATGCGATATCTCGTTTTAAGAAGCATTTGAACTCTATTGCTACGATACCTGGACATCTGCAGACGCTATTTCCTAGCAAGGAAGTGTCGCATTTACATTCATTTTAAGTGTAGACGAGGAATACATAACACTTCGCAATGAATATTATATCTTATCATGAAACATAGGTATGAGATGCAATATCTCGTTTTAAGAAGCATTTGAACTCTATTGCTACGATACCTAGACATCTGCAGACGCTATTTCCTAGCAAGGAAGTGTCGCATTTACATTCATTTGAAGTGTAGACGAGGAATACATGACACTTCGCAAATCATATTATATCTTACCATGAAACACAGAAATGAGTTGCGATATCGCGTTTTAAGTATCATAAGAACTCCATTGCTACGGTACGTAGACACCTGCATACGCTATTTCCTTGCAAGGAAGTGTCGCATTTACATTGATTTGAATCGTATACGAGGAATGCATAACACTTCGCAAATCATATTATATCTTACCATGAAACATAGATATGAGATGCAATATCGCGTTTTAAGAAGCATTAGAAATCTATTGCTACGATACGTAGACATCTGCAAACGCTATTTCTTTGCAAGGAAGTGTCGCATTTACATTCATTTGAAGTGTAGACGAGGAATACATAACACTTCGCAAATCATATTATATCTTACCATGAAACATAGGAATGAGATGCGATATCGCGTTTTAGGAAGCATTAGAACTCTATCGCTACGATACCTAGACATCTGCAGACGCTAATTCCTAGCAAGGGAGTGTCGCATTTACATTCATTTGAAGTGTAGACGAGGAATACATAACACTTCGCAAATAATATTATATCTTAACATAAAACATAGAAATGAGATGCGATATCTCGTTTTAAGAAGCATTTGAACTCTATTGCTACGATACCTGGACATCTGCAGACGCTATTTCCTAGCAAGGAAGTGTCGCATTTACATTCATTTTAAGTGTAGACGAGGAATACATAACACTTCGCAATGAATATTATATCTTATCATGAAACATAGATATGAGATGCAATATCTCGTTTTAAGAAGCATTTGAACTCTATTGCTACGATACCTAGACATCTGCAGACGCTATTTCCTAGCAAGGGAGTGTCGCATTTACATTCATTTGAAGTGTAGACGAGGAATACATAACACTTCGCTAATCATATTATATCTTACCATGAAACATAGAAATGAGATGCGATATCGCGTTTTAAGAAGCAATAGAACACTATCGCTACGATACCTAGCCATCTGCAGATGCTATTTCCTAGCAAGGGAGTGTCGCATTTACATTCATTTGAAGTGTAGACGAGGAATACATAACACTTCGCAAATCATATTATATCATACCATGAAACATAGAAATGAGATGCGATATCGCGTTATAAGAAGCATTAGAACTCTATCGCTACGATACCTAGACATCTGCAGTCGCTAATTCCTAGCAAGGGAGTGTCGCATTTACATTCATTTGAAGTGTAGACGAGGAATACATAACACTTCGCAAATAATATTATATCTTAACATAAAACATAGAAATGAGATGCGATATCTCGTTTTAAGAAGCATTTGAACTCTATTGCTACGATACCTGGACATCTGCAGACGCTATTTCCTAGCAAGGAAGTGTCGCATTTACATTCATTTTAAGTGTAGACGAGGAATACATAACACTTCGCAATGAATATTATATCTTATCATGAAACATAGATATGAGATGCAATATCTCGTTTTAAGAAGCATTTGAACTCTATTGCTATGATACCTAGACATCTGCAGACGCTATTTCCTAGCAAGGAAGTGTCGCATTTACATTCATTTGAAGTGTAGACGAGGAATACATGACACTTCGCAAATCATATTATATCTTACCATGAAACATAGAAATGAGATGCGATATCGCGTTTTAAGAAGCATTAGAAATCTATTGCTACGATACGTAGACATCTGCTAACGCTATTTCCTAGCGAGGAAGTGTCGCATTTACATTCATTTGAAGCGTAGACGAGGAATACATAACACTTCGCAAATCATATTATATCTTACCATGAAACATAGAAATGAGATGCGATATCGCGTTTTAAGAAGCATTAGAACTCTATCGCTACGATACCTAGACATCTGCAGACGCCATTTCCTAGCAAGGAAGTGTCGCATTTACATTCATTTGAATCGTATACTAGGAACGCATAACACTTCGCAATGAATATTATATCTTATCATGAAACATAGAAATGAGATACGATATCGCGTTTTAAGAGCCATAGGAACACTATCGCTACGATACGTAGACATCTGCAAACGCTATTTCCTAGCGAGGAAGTGTCGCATTTACATTCATTTGAAGTGTAGACGAGGAATACATGACACTTCGCAAATCATATAATATCTTACCATGAAACATAAAAATGAGATGCGATATCGCGTTTTAAGAAGCATTAGAACTCTATTGCTACGATACGTAGGCATCTGCAAACGCTATTTCCTTGCAAGGAAGTGTCGCATTTACATTCATTTGAAGTGTAGACGAGGAATACATAACACTTCGCACATCATATTATATCTTACCATGAAACATAGAAATGAGATGCGATATCGCGTTTTAAGGAGCATTAGAACTCTATTGCTACGATACCTAGACATCTGCAGACGCTATTTCCTAGCGAGGAAGTGTCGCATTTATATTCATTTGAAGTGTGGACGAGGAATACATAACACTTCGCAAATCATATTATATCTTACCATGAAACATAGAAATGAGATGCGATATCGCGTTTTAAGAAGCATTAGAACTCTATTGCTACGATAGGTAGTCATCTGCAAACGCTATTTCCTTGCAAGGAAGTGTCGCATTTACATTCATTTGAAGTGTAGACGAGGAATACATAACACTTCGCAAATCATATTATATCTTACCATGAAGCATAGAAATGAGATGCGATATCGCGTTTTAAGAATCATAAGAACTCTATCGCTACGATACCTATACATCTGCAGACGCTATTTCTTTGCAAGGAAGTGTCGCATTTACATTCATTTGAAGTGTAGACGAGGAATACATAACACTTCGCAAATCATATTATATCTTACCATGCAGCATAGAAATGAGATGCGATATCACGTTTTAAGAAGCATTAGAACTCTATTGCTACGATAGGTAGTCATCTGCAAACGCTATTTCCTTGCAAGGAAGTGTCGCATTTACATTCATTTGAAGTGTAGACGAGGAATACATAACACTTCGCAAATCATATTATATCTTACCATGCAGCATAGAAATGAGATGCGATATCACGTTTTAAGAAGCATTAGAACTCTATTGCTACGATAGGTAGTCATCTGCAAACGCTATTTCCTTGCAAGGAAGTGTCGCATTTACATTCATTTGAAGTGTAGACGAGGAATACATAACACTTCGCAAATCATATTATATCTTACCATGAAACATAGAAATGAGATACGGAATCGCGTTTTAAGAATCATAGGAACACTACTGCTACGATACGTAGACATCTGCAAACGCTATTTCCCTGCAAGAAAGTGTCGCATTTACATTCATTTGAATCGTATACTAGGAATGCATAACACTTCGCAATGAATATTATATCTTATCATGAAACATAGAAATGAGATACGATATCGCGTTTTAAGAACCATAGGAACACTATCGCTACGATACGTAGACATCTGCAAACGCTATTTCCTAGCGCTGAAGTGTCGCATTCACATTCCTTTGAAGTGTAGACGAGGAATACATAACACTTCGCAAATCATATTATATCTTACCATGAAACATAGAAATGAGATGCGATATCGCGTTTTAAGAAGCATTAGAACTCTATTGCTACGATAGGTAGACAACTGCAAACGCTATTTCCTTGCAAGGAAGTGTCGCATTTACATTCATTTGAAGTGTAGACGAGGAATACATAACACTTCGCAAATCATATTATATCTTACCATGAACCATAGAAATGAGATGCGATATCGCGTTTTAAGAATCATAAGAACTCTATTGCTACGATACGTAGACATCTGCAAACGCTATTTCCTAGCGAGGAAGTGTCGCATTTACATTCATTTGAAGTGTCGACGAGGAATACATAACACTTCGCAAATCATATAATATCTTACCATGAAACATAAAAATGAGATGCGATATCGCGTTTTAAGAAGCATTAGAACTCTATTGCTACGATACCTAGATATCTGCAGACGCTATTTCCTAGCAAGGAAGTGTCGCATTTACATTCATTTGAAGTGTAGATGAGGAATACATAACACTTAGCAAATCATATTATATCTTACCATGAAACATAGAAATGAGATGCGATATCGCGTTTTAAGAAGCATTAGAACTCTATTGCTACGATACGTAGACATCTGCTAACGCTATTTCCTAGCGAGGAAGTGTCGCATTCACATTCCTTTGAAGTGTAGACGAGGAATACATAACACTTCGCAAATCATATTATATCTTACCATGAAACATAGAAATGAGATACGATATCGCGTTTTAAGAATCATAGGAACACTATTGCTACGATACGTAGACATCTGCAAACGCTATATCCTAGCGCTGAAGTGTCGCATTCACATTCATTTGAAGTGTAGACGAGGAATACATAACACTTCGCAAATCATATTATATCTTACCATGAAACATAGAAATGAGATGCGATATCGCGTTTTAAGAAGCATTAGAACTCTATCGCTACGATACCTAGACATCTGCAGACGCCATTTCCTAGCAAGGAAGTGTCGCATTCACATTCATTTGAATCGTATACGAGAAGTGCATGACACTTCGCAATGAATATTATATCTTACCATGAAACATAGATATGAGATGCAATTTCTCGTTTTAAGAAGCATTTGAACTCTATTGCTACGATACCTAGACATCTGCGGACGCTATTTCTTTGCAAGGAAGTGTCGCATTTACATTCATTTGAAGTGTAGACGAGGAATACATAACACTTCGCTAATCATATTATATCTTACCATGAAGCATAGAAATGAGATGCGATATCGCGTTTTAAGAATCTTAAGAACTCTATCGCTACGATACCTAGACATCTGCGGACGCTATTTCTTTGCAAGGAAGTGTCGCATTTACATTCATTTGAAGTGTAGACGAGGAATACATAACACTTCGCAAATCATATTATATCTCACCATGAAGCATAGAAATGAGATGCGATATCGCGTTTTAAGAAGCATTAGAACTCTATCGCTACGATACCTAGACATCTGCAGACCCTATTTCCTAGCAAGGAAGTGTCGCATTTACATTCATTTGAAGTGTAGACGAGGAATACATAACACTTCGCAAATCATATTATATCTTACCATGAAACATAGAAATGAGATACGGAATCGCGTTTTAAGAATCATAGGAACACTATTGCTACGATACGTAGACATCTGCAAACGCTATTTCCTTGCAAGAAAGTGTCGCATTTACATTCATTTGAAGTGTAGACGAGGAATACATAACACTTCGCAAATCGTATTATATCTTACCATGAAACATAGAAATGAGATGCGATATCGCGTTTTAAGAAGCATTAGAAATCTATTGCTACGATACGTAGACATCTGCTAACGCTATTTCCTAGCGAGGAAGTGTCGCATTTACATTCATTTGAAGCGTAGACGAGGAATACATAACACTTCGCAAATCATATTATATCTTACCATGAAACATAGAAATGAGATGCGATATCGCGTTTTAAGAAGCATTAGAACTCTATCGCTACGATACCAAGACATCTGCAGACGCCATTTCCTAGCAAGGAAGTGTCGCATTTACATTCATTTGAATCGTATACTAGGAACGCATAACACTTCGCAATGAATATTATATCTTATCATGAAACATAGAAATGAGATACGATATCGCGTTTTAAGAGCCATAGGAACACTATCGCTACGATACGTAGACATCTGCAAACGCTATTTCCTAGCGAGGAAGTGTCGCATTTACATTCATTTGAAGTGTAGACGAGGAATACATGACACTTCGCAAATCATATAATATCTTACCATGAAACATAAAAATGAGATGCGATATCGCGTTTTAAGAAGCATTAGAACTCTATTGCTACGATACGTAGACATCTGCAAACGCTATTTCCTTGCAAGGAAGTGTCGCATTTACATTCATTTGAAGTGTAGACGAGGAATACATAACACTTCGCACATCATATTATATCTTACCATGAAACATAGAAATGAGATGCGATATCGCGTTTTAAGGAGCATTAGAACTCTATTGCTACGATACCTAGACATCTGCAGACGCTATTTCCTAGCGAGGAAGTGTCGCATTTATATTCATTTGAAGTGTGGACGAGGAATACATAACACTTCGCAAATCATATTATATCTTACCATGAAACATAGAAATGAGATGCGATATCGCGTTTTAAGAAGCATTAGAACTCTATTGCTACGATAGGTAGTCATCTGCAAACGCTATTTCCTTGCAAGGAAGTGTCGCATTTACATTCATTTGAAGTGTAGACGAGGAATACATAACACTTCGCAAATCATATTATATCTTACCATGAAGCATAGAAATGAGATGCGATATCGCGTTTTAAGAATCATAAGAACTCTATCGCTACGATACCTATACATCTGCAGACGCTATTTCTTTGCAAGGAAGTGTCGCATTTACATTCATTTGAAGTGTAGACGAGGAATACATAACACTTCGCAAATCATATTATATCTTACCATGCAGCATAGAAATGAGATGCGATATCACGTTTTAAGAAGCATTAGAACTCTATTGCTACGATAGGTAGTCATCTGCAAACGCTATTTCCTTGCAAGGAAGTGTCGCATTTACATTCATTTGAAGTGTAGACGAGGAATACATAACACTTCGCAAATCATATTATATCTTACCATGAAACATAGAAATGAGATACGGAATCGCGTTTTAAGAATCATAGGAACACTACTGCTACGATACGTAGACATCTGCAAACGCTATTTCCCTGCAAGAAAGTGTCGCATTTACATTCATTTGAATCGTATACTAGGAATGCATAACACTTCGCAATGAATATTATATCTTATCATGAAACATAGAAATGAGATACGATATCGCGTTTTAAGAACCATAGGAACACTATCGCTACGATACGTAGACATCTGCAAACGCTATTTCCTAGCGCTGAAGTGTCGCATTCACATTCCTTTGAAGTGTAGACGAGGAATACATAACACTTCGCAAATCATATTATATCTTACCATGAAACATAGAAATGAGATGCGATATCGCGTTTTAAGAAGCATTAGAACTCTATTGCTACGATAGGTAGACAACTGCAAACGCTATTTCCTTGCAAGGAAGTGTCGCATTTACATTCATTTGAAGTGTAGACGAGGAATACATAACACTTCGCAAATCATATTATATCTTACCATGAACCATAGAAATGAGATGCGATATCGCGTTTTAAGAATCATAAGAACTCTATTGCTACGATACGTAGACATCTGCAAACGCTATTTCCTAGCGAGGAAGTGTCGCATTTACATTCATTTGAAGTGTCGACGAGGAATACATAACACTTCGCAAATCATATAATATCTTACCATGAAACATAAAAATGAGATGCGATATCGCGTTTTAAGAAGCATTAGAACTCTATTGCTACGATACCTAGATATCTGCAGACGCTATTTCCTAGCAAGGAAGTGTCGCATTTACATTCATTTGAAGTGTAGATGAGGAATACATAACACTTAGCAAATCATATTATATCTTACCATGAAACATAGAAATGAGATGCGATATCGCGTTTTAAGAAGCATTAGAACTCTATTGCTACGATACGTAGACATCTGCTAACGCTATTTCCTAGCGAGGAAGTGTCGCATTCACATTCCTTTGAAGTGTAGACGAGGAATACATAACACTTCGCAAATCATATTATATCTTACCATGAAACATAGAAATGAGATGCGATATCGCGTTTTAAGAATCATAAGGACTCTATTGCTACGATACGTAGACAACTGCAAACGCTATTTCCCTGCAAGGAAGAGTCGCATTTACATTCATTTGAATCGTATACTAGGAATGCATAACACTTCGCAATGAATATTATATCTTATCATGAAACATAGATATGAGA
The DNA here is from genome assembly GCF_050948175.1 of Xylocopa sonorina. Classification (NCBI taxonomy): domain Eukaryota; kingdom Metazoa; phylum Arthropoda; class Insecta; order Hymenoptera; family Apidae; genus Xylocopa; species Xylocopa sonorina. The sequence continues at coordinate 171,714 of NW_027490167.1, forward strand.
TGCATAATCTCGCTTTAAGAAGCATTTGAACTCTATTGCTACGATACCTAGACATCTGCTGACGCTTTTTCCTAGTAAGGAAGTGTCGCATTTACATTCATTTGAAGTGTAGACGAAGAATACATGACACTTCGCAAACCATATTATATCTTACCATGAAACATAGAAATGAGATACGATATTGTAACGTCAGGCGTACCGCCTGCCACCCTCCGGCGTCCACCTCATCATCCCCAGCATCCGTATCCGGAGCCCCTGCGCACGGGCCACCCGCCGACTCGCCGTCCCTACAGAAGGAGACAAAGGTACGAGAGGGAAGAGGGATGCAGCATGTCGCGCCCACGCGCGATCTCCACACACGAGGGGGAGGACTTCACCCCGTATTACGAGGGCGAGGAGCTCTCCGACACATACTGGGTCGAATCCCCAGCGATCACGAAGCCCTATACGTACTTCTCGTACATGTGGGATTAGAATAAGCACACTACTCATATATGTACATACACACCAACACACACCTAGATTTAAGTCAATATATGTATATATTTTATTCATGCACGGTTATGTTCCGTGCACTCGCGCGCACACTCGACGCTCGCGGCTCACGCTTAACGCGGGCCGCGCCCCACTCCGAACGGCCGCCCCACCACGAGGGCCGAGCGGCCGCCCTACTCCGACCGTCCGCCCCACCGCGAGGGCCCAGCGACTCGCGCGCCGCGCGACCCGAGGAGGTCGCGGACGCGAGATCCGAGAGTCAGTTCCAATCTCACCTCCGAACTGGAGAGTTGGTATCTCATCTCCGAACTGGAGAGTTCGTATCTCATCTCCGAACCGAGGAGTTCTAATCCAGCATCCGAACGATGCACTTCCGATCCGAGCAATAGGCTCATTCGCAACGAGCAATTAGCTCTAATGCATTCGTCTCTATCCATACTCCCATAGCGGAGTCCATTCGATACTTTATACTATTTCTAATTCTCATTGTAATCGCTAGTCAGTAACTTAGAATTTAGTCAAGTGTATCTAGTATAGTGAAATCATAGAATATAGTTTATTTTTACCAGATTCAAAGTATCTTTATTCGAGTTCAAATACAATTCCTTAATTCTACTCCACGGGTACGCTCGCGATTATTCTATTTCTATATCTCATCTGCGATAGTCTTGAGGCTCGACGACTAGAGCGAACCAGCGCTTAGTTGCTCCATCCTCACTTCTACCGTATACAGAATATCTTGCGCCCAGGTTGATCCCGGTAAGCTAGAGCGAACCAACGCTTAGCCGCGCCGTACTCGACCGAAGTTCAAGTATTCTCGACGAGCCTTGCACCTCCGACAAAGCGTACACGACGCGCGGGGAGGAGAGAGTTTATTCGTCGTCTCGCTCGGGAATACGTGGGTGACGCACCGGAATATTCAATTTCCTGCGTTCGAGTCCTGGTTCCTGTGAAGGAGGTTTCCTTCGCCGCACGACCCGTACCTCCGTTCCAGCCGTACGCCGCCGCCATCCCGGTTGCGGATCCAAGGCGCTCCAGGTACCTGGAAAGAGAAATCAGACAGTAGAATCAAGCCATCACAAGGTAAGTTTCGTGTTAATTACCGTTTTATCGAGTCCGAAACGCCAACGAACCCGGTCCGGACGCAATTCGCGTTATTTTCGGGAACGGTTACGACTTTGTGCCACCGTTGCGAGCGCAACCGCACCTCGGGACGTGACACGAAAGTTATTTTTGGTGACAGCGGTGGGATAGCCACGCGTTTCCTCCGGAAATTCCGCCGAAAGGAACCGCGAAACTAGATATGGCAACCCGGACTCCGACAAAAACGCGCCAGCAGACACAGCGAGCCGCCGCGATGGCCGATTCCGAACGCGAAAAACGCATTAGCAGAACGCTCGACTTCCAAGACGCTATCGCCGAGCCTCTTCCTAGTACCGCGCAACAAAATACTTCAGCGAAAAATACGAAAGCGACCGATCCGAGTAATGCCGCGTTGCTCCAGCAAATAGAAATTTTACGTCGTGAAATAGAATCTATTCGCAGAACGCCTGATTTAACGCGCGACGATACCGTTTCGCTGGATATTCCTCGGGGAAATCCGCTTTCCGGACATAATTCGAGCTCCGATTCCAATACAAATAGTTCGCAACACGACGAGCTATCGCTTAAGCAGGCCCTCGAAGCCGTGCCGACATTCGATGGTCAGAACATTCCCATTCTTCAGTTTACCCGAGCGTGTAAACGCGCTTATGAGCTTATCCCTAATGGGTGCGAGCGAACTTTCACACGCCTGCTTAAGGGAAAACTCAAGGGTCGTGCCTACGCCGCGCTAGAAGACGAGCCGTGTTACACAATACTCGAATTAACGGACGTTCTTCGCAGCACATTTTGCTCCGTAAAATCAGCTCATCATTATCGGGGTGAACTTGCAAATATATTCATGCGCGCGAACGAGCACATTCTAGATTACATCGGTCGAGTAAAAGATCTTAGAACCGCTATAATTGATTGCGAGAGGCTTGCTCGACGAGACACACCGGAATCGCTCGATGACGTAGACGCGCTCACATTACAATGTTTTAAAGACGGTCTCATTCCGGAAATTCGAATGCAAATGACGATAAATTCATTCGGCACATTGCGAGAAACGTTCGCTCGAGCGCGAGAACTTTACCAAATGCACGAACGTGATTGCAACCGACTAGGTAGATCGCGTGCCGCGCGACCAGAATTGCGCGAAAAACCAGCCGAAATTATTTGCCGAAAATGCAATAATATCGGACATTACGCGACCGAGTGTCGGCTCAGACCGCCATCGCCGTACCGACCGCAGGAATACTTGCGATCCAGGGACGTACCGCCTCCTACTCGAGGCCCCGCGTACGAACAACCGAGACAAATCGTAGCCAGGGACGCGCCCAAATTTTGTCGCTATTGCAAGACCCCGGGGCACGAAATAGGCGAGTGCCGCAAAAGGCAGTACAACAACGCGGTAAACAAAAATTCGGGAAACGACAATGGCCTCCGCACCCGCCGCGAGACAGGTGGCGAGGCCGCGCACCAAGTCCGTCCTCTCGCCGCGAACAACTCCAACGCGGAAATCGACGAAACGCCGCGATAAACATAACCGGAAAAACTAGCACGCCAAACGTAATTTTAAAGTCCGACCTTCTAATTTCACCAACTCGCTTCATGGTGGACACTGGGGCGGAAATAAATATTATAAAACGTTCGGCTCTAAAAGCATCCGCGCGAATCGATAAGTCCGAGATCGTCATAATAACAGGGGTAACCGATGGCAAAACCGCAACCTTAGGGACGGTGAATCTTGTCATTTTCGGTCGCGTCGTTCCTTTTAATGTGGTCGAGGATGATTTTCCCCTTAAACCAAGCGGGATCCTCGGCTCCGGGTTCTGTATGGACGCAGAAATCTCTTTTCCAAATAAAATAATCAAATGGAATGGTAAGAGAATTCCTTTCGAAGACGATATCGAAGCACTCGAGGAACCGTCACCGGAGTCGAAAATAAAGCCTCTCCTATCGCCGAAACGTAAACAAGCGCCGCGCACGGAATCTATTCCCCCTCCGCCGCCGCGCCCGCCGCGTAAATCATCGCCTCCGCTGAAACGCGATGCAACAACGAAATCGAAGCTTCGAACGCAAGACAAAGCAGCTTCTCCGAAGTCAGGAGACCGTATCTCCATTCCGCCGAGATCAAATATCGGTATCAAGGTCCGCGTAGTTAATTCGAACCTCGTGGAAGGTATAATTCCTCGTATCGATCTTGCGCCGGGTATATTTTTCGGAAACGCTCTCGTCAGAGTAATTCGGGGCAAAGCGGTAACTCGAATAATTAATTCATCCGACCGCGCCGTCGAAATCGCGTTACCAGAAATCGTACTTGAGCCCGCGCAAATCATGACTCCCCTCCATAAGGAGGAAAGTCCATCGCTCTATCCGGTTTTTTCTAAATCTAACGTATCCGCCGTACCGATCGGCTCATCCCAAAAAGGGAAAACTTCTATTTCTTTCTCGAGTCAGACACCATATTCGACACTCGAAACTCCTCCTTCGCGTTGCAAAATCGCGAATGTTCAACAAATCTCCTATGCTCAGGCGGTTAAAAATAATATACAACAGGCGCCGTTAAAACAGACATCGAAATCCGCCAATCCTTCGAAATCTCGCCTAGACCGAATTCTTAGTCTCCTCCGTCTCGACCACCTCAACGCAGAGGAAAGAGAGCACGTCGTCCGTCTCGTTCAAAGCACGCAGGAGCTTTTTCACATTGAGGGGGATAAATTAGGGCATACGTCAGCAACCACGCACAAGATTCCAACCGTCGACGACCGCCCCGTCAATGTGAAACAATACCGATTCCCACCAGCTCATAAGGAGGAGATTCGACGACAAGTCGACAAATTTTTACAAAATGGTGTCATCTCTCCGTCAAAATCACCATATAACTCGCCATTGTGGGTTGTCCCAAAGAAACCGGACTCCTTGGGCAACAAGCAATGGCGCGTCGTCATCGACTACCGCGCACTCAATGAGAAATCTGTCGCCGATGCCTATCCCCTCCCTTGCATTACCGAGATACTTGATCAGCTCGGGAGTGCGAAGTATTTTAGTACATTCGATCTCGCGAGCGGATTTCACCAGATCCCAATGGAGCCCGCCGATGCTCCTAAAACTGCTTTTTCGACGCCTCACGGGCATTATGAATTTAAAAGAATGCCATTCGGATTAAAAAATGCGCCAGCGACGTTCCAACGACTTATGGACAATGTCCTGTCCGGTCTCCAGGGGAACGAAATTTTCGTCTATTTGGACGACATTGTTATCTACGCTAGCTCTCTTCAAGAACATCGACTTAAATTCGAGAAATTAACTCAACGGCTCAAAGAAGCTAATTTAGTATTGCAGCCGGATAAGTGCGAATTCTTGAGGAGAGAAGTAAGCTATTTGGGTCATATTATCAGTGAGCACGGTGTAAAACCTGACCCTGCGAAAATTAGCGCCGTCAAAAATTTTCCGCGCCCGCGCAACGCGAAACAGATCAAACAATTCCTCGGGCTCGCGGGATACTACAGGCGGTTCATCGCAAATTTTTCTAATATTGCTAAGCCACTTACAAATTTGTTAAAAAAAGACGCGCCCTTTGTATGGCGTAACGAGCAAGAGAATTCATTCGTCAAACTCCGAGATTGCCTATGCGAAGCGCCTATCTTGCAGTACCCCAACTTCAAACAACCATTCGTGATAACGACCGACGCGTCCGCCGAAGCTATTGGTGCTATCTTGAGTCAAGGACCAATAGGCCGCGACTTGCCAATCGCGTACACGTCGCGACTGTTAAACGCTGCGGAGAAAAACTACTCCACGATCGAGAAGGAGTGTCTGGCGATTGTCTACGCCGTCCATTACTTTCGTCCATACATATACGGTAATCAATTCAAACTCGTTACCGACCATCGACCGTTAGTGTGGATGAATTCGGTCAAGGACCCGTCAAGTAGACTCGTACGGTGGAGGCTTAAGTTAGCGGAATTTGACTACGAGATGGTCTATAAAAGTGGAAAAACGAACCTTAATGCGGACGCATTGTCGCGGAATCCCGCTCAAATTTTTCCGCTCTCGTATTCAGAAAACTCGGAGGACGACATCTTCGATGTGCCTCCGGAAACCCGTAAAAAGTATACCACACTAGCGCCTCCTCCTACTCCGGTAACATCAGAACCTGAATTACCGACTCCAGGCACGTCCTTCCGTACCAACACAGCACCACCTCCGCAAGTCGCCAGCGACAGCACCGACTTCTATACTCCTGCTCCAAATGAATTTTTCCGACGCGAACCTCTATTTAATTTCAGCCGTGACGCATTATCAACGCGACGAGACAATGTAGTTGTCTTCGTCACGCAATCTGGGCACCCCTATGACACGGGCGCCAAAGATCTAGCAAACGCTGAAAAATTCCTCCTAAACAAAAATCACGTCCTTACCAAAGCCAAAGTCATACAAATCGGAAACGAATTCCAAATCCAGCTTCCAATCATCGAACATTCCACCAGATCAATCAATTTCCAGACCGTAATAGAAACATTCAGATCCTTGTGCGACGTTGTAAACGAATTACAATTACAAACATTTAGTATCGCACAAACCTATCTAGACTCCGTATCCTGGTCCCGAATCCAGAAAATCCTTCAAGACCTGTTTTACGAAACAACTGTCCAGATTACGGTCTGCCAGGGCCTCATTAAAACCCCTTCGGTCGAAGAGCGACTGAAAATAATAAGAGAAAACCACGACTCCCCTGTGGGAGGTCACAAAGGGGTTAATAAAACTTATTCTCGCATCAGACAACAATACTTTTGGCCAAACATGAAAACACAAATACAAGAATATATTGGCAAATGTAAAAGTTGTCAGACAGAGAAACTGGTCCGGGTAAAGACCAGACAGCCTCTCACTTTAACCGACACCCCTGGCAGGGCATTCGATAAGATTTCAATGGACGTAATGGGTCCTCTTCCCGAAACTTCCGACGGTTATACGAGTATCCTCACGATCCAAGATCTCCTCACTAAATACTCAGTCGCAGTTCCTCTCAAAACCACCACCGCAGTAGACATTGCCGAAGCTTTAATAAAAGAATTCATTTGTAAGTTCGGATGCCCGAAAGGCATACTCACGGACCAAGGTTCGAACTTTATAAATAGCTTGATTAAAGCCATAGCAATCAAATTCCGTATTAAGCAATACAAGTCCACTGCGTTCCATCCACAAACAAACGGGTCCGTTGAACGATCTCACCACGTCCTGGCCGAATATCTGAAGCATTACATAGAGTCGAGTAACGATTGGGTGAATTGGTTACCGTATGCAATGTTTTCATACAACACCAGTGTGCACGAGGGTACATTATACACCCCACACGAACTAGTGTTCGGCAGGATAGCTAGGACGCCGTCAGCCACTCCTTTTCAGGACAGCTCTGATAACGAAACTTATAGCGACTATCTTATACAACTTCAGGAGAAAATCTCGAAATCTCAGGATTTGGCTAAAGCCAATCTAGACAATGCGAAACGCCGTTCTAAATATTATTATGACCGAAATCTCAATGTCCAAAACTTCGAGGTAGGCCAATGGGTCTATCTTTTAAAAGAGCCGAACAAACATAAGTTCCAGGCACAATACTCTGGACCGTACCGTATCCTCGAAATTTTGGGCAACTGTAATGTTAAGCTAAATGTAAAAGGGCGCCATAAAATTGTTCATACGAACAAAATCAAAATTTGTAAACGAATGCATAGTATGCAGAGTGTGGATGCTAGTGAAAGAAAAGTGCGAAAAACTGAAAATGAAGTCAGTGAGAGCAGTGACATTCAAACGAACGCTGAAAGTGAAAGCGACGAAAGTGCCTGCAATCCGAAGGAAGCCCGCAGTCACGGTCCAATCTCCAAACGTTATCGCCAGGATCAACCAGGCGAAAAACCTCAGATTCCGCAGCATCCAGCCGACAGGACCAAGAGAAGGATCCAGCATCCCGAAATCTACCCAACAGACAAGAGATCTCGGCATGGCCGAGATTCTTTTTCCAAGGGGGGTGGTGTAACGTCAGGCGTACCGCCTGCCACCCTCCGGCGTCCACCTCATCATCCCCAGCATCCGTATCCGGAGCCCCTGCACACGGGCCACCCGCCGACTCGCCGTCCCTACAGAAGGAGACAAAGGTACGAGAGGGAAGAGGGATGCAGCATGTCGCGCCCACGCGCGATCTCCACACACGAGGGGGAGGACTTCACCCCGTATTACGAGGGCGAGGAGCTCTCCGACACATACTGGGTCGAATCCCCAGCGATCACGAAGCCCTATACGTACTTCTCGTACATGTGGGATTAGAATAAGCACACTACTCATATATGTACATACACACCAACACACACCTAGATTTAAGTCAATATATGTATATATTTTATTCATGCACGGTTATGTTCCGTGCACTCGCGCGCACACTCGACGCTCGCGGCTCACGCTTAACGCGGGCCGCGCCCCACTCCGAACGGCCGCCCTACTCCGACCGTCCGCCCCACCGCGAGGGCCCAGCGACTCGCGCGCCGCGCGACCCGAGGAGGTCGCGGACGCGAGATCCGAGAGTCAGTTCCAATCTCACCTCCGAACTGGAGAGTTGGTATCTCATCTCCGAACTGGAGAGTTCGTATCTCATCTCCGAACCGAGGAGTTCTAATCCAGCATCCGAACGATGCACTTCCGATCCGAGCAATAGGCTCATTCGCAACGAGCAATTAGCTCTAATGCATTCGTCTCTATCCATACTCCCATAGCGGAGTCCATTCGATACTTTATACTATTTCTAATTCTCATTGTAATCGCTAGTCAGTAACTTAGAATTTAGTCAAGTGTATCTAGTATAGTGAAATCATAGAATATAGTTTATTTTTACCAGATTCAAAGTATCTTTATTCGAGTTCAAATACAATTCCTTAATTCTACTCCACGGGTACGCTCGCGATTATTCTATTTCTATATCTCATCTGCGATAGTCTTGAGGCTCGACGACTAGAGCGAACCAGCGCTTAGTTGCTCCATCCTCACTTCTACCGTATACAGAATATCTTGCGCCCAGGTTGATCCCGGTAAGCTAGAGCGAACCAACGCTTAGCCGCGCCGTACTCGACCGAAGTTCAAGTATTCTCGACGAGCCTTGCACCTCCGACAAAGCGTACACGACGCGCGGGGAGGAGAGAGTTTATTCGTCGTCTCGCTCGGGAATACGTGGGTGACGCACCGGAATATTCAATTTCCTGCGTTCGAGTCCTGGTTCCTGTGAAGGAGGTTTCCTTCGCCGCACGACCCGTACCTCCGTTCCAGCCGTACGCCGCCGCCATCCCGGTTGCGGATCCAAGGCGCTCCAGGTACCTGGAAAGAGAAATCAGACAGTAGAATCAAGCCATCACAAGGTAAGTTTCGTGTTAATTACCGTTTTATCGAGTCCGAAACGCCAACGAACCCGGTCCGGACGCAATTCGCGTTATTTTCGGGAACGGTTACGACTTTGTGCCACCGTTGCGAGCGCAACCGCACCTCGGGACGTGACAAATATCTCGTTTTAAGAAGCATTTGAACTCTATTGCTACGATACCTAGACATCTGCAGACGCTATTTCCCAGCAAGGAAGTGTCGCATTTACATTCATTTGAAGTGTAGACGAGGAATACATGACACTTCGCAAATCATATTATATCTTACCATGAAACATAGAAATGAGATGCGATCTCGCGTTTTAAGAAGCATTAGAAATCTATTGCTACGATACGTAGACATCTGCAAACGCTATTTCCTAGCGAGGAAGTGTCGCATTCACATTCCTTTGAAGTGTAGACGAGGAATACATAACACTTCGCAAATCATATTATATCTTACCATGAAACATAGAAATGAGATGCGATATCGCGTTTTAAGAATCATAAGGACTCTATTGCTACGATACGTAGACAACTGCAAACGCTATTTCCCTGCAAGGAAGTGTCGCATTTACATTCATTTGAATCGTATACTAGGAATGCATAACACTTCGCAATGAATATTATATCTTATCATGAAACATAGATATGAGATGCATAATCTCGTTTTAAGAAGCATTTGAACTCTATTGCTACGATACCTAGACATCTGCTGACGCTTTTTCCTAGTAAGGAAGTGTCGCATTTACATTCATTTGAAGTGTAGACGAAGAATACATGACACTTCGCAAACCATATTATATCTTACCATGAAACATAGAAATGAGATACGATATCGCTTTTTAAGAAGCATTAGAAATCTATTGCTACGATACATAGACATCTGCAAACGCTATTTCTTTGCAAGGAAGTGTCGCATTTACATTCATTTGAAGTGTGGACGAGGAATACATAACACTTCGCAAATCATATTATATCTTACCATGAAACATAGAAATGAGATGCGATATCGCGTTTTAAGAAGCATTAGAACTCTATTGCTACGATAGGTAGACAACTGCAAACGCTATTTCCTTGCAAGGAAGTGTCGCATTTACATTCATTTGAAGTGTAGACGAGGAATACATAACACTTCGCAAATCATATTATATCTTACCATGAACCATAGAAATGAGATGCGATATCGCGTTTTAAGAATCATAAGAACTCTATTGCTACGATACGTAGACATCTGCAAACGCTATTTCCTAGCGAGGAAGTGTCGCATTTACATTCATTTGAAGTGTCGACGAGGAATACATAACACTTCGCAAATCATATAATATCTTACCATGAAACATAAAAATGAGATGCGATATCGCGTTTTAAGAAGCATTAGAACTCTATTGCTACGATACCTAGATATCTGCAGACGCTATTTCCTAGCAAGGAAGTGTCGCATTTACATTCATTTGAAGTGTAGATGAGGAATACATAACACTTAGCAAATCATATTATATCTTACCATGAAACATAGAAATGAGATGCGATATCGCGTTTTAAGAAGCATTAGAACTCTATTGCTACGATACGTAGACATCTGCTAACGCTATTTCCTAGCGAGGAAGTGTCGCATTCACATTCCTTTGAAGTGTAGACGAGGAATACATAACACTTCGCAAATCATATTATATCTTACCATGAAACATAGAAATGAGATGCGATATCGCGTTTTAAGAATCATAAGGACTCTATTGCTACGATACGTAGTGTAACGTCAGGCGTACCGCCTGCCACCCTCCGGCGTCCACCTCATCATCCCCAGCATCCGTATCCGGAGCCCCTGCACACGGGCCACCCGCCGACTCGCCGTCCCTACAGAAGGAGACAAAGGTACGAGAGGGAAGAGGGATGCAGCATGCCGCGCCCACGCGCGATCTCCACACACGAGGGGGAGGACTTCACCCCGTATTACGAGGGCGAGGAGCTCTCCGACACGTACTGGGTCGAATCCCCAGCAATCACGAAGCCCTATACGTACTTCTCGTACATGTGGGATTAGAATAAGCACACTACTCACCTATGTACATACACACCAACACACACCTAGATTTAAGTGAATATATGTATATATTTTATTCATGCACGGTTATGTTCCGTGCACTCGCGCGCACACTCGACGCTCGCGGCTCACGCTTAACGCGGGCCGCGCCCCACTCCGAACGGCCGCCCCACCACGAGGGCCGAGCGGCCGCCCTACTCCGACCGTCCGCCCCACCGCGAGGGCCCAGCGACTCGCGCGCCGCGCGACCCGAGGAGGTCGCGGACGCGAGATCCGAGAGTCAGTTCGCGTCTCATCTCCGAACCGGAGAGTTCCAATCTCATCTCCGAACTGGAGAGTTCGTATCTCATCTCCGAACCGAGGAGTTCTAATCCAGCATCCGAACGATGCACTTCCGATCCGAGCAATAGGCTCATTCGCAACGAGCAATTAGCTCTAATGCATTCGTCTCTATCCATACTCCCATAGCGGAGTCCATTCGATACTTTATACTATTTCTAATTCTCATTGTAATCGCTAGTCAGTAACTTAGAATTTAGTCAAGTGTATCTAGTATAGTGAAATCATAGAATATAGTTTATTTTTACCAGATTCAAAGTATCTTTATTCGAGTTCAAATACAATTCCTTAATTCTAATCCACGGGTACGCTCGCGATTATTCTAATTCTATATCTCATCTACGATAGTCTTGAGGCTCGACGACTAGAGCGAACCAGCGCTTAGTTGCTCCATCCTCACTTCTACCGTGTACAGAATATCTTGCGCCCAGGTCGATCCCGGTAAGCTAGAGCGAACCAACGCTTAGCCGTGCCGTATTCAACCGAGGTTCAAGTATTCTCGATGAGCCTTGCACCTCCGACAAAGCGTACACGACGCGCGGGGAGGAGAGAGTTCATTCGTCGTCTCGCTCGGGAATACGTGGGTGATGCACCAGAATATTCAATTTCCTACGTTCGAGTCCTGGTTCCTGTGAAGGAGGTTTCCTTCGCCGCACGACCCGTACGAGTCGCCAATCGTCAGGGCCAAACGCCGATACCTGCCAGCCGGAGTCAACCCGCCTGGACGCTTATTCCCGTAGACGTACCTCCGTTCCAGCCGTACGCCGCCGCCATCCCGGTTGCGGATCCAAGGCGCTCCAGGTACCTGGAAAGAGAAATCAGACAGCGGAATCAAGCCTTCGCAAGGTAAGTTTAGTGTTAGTTACCGTTTTATCGAGTCCGAAACGCCAACGAACCCGGTCCGGACGCAATTCGCGTTATTTTCGGGAACGGTTACGACTTTGTGCCACCGTTGCGAGCGCAACCGCACCTCGGGACGTGACACGAAAGTTATTTTTGGTGACAGCGGTGGGATAGCCACGCGTTTCCTCCGGAAATTCCGCCGAAAGGAACCGCGAAACTAGATATGGCAACCCGGACTCCGACAAAAACGCGCCAGCAGACACAGCGAGCCGCCGCGATGGCCGATTCCGAACGCGAAAAACGCACTAGCAGAACGCTTGATTTCCAAGACGCTATCGCCGAGCCTCTTCCTAGTACCGCGCAACCAAATACTTCCGCGAAAAATACGAAAGCGACCGATCCGAGTAATGCCGCGTTGCTCCAGCAAATAGAAATTTTACGTCGTGAATTAGAATCTATTCGCAGAACGCCTGATTTAACGCGCGACGATACCGTTTCGCTGGATATTCCTCGGGGAAATCCGCTTTCCGGACATAATTCGAGCTCCGATTTCAATACAAATAGTTCGCAACACGACGAGCTATCGCTTAAGCAGGCCCTCGAAGCCGTGCCGACATTCGACGGTCAGAACATTCCCATTCTTCAGTTTACCCGAGCGTGTAAACGCGCTTATGAGCTTATCCCTAATGGGTGCGAGCGAACCTTCACACGCCTGCTTAAGGGAAAACTCAAGGGTCGTGCCTACGCCGCGCTAGAAGACGAGCCGTGTTACACAATACTCGAATTAACGGACGTTCTTCGCAGCACATTTTGCTCCGTAAAATCAGCTCATCATTATCGGGGTGAACTTGCCAATATATTTATGCGCGCGAACGAGCACATTCTAGATTACATCGGTCGAGTAAAAGATCTTAGAACCGCTATAATTGATTGCGAAAGGCTTGCTCGACGAGACACACCGGAATCGCTCGATGACGTAGACGCGCTCACATTACAATGTTTTAAAGACGGTCTCATTCCAGAAATTCGGATGCAAATGACGGTAAATTCATTCGGTACATTGCGAGAAACGTTCGCTCGAGCGCGGGAGCTCTATCAAATGCACGAACGTGATTGCAACCGGCTAGGTAGATCGCGTGTCGCGCGACCAGAATCGCGCGAAAAACCAGCCGAAATTATTTGCCGAAAATGCAATAATATCGGACATTACGCGACCGAGTGTCGGCTCAGACCGCCATCGCCGTACCGACCGCAGGAATACTTGCGATCCAGGGACGTACCGCCTCCTACTCGAGGCCCCGCGTACGAACGACCGAGACAAATCGTAGCCAGGGACGCGCCCAAATTTTGTCGCTATTGCAAGACCCCGGGGCACGAAATAGGCGAGTGCCGAAAAAGGCAGTACAACAACGCGGTAAATAAAAATTCGGGAAACGACAATGGCCTCCGCACCCGCCGCGAGACAGGTGGCGAGGCCGCGCACCAAGTCCGTCCTCTCGCCGCGAACAACTCCAACGCGGAAATCGACGAAACGCCGCGATAAACATAACCGGAAAAACTAGCACGCCAAACGTAATTCTAAAATCCGATCTTCTAATTTCACCAACTCGCTTCATGGTGGACACTGGGGCGGAAATAAATATTATAAAACGTTCGGCTCTAAAAGCATCCGCGCGAATCGATAAGTCCGAGATCGTAATAATAACAGGGGTAACCGATGGCAAAACCGCAACCTTAGGGACGGTGAATCTTGTCATTTTCGGTCGCGTCGTCCCTTTTAATGTGGTCGAGGATGATTTTCCCCTTAAACCAAGCGGGATCCTCGGCTCCGGGTTCTGTATGGACGCAGAAATCTCTTTTCCAAACAAAATAATCAAATGGAATGGTAAGAGAATTCCTTTCGAAGACGATATCGAAACACTCGAGGAACCGTCACCGGACTCGAAAATAAAGCCTCTCCTATCGCCGAAACGTAAACAAGCGCCGCGCACGGAATCTATTCCCCCTCCGCCGCCGCGCCCGCCGCGTAAATCATCGCCTCCGCTGAAACGCGATGCAGCAACGAAATCGAAGCTTCGAACGCAAGACAAAGCAGCTTCTCCGAAGTCAGGAGACCGTATCTCCATTCCGCCGAGATCAAATATCGGTATCAAGGTCCGCGTAGTTAATTCGAACCTCGCGGAAGGTATAATTCCCCGTATCGATCTTGCGCCGGGTATATTTTTCGGAAACGCTCTCGTCAGAGTAATTCGGGGCAAAGCGGTAACTCGAATAATTAATTCATCCGACCGCGCCGTCGAAATCGCGTTACCAGAAATCGTACTTGAGCCCGCGCAAATCATGACTCCCCTCCACGAGGAGGATAGTCCGTCGCTGTATCCGGTTTTTTCTAAATCTACTAAATCTAACGTATCCGCCGTACCGATCGGCTCATCCCAAAAAGGGAAAACTTCTATTTCTTTCTCGAGTCAGACACCATACTCGACAATCGAAACTCCTCCTTCGCGTTGCAAAATCGCGAATGTTCAACAGATCTCTTATGCTCAGGCGGTTAAAAATAATATACAACAGGCGCCGTTAAAACCAACATCGAAATCCGCCAACCTTTCGAAATCTCGCTTAGATCGAATTCTTAGTCTCCTCCGTCTCGACCACCTCAACGCAGAGGAAAGAGAGCACGTCGTCCGTCTCGTTCAAAGCACGCAGGAGCTTTTTCACATTGAGGGGGATAAATTAGGGCATACGTCAGCAACCACGCACAAGATTCCAACCGTCGACGACCGCCCCGTCAATATGAAACAATACCGTTTCCCACCAGCTCATAAGGAGGAGATTCGACGACAAGTCGACAAATTTTTACAAAATGGTGTCATCTCTCCGTCAAAATCACCATATAATTCGCCATTGTGGGTTGTCCCAAAGAAACCGGACTCCTTGGGCAACAAGCAATGGCGCGTCGTCATCGACTACCGCGCACTCAATGAGAAATCTGTCGCCGATGCCTATCCCCTCCCTTGCATTACCGAGATACTTGATCAGCTCGGGAGCGCGAAGTATTTTAGTACATTCGATCTCGCGAGCGGATTTCACCAGATCCCAATGGAGCCCGCCGATGCTCCTAAAACTGCTTTTTCGACGCCTCACGGGCATTATGAATTTAAAAGAATGCCATTCGGATTAAAAAATGCGCCAGCAACGTTCCAACGACTTATGGACAATGTCCTGTCCGGTCTCCAGGGGAACGAAATTTTCGTCTATTTGGACGACATTGTTATCTACGCTAGCTCTCTTCAAGAACATCGACTTAAATTCGATAAATTAACTCAACGGCTCAAAGAAGCTAATTTAGTATTGCAGCCGGATAAGTGCGAATTCTTGAGGAGAGAAGTAAGCTATTTGGGTCATATTATCAGTGAGCACGGTGTAAAACCTGACCCTGCGAAAATTAGCGCCGTCAAAAATTTTCCGCGCCCGCGCAACGCGAAACAGATCAAACAATTCCTCGGGCTCGCGGGATACTACAGGCGGTTCATCGCAAATTTTTCCAATATTGCTAAGCCTCTAACGAATTTGTTAAAAAAGGACGCGCCCTTTGTATGGCGTAACGAGCATGAGAATTCATTCGTCAAACTCCGAGATTGCCTATGCGAAGCGCCTATCTTGCAGTACCCCAACTTTAAACAACCATTCGTGATAACGACCGACGCGTCCGCCGAAGCTATTGGTGCTATCTTGAGTCAAGGACCAATAGGCCGCGACTTGCCAATCGCGTACACGTCGCGACTGTTAAACGCTGCGGAGAAAAACTACTCCACGATCGAGAAGGAGTGTCTGGCGATTGTCTACGCCGTCCATCACTTTCGTCCATACATATACGGTAATCAATTCAAACTCGTTACCGACCATCGACCGTTAGTGTGGATGAATTCGGTCAAGGACCCGTCAAGTAGACTCGTACGGTGGAGGCTTAAGTTAGCGGAATTTGACTACGAGATGGTCTATAAAAGTGGAAAAACGAACCTTAATGCGGACGCATTGTCGCGGAATCCCGCTCAAATTTTTCCGCTCTCGTATTCAGAAAACTCGGAGGACGACATCTTCGATGTGCCTCCGGAAACCCGTAAAAAGTATACCACACTAGCGCCTCCTCCTACTCCGGTAACATCAGAACCTGAATTACCGACTCCAGGCACGTCCTTCCGTACCAACACAGCACCACCTCCGCAAGTCGCCAGCGACAGCACCGACTTTTATACTCCTGGTCCAAATGAATTTTTCCGACGCGAACCTCTGTTTAATTTCAGCCGTGACGCATTATCAACGCGACGAGACAATGTAGTTGTCTTCGTCACGCAATCTGGGCACCCCTATGACACGGGCGCCAAAGATCTAGCGAACGCTGAAAAATTCCTTCCAAACAAAAATCACGTTCTTACCAAAGCCAAAGTCATACAAATCGGAAACGAATTCCAAATCCAGCTTCCAATCGTCGAACATTCCACCAGATCAATCAATTTCCAGACCGTAATAGAAACATTTAGATCCTTGTGCGACGTCGTAAACGAATTACAATTACAAACATTTAGTATCGCACAAACCTATCTAGACTCCGTATCCTGGTCGCGAATCCAGAAAATCCTTCAGGACCTGTTCTACGAAACAACTGTCCAGATTACGGTCTGCCAGGGCCTCATTAAAACCCCTTCGGTCGAAGAGCGACTGAAAATAATAAGAGAAAACCACGACTCCCCTGTGGGAGGTCACAAAGGGGTTAATAAAACTTATTCTCGCATCAGACAACAATACTTTTGGCCAAACATGAAAACACAAATACAAGAATATATTGGCAAATGTAAAAGTTGTCAGACAGAGAAACTGGTCCGGGTAAAGACCAGACAGCCTCTCACTTTAACCGACACCCCTGGCAGGGCATTCGATAAGATTTCAATGGACGTAATGGGTCCTCTTCCCGAAACTTCCGACGGTTATACGAGTATCCTCACGATCCAAGATCTCCTCACTAAATACTCAGTCGCAGTTCCTCTCAAAACCACCACCGCAGTAGACATTGCCGAAGCTTTAATAAAAGAATTCATTTGTAAATTCGGATGCCCGAAAGGCATACTCACGGACCAAGGTTCGAACTTTATAAACAGCTTGATTAAAGCCATAGCAATCAAATTCCGTATTAAGCAATACAAGTCCACTGCGTTCCATCCACAGACAAACGGGTCCGTTGAACGATCTCACCACGTCCTGGCCGAATATCTGAAGCATTACATAGAGTCGAGTAACGATTGGGTGAATTGGTTACCGTATGCAATGTTTTCATACAACACCAGTGTGCACGAGGGTACATTATACACCCCACACGAACTAGTGTTCGGCAGGATAGCTAGGACGCCGTCAGCCACTCCTTTTCAGGACAGCTCTGATAACGAAACTTATAGCGACTATCTTATACAACTTCAGGAGAAAATCTCGAAATCTCAGGATTTGGCTAAAGCCAATCTAGACAATGCGAAACGCCGTTCTAAATATTATTATGACCGAAATCTCAATGTCCAAAACTTCGAGGTAGGCCAATGGGTCTATCTTTTAAAAGAGCCGAACAAACATAAGTTCCAGGCACAATACTCTGGACCGTACCGTATCCTCGAAATTTTGGGCAACTGTAATGTTAAGCTAAATGTAAAAGGGCGCCATAAAATTGTTCATACGAACAAAATCAAAATTTGTAAACGAATGCATAGTATGCAGAGTGTGGATGCTAGTGAAAGAAAAGTGCGAAAAACTGAAAATGAAGTCAGTGAGAGCAGTGACATTCAAACGAACGCTGAAAGCGAAAGCGACGAAAGTGCCTGCAATCCGAAGGAAGCCCGCAGTCACGGTCCAATCTCCAAACGTTATCGCCAGGATCAACCAGGCGAAAAACCTCAGATTCCGCAGCATCCAGCCGACAGGACCAAGAGAAGGATCCAGCATCCCGAAATCTACCCAACAGACAAGAGATCTCGGCATGGCCGAGATTCTTTTTCCAAGGGGGGTGGTGTAACGTCAGGCGTACCGCCTGCCACCCTCCGGCGTCCACCTCATCATCCCCAGCATCCGTATCCGGAGCCCCTGCACACGGGCCACCCGCCGACTCGCCGTCCCTACAGAAGGAGACAAAGGTACGAGAGGGAAGAGGGATGCAGCATGCCGCGCCCACGCGCGATCTCCACACACGAGGGGGAGGACTTCACCCCGTATTACGAGGGCGAGGAGCTCTCCGACACGTACTGGGTCGAATCCCCAGCAATCACGAAGCCCTATACGTACTTCTCGTACATGTGGGATTAGAATAAGCACACTACTCACCTATGTACATACACACCAACACACACCTAGATTTAAGTGAATATATGTATATATTTTATTCATGCACGGTTATGTTCCGTGCACTCGCGCGCACACTCGACGCTCGCGGCTCACGCTTAACGCGGGCCGCGCCCCACTCCGAACGGCCGCCCCACCACGAGGGCCGAGCGGCCGCCCTACTCCGACCGTCCGCCCCACCGCGAGGGCCCAGCGACTCGCGCGCCGCGCGACCCGAGGAGGTCGCGGACGCGAGATCCGAGAGTCAGTTCGCGTCTCATCTCCGAACCGGAGAGTTCCAATCTCATCTCCGAACTGGAGAGTTCGTATCTCATCTCCGAACCGAGGAGTTCTAATCCAGCATCCGAACGATGCACTTCCGATCCGAGCAATAGGCTCATTCGCAACGAGCAATTAGCTCTAATGCATTCGTCTCTATCCATACTCCCATAGCGGAGTCCATTCGATACTTTATACTATTTCTAATTCTCATTGTAATCGCTAGTCAGTAACTTAGAATTTAGTCAAGTGTATCTAGTATAGTGAAATCATAGAATATAGTTTATTTTTACCAGATTCAAAGTATCTTTATTCGAGTTCAAATACAATTCCTTAATTCTAATCCACGGGTACGCTCGCGATTATTCTAATTCTATATCTCATCTACGATAGTCTTGAGGCTCGACGACTAGAGCGAACCAGCGCTTAGTTGCTCCATCCTCACTTCTACCGTGTACAGAATATCTTGCGCCCAGGTCGATCCCGGTAAGCTAGAGCGAACCAACGCTTAGCCGTGCCGTATTCAACCGAGGTTCAAGTATTCTCGATGAGCCTTGCACCTCCGACAAAGCGTACACGACGCGCGGGGAGGAGAGAGTTCATTCGTCGTCTCGCTCGGGAATACGTGGGTGATGCACCAGAATATTCAATTTCCTACGTTCGAGTCCTGGTTCCTGTGAAGGAGGTTTCCTTCGCCGCACGACCCGTACGAGTCGCCAATCGTCAGGGCCAAACGCCGATACCTGCCAGCCGGAGTCAACCCGCCTGGACGCTTATTCCCGTAGACGTACCTCCGTTCCAGCCGTACGCCGCCGCCATCCCGGTTGCGGATCCAAGGCGCTCCAGGTACCTGGAAAGAGAAATCAGACAGCGGAATCAAGCCTTCGCAAGGTAAGTTTAGTGTTAGTTACCGTTTTATCGAGTCCGAAACGCCAACGAACCCGGTCCGGACGCAATTCGCGTTATTTTCGGGAACGGTTACGACTTTGTGCCACCGTTGCGAGCGCAACCGCACCTCGGGACGTGACAGTAGACAACTGCAAACGCTATTTCCCTGCAAGGAAGAGTCGCATTTACATTCATTTGAATCGTATACTAGGAATGCATAACACTTCGCAATGAATATTATATCTTATCATGAAACATAGATATGAGATGCATAATCTCGTTTTAAGAAGCATTTGAACTCTATTGCTACGATACCTAGACATCTGCTGACGCTTTTTCCTAGTAAGGAAGTGTCGCATTTACATTCATTTGAAGTGTAGACGAAGAATACATGACACTTCGCAAACCATATTATATCTTACCATGAAACATAGAAATGAGATACGATATCGCTTTTTAAGAAGCATTAGAAATCTATTGCTACGATACATAGACATCTGCAAACGCTATTTCTTTGCAAGGAAGTGTCGCATTTACATTCATTTGAAGTGTGGACGAGGAATACATAACACTTCGCAAATCATATTATATCTTACCATGAAACATAGAAATGAGATGCGATATCGCGTTTTAAGAAGCATTAGAACTCTATTGCTACGATAGGTAGACAACTGCAAACGCTATTTCCTTGCAAGGAAGTGTCGCATTTACATTCATTTGAAGTGTAGACGAGGAATACATAACACTTCGCAAATCATATTATATCTTACCATGAACCATAGAAATGAGATGCGATATCGCGTTTTAAGAATCATAAGAACTCTATTGCTACGATACGTAGACATCTGCAAACGCTATTTCCTAGCGAGGAAGTGTCGCATTTACATTCATTTGAAGTGTAGACGAGGAATACATAACACTTAGCAAATCATATTATATCTTACCATGAAACATAGAAATGAGATGCGATATCGCGTTTTAAGAAGCATTAGAACTCTATTGCTACGATACGTAGACATCTGCTAACGCTATTTCCTACCGAGGAAGTGTCGCATTTACATTCATTTGAAGCGTAGACGAGGAATACATAACACTTCGCAATGAGTATTATATCTTAGCATGAAACATAGATATGAGATGCAATATCTCGTTTTAAGAAGCATTTGAACTCTATTGCTACGAAACCTAGACATCTGCAGACGCTATTTCCTAGCAAGGAAGTGTCGCATTTGCATTCATTTGAAGTGTAGACGAGGAATACATAACACTTCGCAAATCATATTATATCTTACCATGAAGCATAGAAATGAGATGCGATATCGCGTTTTAAGAATCATGAGAACTCTATCGCTACGATACCTAGACATCTGCGGACGCTATTTCTTTGCAAGGAAGTGTCGCATTTACATTCATTTGAAGCGTAGACGAGGAATACATAACACTTCGCAATGAGTATTATATCTTAGCATGAAACATAGATATGAGATGCAATATCTCGTTTTAAGAAGCATTTGAACTCTATTGCTACGAAACCTAGACATCTGCAGACGCTATGTCCTTGCAAGGAAGTGTCGCATTTACATTCATTTGAAGTGTAGACGAGGAATACATAACACTTCGCAAATCATATAATATCTTACCATGAAATATAAAAATGAGATACGGAATCGCGTTTTAAGAATCATAGGAACACTATTGCTACGATACGTAGACATTTGCAAACGCTATTTCCTTGCAAGGAAGTGTCGCATTTACATTCATTTGTAGTGTAGACGAGGAATGCATAACACTTCGCAATGAATATTATATCTTATCATGAAACATAGATATGAGATGCAATGTCTCGTTTTAAGAAGCATTTGAACTCTATTGCTACGATACCTAGACATCTGCAGACGCTATTTCCTAGTAAGGAAGTGTCGCATTTACATTCATTTGAAGTGTAGACGAAGAATACATGACACTTCGCAAACCATATTACATCTTACCATGAAACATAGAAATGAGATGCGATATCGCGTTTTAAGAAGCATTAGAAATCTATTGCTACGATACGTAGACATCTGCAAACGCTATTTCCTAGCGAGGAAGTGTCGCATTTATATTCATTTGAAGTGTGGACGAGGAATACATGACACTTCGCAAATCATATAATATCTTACCATGAAACATAAGAATGAGATGCGATATCGCGTTTTAAGAAGCATTAGAACTCTATTGCTACGATACCTAGACATCTGCAGACGCTATTTCCTAGCAAGGAAGTGTCGCATTTACATTCATTTGAAGTGTAGATGAGGAATACATAACACTTCGCAAATCATATTATATCTTACCATGAAACATAGAAATGAGATACGGAATCGCGTTTTAAGAATCATAGGAACACTATTGCTACGATACGTAGACATCTGCAAACGCTATTTCCTTGCAAGGAAGTGTCGCATTTACATTCATTTGAAGTGTAGACGAGGAATACATAACACTTCGCACATCATATTATATCTTACCATGGAACATAGAAATGAGATGCGATATAGCGTTTGAAGAAGCATTAGAAATCTATTGCTACGATACGTAGACATCTGCTAACGCTATTTCCTAGCGAGGAAGTGTCGCATTTACATTCATTTGAAGTGTAGACGAGGAATACATAACACTTCGCACATCATATTATATCTTACCATGAAACATAGAAATGAGATGCGATATCGCGTTTTAAGAAGCATTAGAACTCTATTGCTGCGATAGGTAGACATCTGCAAACGCTATTTCCTTGCAAGGAAGTGTCGCATTTACATTCGTTTGAAGTGTAGACGAAGAATACATGACACTTCGCAAACCATATTATATCTTACCATAAAACATAGAAATGAGATGCGATATCGCGTTTTAAGGAGCATTAGAACTCTATCGCTGCGATACCTAGACATCTGTAGACGCCATTTCCTAGCAAGGAAGTGTCGCATTTACATTCATTTGAAGCGTAGACGAGGAATACATAACACTTCGCAAATCATAGTATATCTTACCATGAAACATAGAAATGAGATACGATATCGCGTTTTAAGAATCATAGGAACACTATTGCTACGATACGTAGACATCTGCAAACGCTATTTCCTAGCGCTGAAGTGTCGCATTCACATTCATTTGAAGTGTAGACGAGGAATACATAACACTTCGCAAATCATATTATATCTTACCATGAAACATAGAAATGAGATGCGATATCGCGTTTTAAGTATCATAAGAACCCTATTGCTTCGATACGTAGACAACTGCAAACGCTATTTCCTTGGAAGGAAGTGTCGCATTTACATTCATTTTAATCGTATACGAGGAGTGCATGACACGTCGCAATGAATATTATATCTTATCATGAAACATAGATGTGGGATGCAATATCTCGTTTTAAGAAGCATTTGAACTCTATTGCTACGATACCTAGACATCTGCAGACGCTATTTCCCAGCAAGGAAGTGTCGCATTTACATTCATTTGAAGTGTAGACGAGGAATACATGACACTTCGCAAATCATATTATATCTTACCATGAAACATAGAAATGAGATGCGATCTCGCGTTTTAAGAAGCATTAGAAATCTATTGCTACGATACGTAGACATCTGCAAACGCTATTTCCTAGCGAGGAAGTGTCGCATTCACATTCCTTTGAAGTGTAGACGAGGAATACATAACACTTCGCAAATCATATTATATCTTACCATGAAACATAGAAATGAGATGCGATATCGCGTTTTAAGAATCATAAGGACTCTATTGCTACGATACGTAGACAACTGCAAACGCTATTTCCCTGCAAGGAAGTGTCGCATTTACATTCATTTGAATCGTATACTAGGAATGCATAACACTTCGCAATGAATATTATATCTTATCATGAAACATAGATATGAGATGCATAATCTCGTTTTAAGAAGCATTTGAACTCTATTGCTACGATACCTAGACATCTGCTGACGCTTTTTCCTAGTAAGGAAGTGTCGCATTTACATTCATTTGAAGTGTAGACGAAGAATACATGACACTTCGCAAACCATATTATATCTTACCATGAAACATAGAAATGAGATGCGATATCGCGTTTTAAGAATCATGAGAACTCTATCGCTACGATACCTAGACATCTGCGGACGCTATTTCTTTGCAAGGAAGTGTCGCATTTACATTCATTTGAAGCGTAGACGAGGAATACATAACACTTCGCAATGAGTATTATATCTTAGCATGAAACATAGATATGAGATGCAATATCTCGTTTTAAGAAGCATTTGAACTCTATTGCTACGAAACCTAGACATCTGCAGACGCTATGTCCTTGCAAGGAAGTGTCGCATTTACATTCATTTGAAGTGTAGACGAGGAATACATAACACTTCGCAAATCATATAATATCTTACCATGAAATATAAAAATGAGATACGGAATCGCGTTTTAAGAATCATAGGAACACTATTGCTACGATACGTAGACATTTGCAAACGCTATTTCCTTGCAAGGAAGTGTCGCATTTACATTCATTTGTAGTGTAGACGAGGAATGCATAACACTTCGCAATGAATATTATATCTTATCATGAAACATAGATATGAGATGCAATGTCTCGTTTTAAGAAGCATTTGAACTCTATTGCTACGATACCTAGACATCTGCAGACGCTATTTCCTAGTAAGGAAGTGTCGCATTTACATTCATTTGAAGTGTAGACGAAGAATACATGACACTTCGCAAACCATATTACATCTTACCATGAAACATAGAAATGAGATGCGATATCGCGTTTTAAGAAGCATTAGAAATCTATTGCTACGATACGTAGACATCTGCAAACGCTATTTCCTAGCGAGGAAGTGTCGCATTTATATTCATTTGAAGTGTGGACGAGGAATACATGACACTTCGCAAATCATATAATATCTTACCATGAAACATAAAAATGAGATGCGATATCGCGTTTTAAGAAGCATTAGAACTCTATTGCTACGATACCTAGACATCTGCAGACGCTATTTCCTAGCAAGGAAGTGTCGCATTTACATTCATTTGAAGTGTAGATGAGGAATACATAACACTTCGCAAATCATATTATATCTTACCATGAAACATAGAAATGAGATACGGAATCGCGTTTTAAGAATCATAGGAACACTATTGCTACGATACGTAGACATCTGCAAACGCTATTTCCTTGCAAGGAAGTGTCGCATTTACATTCATTTGAAGTGTAGACGAGGAATACATAACACTTCGCACATCATATTATATCTTACCATGGAACATAGAAATGAGATGCGATATAGCGTTTGAAGAAGCATTAGAAATCTATTGCTACGATACGTAGACATCTGCTAACGCTATTTCCTAGCGAGGAAGTGTCGCATTTACATTCATTTGAAGTGTAGACGAGGAATACATAACACTTCGCACATCATATTATATCTTACCATGAAACATAGAAATGAGATGCGATATCGCGTTTTAAGAAGCATTAGAACTCTATTGCTGCGATAGGTAGACATCTGCAAACGCTATTTCCTTGCAAGGAAGTGTCGCATTTACATTCGTTTGAAGTGTAGACGAAGAATACATGACACTTCGCAAACCATATTATATCTTACCATAAAACATAGAAATGAGATGCGATATCGCGTTTTAAGGAGCATTAGAACTCTATCGCTGCGATACCTAGACATCTGTAGACGCCATTTCCTAGCAAGGAAGTGTCGCATTTACATTCATTTGAAGTGTAGACGAGGAATACATAACACTTCGCAAATCATATTATATCTTACCATGAAACATAGAAATGAGATACGATATCGCGTTTTAAGAATCATAGGAACACTATTGCTACGATACGTAGACATCTGCAAACGCTATTTCCTAGCGCTGAAGTGTCGCATTCACATTCATTTGAAGTGTAGACGAGGAATACATAACACTTCGCAAATCATATTATATCTTACCATGAAACATAGAAATGAGATGCGATATCGCGTTTTAAGTATCATAAGAACCCTATTGCTTCGATACGTAGACAACTGCAAACGCTATTTCCTTGGAAGGAAGTGTCGCAATTACATTCATTTTAATCGTATACGAGGAGTGCATGACACGTCGCAATGAATATTATATCTTATCATGAAACATAGATGTGGGATGCAATATCTCGTTTTAAGAAGCATTTGAACTCTATTGCTACGATACCTAGACATCTGCAGACGCTATTTCCCAGCAAGGAAGTGTCGCATTTACATTCATTTGAAGTGTAGACGAGGAATACATGACACTTCGCAAATCATATTATATCTTACCATGAAACATAGAAATGAGATGCGATCTCGCGTTTTAAGAAGCATTAGAAATCTATTGCTACGATACGTAGACATCTGCAAACGCTATTTCCTAGCGAGGAAGTGTCGCATTCACATTCCTTTGAAGTGTAGACGAGGAATACATAACACTTCGCAAATCATATTATATCTTACCATGAAACATAGAAATGAGATGCGATATCGCGTTTTAAGAATCATAAGGACTCTATTGCTACGATACGTAGACAACTGCAAACGCTATTTCCCTGCAAGGAAGTGTCGCATTTACATTCATTTGAATCGTATACTAGGAATGCATAACACTTCGCAATGAATATTATATCTTATCATGAAACATAGATATGAGATGCATAATCTCGTTTTAAGAAGCATTTGAACTCTATTGCTACGATACCTAGACATCTGCTGACGCTTTTTCCTAGTAAGGAAGTGTCGCATTTACATTCATTTGAAGTGTAGACGAAGAATACATGACACTTCGCAAACCATATTATATCTTACCATGAAACATAGAAATGAGATACGATATCGCTTTTTAAGAAGCATTAGAAATCTATTGCTACGATACATAGACATCTGCAAACGCTATTTCTTTGCAAGGAAGTGTCGCATTTACATTCATTTGAAGTGTGGACGAGGAATACATAACACTTCGCAAATCATATTATATCTTACCATGAAACATAGAAATGAGATGCGATATCGCGTTTTAAGAAGCATTAGAACTCTATTGCTACGATAGGTAGACAACTGCAAACGCTATTTCCTTGCAAGGAAGTGTCGCATTTACATTCATTTGAAGTGTAGACGAGGAATACATAACACTTCGCAAATCATATTATATCTTACCATGAACCATAGAAATGAGATGCGATATCGCGTTTTAAGAATCATAAGAACTCTATTGCTACGATACGTAGACATCTGCAAACGCTATTTCCTAGCGAGGAAGTGTCGCATTTACATTCATTTGAAGTGTCGACGAGGAATACATAACACTTCGCAAATCATATAATATCTTACCATGAAACATAAAAATGAGATGCGATATCGCGTTTTAAGAAGCATTAGAACTCTATTGCTACGATACCTAGATATCTGCAGACGCTATTTCCTAGCAAGGAAGTGTCGCATTTACATTCATTTGAAGTGTAGATGAGGAATACATAACACTTAGCAAATCATATTATATCTTACCATGAAACATAGAAATGAGATGCGATATCGCGTTTTAAGAAGCATTAGAACTCTATTGCTACGATACGTAGACATCTGCTAACGCTATTTCCTACCGAGGAAGTGTCGCATTTACATTCATTTGAAGTGTGGACGAGGAATACATAACACTTCGCAAATCATATTATATCTTACCATGAAACATAGAAATGAGATACGGAATCGCGTTTTAAGAATCATAGGAACACTATTGCTACGATACGTAGACATCTGCAAACGCTATTTCCTTGCAAGGAAGTGTCGCATTTACATTCATTTGAAGTGTAGACGAGGAATACATAACACTTCGCAATGAGTATTATATCTTAGCATGAAACATAGATATGAGATGCAATATCTCGTTTTAAGAAGCATTTGAACTCTATTGCTACGAAACCTAGACATCTGCAGACGCTATTTCCTAGCAAGGAAGTGTCGCATTTGCATTCATTTGAAGTGTAGACGAGGAATACATAACACTTCGCAAATCATATTATATCTTACCATGAAGCATAGAAATGAGATGCGATATCGCGTTTTAAGAATCATGAGAACTCTATCGCTACGATACCTAGACATCTGCGGACGCTATTTCTTTGCAAGGAAGTGTCGCATTTACATTCATTTGAAGTGTAGGCGAGGAATACATAACACTTCGCAAATCATATTATATCTTACCATGTAGCATAGAAATGAGATGCGATATCGCGTTTTAAGAAGCATTAGAACTCTATCGCTACTATACCTAGACATCTGCAGACGCTATTTTCTAGCAAGGAAGTGTCGCATTTACATTCATTTGAAGTGTAGACGAGGAATACATATCACATCGCAAATCATATTATATCTTACCATGAAACATAGAAATGAGATACGATATCGCGTTTTAAGAAGCATTTGAGCTCTATTGCTACGATACCTAGACATCTGCAGACGCTATTTGCTAGCAAGGAAGTGTCGCATTTGCATTCATTTGAAGTGTAGACGAGGAGTACATGACACTTCGCAAATCATATTATATCTTACCATGAAACAAAGAAATCAGATGCGGCATCGCGTTTTAAGAAACATAAGAACTCTATTGCTACGATACGTAGACATCTGCAGACGCTATTTCCTTGCAAGGAGGTGTCGCATTTACATTCATTTGAAGTGTAGACGAGGAATACATAACACTTCGCAAATCGTATTATATCTTACCATGAAACATAGAAATGAGATGCGATATCGCGTTTTAAGAAGCATTAGAACTCTATTGCTACGATAGGTAGACATCTGCAAACGCTATTTCCTTGCAAGGAAGTGTCGCATTTACATTCGTTTGAAGTGTAGACGAGGAATACATAACACTTCGCAAATCATATTATATCTTACCATGAAACATTGAAATGGGATACGGATTCGCGTTTTAAGAATCATAGGAACACTATTGCTACGATACGTAGAAATCTGCAAACGCTATTTCCTTGCAAGAAAGTGTCGCATTTACATTCAATTGTAGTGTAGACGAGGAATACATAACACTTCGCAAATTATATAATATCTTACCATGAAACATAGAAATGAGATGCGATATCGCGTTTTAAGAAGCACTAGAAATCTATTGCTACGATACGTAGACATCTGCTAACGCTATTTCCTCGCGAGGAAGTGTCGCATTTACATTCATTTGAAGCGTAGACGAGGAATACATAACACTTCGCACATCATATTATATCTTACCATGAAACATAGAAATGAGATGCGATATCGCGTTTTAAGAAGCATTAGAACTCTATTGCTGCGATAGGTAGACATCTGCAAACGCTATTTCCTTGCAAGGAAGTGTCGCATTTACATTCATTTGAGTCGTATACGAGGAATGCATAACACTTCGCAATGAATATTATATCTTATCATGAAACATAGATATGAGATGCAATGTCTCGTTTTAAGAAGCATTTGAACTCTATTGCTACGATACCTAGACATCTGCAGGCGCTATTTCCTAGTAAGGAAGTGTCGCATTTACATTCATTTGAAGTGTAGACGAAGAATACATGACACTTCGCAAACCATATTATATCTTACCATGAAACATAGAAATGAGATGCGATATCGCGTTTCAAGGAGCATTAGAAATCTATTGCTACGATACGTAGATATCTGCAAACGCTATTTCTTTGCAAGGAAGTGTCGCATTTACATTCATTTGAAGTGTGGACGAGGAATACATAACACTTCGCAAATCATATTATATCTTACCATGAAACATAGAAGTGAGATGCGATATCGCGTTTTAAGAAGCATTAGAACTCTATTGCTACGATAGGTAGACATCTGCAAACGCTATTTCCTTGCAAGGAAGTGTCGCATTTAAATTCATTTGAAGTGTAGACGAGGAATACATAACACTTCGCAAATCACATTATATCTTACCATGAAACATAGAAATGAGATGCGATATCGCGTTTTAAGAAGCATTAGAACTCTATCGCTACGATACCTAGACATCTGCAGACGCCATTTCCTAGCAAGGAAGTGTCGCATTTACATTCATTTGAAGTGTAGACGAGGAATACATAACACCTCGCAAACCATATTATATCTTACCATGAAACATAGAAATGAGATGCGATATCGCGTTTTAAGGAGCATTAGAAATCTATTGCTACGATACGTAGACATCTGCAAACGCTATTTCTTTGCAAGGAAGTGTCGCATTTACATTCATTTGAAGTGTGGACGAGGAATACATAACACTTCGCAAATCATATTATATCTTACCATGAAACATAGAAGTGAGATGCGATATCGCGTTTTAAGAAGCATTAGAACTCTATTGCTACGATAGGTAGACATCTGCAAACGCTATTTCCTTGCAAGGAAGTGTCGCATTTACATTCATTTGAAGTGTAGACGAGGAATACATAACACTTCGCAAATCATATTATATCTTACCATGAAACATAGAAATGAGATGCGATATCGCGTTTTTAGAAGAATTAGAACTCTATCGCTACGATACCTAGACATCTGCAGACGCCATTTCCTAGCAAGAAAGTGTCGCATTTACATTCATTTGAAGTGTAAACGAGGAATACATAACACTTCGCAAATCATATTATATCTTACCATGAAACATAGAAATGAGATACGATATCGCGTTTTAAGAATCATAGGAACACTATTGCTACGATACGTAGACATCTGCAAACGCTATTTCCTAGCGCTGAAGTGTCGCATTCACATTCATTTGAAGTGTAGACGAGGAATACATAACACTTCGCAAATCATATTATATCTTACCATGAAACATAGAAATGAGATGCGATATCGCGTTTTAAGAGGCATTAGAAATCTATTGCTACGATACGTAGACATCTGCTGACGCTTTTTCCTAGTAAGGAAGTGTCGCATTTACATTCATCTGAAGTGTAGACGAAGAATACATGACACTTCGCAAACCATATTATATCTTACCATGAAACATAGAAATGAGATGCGATATCGCTTTTTAAGAAGCATTAGAAATCTATTGCTACGATACGTAGACATCGGCAAACGCTATTTCTTTGCAAGGAAGTGTCGCATTTACATTCATTTGAAGTGTGGACGAGGAATACATAATACTTCGCAAATCATATTATATCTTACCATGAAACATAGAAATGAGATGCGATATCGCGTTTTAAGAACCATTAGAACTCTATCGCTACGATACCTAGACATCTGCAGACGCCATTTCCTAGCAAGGAAGTGTCGCATTTACATTCATTTGAAGTGTAGACGAGGAATACATATCACTTCGCAAATCATATTATATCTTACCATGAAACATAGAAATGAGATGCGATATCGCGTTTTAAGAAGCATTAGAACTCTATCGCTACGATACCTAGACATCTGCAGACGCTATTTCCTAGCAAGGAAGTGTCGCATTTACATTCATTTGAAGTGTAGACGAGGAATACATAACACTTCGCAAATCATATTATATCTTACCATGAAACATAGAAATGAGATGCGATATCGCGTTTTAAGAAGCATTAGAACTCTATTGCTACGATAGGTAGACAACTGCAAACGCTATTTCCTTGCAAGGAAGTGTCGCATTTACATTCATTTGAAGTGTAGACGAGGAATACATAACACTTCGCAAATCATATTATATCTTACCATGAACCATAGAAATGAGATGCGATATCGCGTTTTAAGAATCATAAGAACTCTATTGCTACGATACGTAGACATCTGCAAACGCTATTTCCTAGCGAGGAAGTGTCGCATTTACATTCATTTGAAGTGTAGACGAGGAATACATAACACTTCGCAAATCATATAATATCTTACCATGAAACATAAAAATGAGATGCGATATCGCGTTTTAAGAAGCATTAGAACTCTATTGCTACGATACCTAGATATCTGCAGACGCTATTTCCTAGCAAGGAAGTGTCGCATTTACATTCATTTGAAGTGTAGATGAGGAATACATAACACATAGCAAATCATATTATATCTTACCATGAAACATAGAAATGAGATGCGATATCGCGTTTTAAGAAGCATTAGAACTCTATTGCTACGATACGTAGACATCTGCTAACGCTATTTCCTACCGAGGAAGTGTCGCATTTACATTCATTTGAAGCGTAGACGAGGAATACATAACACTTCGCAATGAGTATTATATCTTAGCATGAAACATAGAAATGAGATGCGATATCGCTTTTTAAGAAGCATTAGAAATCTATTGCTACGATACGTAGACATCTGCAAACGCTATTTCTTTGCAAGGAAGTGTCGCATTTACATTCATTTGAAGTGTGGACGAGGAATACATAACACTTCGCAAAATCATATTATATCTTACCATGAAACATAGAAATGAGATGCGATATCGCGTTTTAAGAACCATTAGAACTCTATCGCTACGATACCTAGACATCTGCAGACGCCATTTCCTAGCAAGGAAGTGTCGCATTTACATTCATTTGAAGTGTAGACGAGGAATACATATCACTTCGCAAATCATATTATATCTTACCATGAAACATAGAAATGAGATGCGATATCGCGTTTTAAGAAGCATTAGAACTCTATCGCTAGGATACCTAGACATCTGCAGACGCTATTTCCTAGCAAGGAAGTGTCGCATTTACATTCATTTGAAGTGTAGACGAGGAATACATAACACTTCGCAAATCATATTATATCTTACCATGAACATAGAAATGAGATGCGATATCGCGTTTTAAGAAGCATTAGAACTCTATTGCTACGATAGGTAGACATCTGCAAACGCTATTTCCTTGCAAGGAAGTGTCGCATTTACATTCGTTTGAAGTGTAGACGAGGAATACATAACACTTCGCAAATCATATTATATCTTACCATGAAACATTGAAATGGGATACGGATTCGCGTTTTAAGAATCATAGGAACACTATTGCTACGATACGTAGAAATCTGCAAACGCTATTTCCTTGCAAGAAAGTGTCGCATTTACATTCAATTGTAGTGTAGACGAGGAATACATAACACTTCGCAAATTATATAATATCTTACCATGAAACATAGAAATGAGATGCGATATCGCGTTTTAAGAAGCACTAGAAATCTATTGCTACGATACGTAGACATCTGCTAACGCTATTTCCTCGCGAGGAAGTGTCGCATTTACATTCATTTGAAGTGTAGACGAGGAATACATAACACTTCGCAAATCATATAATATCTTACCATGAAACATAAAAATGAGATGCGATATCGCGTTTTAAGAAGCATTAGAACTCTATTGCTACGATACCTAGATATCTGCAGACGCTATTTCCTAGCAAGGAAGTGTCGCATTTACATTCATTTGAAGTGTAGATGAGGAATACATAACACATAGCAAATCATATTATATCTTACCATGAAACATAGAAATGAGATGCGATATCGCGTTTTAAGAAGCATTAGAACTCTATTGCTACGATACGTAGACATCTGCTAACGCTATTTCCTACCGAGGAAGTGTCGCATTTACATTCATTTGAAGCGTAGACGAGGAATACATAACACTTCGCAATGAGTATTATATCTTAGCATGAAACATAGATATGAGATGCAATATCTCGTTTTAAGAAGCATTTGAACTCTATTGCTACGAAACCTAGACATCTGCAGACGCTATTTCCTAGCAAGGAAGTGTCGCATTTGCATTCATTTGAAGTGTAGACGAGGAATACATAACACTTCGCAAATCATATTATATCTTACCATGAAGCATAGAAATGAGATGCGATATCGCGTTTTAAGAATCATGAGAACTCTATCGCTACGATACCTAGACATCTGCGGACGCTATTTCTTTGCAAGGAAGTGTCGCATTTACATTCATTTGAAGTGTAGGCGAGGAATACATAACACTTCGCAAATCATATTATATCTTACCATGTAGCATAGAAATGAGATGCGATATCGCGTTTTAAGAAGCATTAGAACTCTATCGCTACTATACCTAGACATCTGCAGACGCTATTTTCTAGCAAGGAAGTGTCGCATTTACATTCATTTGAAGTGTAGACGAGGAATACATATCACATCGCAAATCATATTATATCTTACCATGAAACATAGAAATGAGATACGATATCGCGTTTTAAGAAGCATTTGAGCTCTATTGCTACGATACCTAGACATCTGCAGACGCTATTTGCTAGCAAGGAAGTGTCGCATTTGCATTCATTTGAAGTGTAGACGAGGAATACATGACACTTCGCAAATCATATTATATCTTACCATGAAACAAAGAAATCAGATGCGGCATCGCGTTTTAAGAAACATAAGAACTCTATTGCTACGATACGTAGACATCTGCAGACGCTATTTCCTTGCAAGGAGGTGTCGCATTTACATTCATTTGAAGTGTAGACGAGGAATACATAACACTTCGCAAATCGTATTATATCTTACCATGAAACATAGAAATGAGATGCGATATCGCGTTTTAAGAAGCATTAGAACTCTATTGCTACGATAGGTAGACATCTGCAAACGCTATTTCCTTGCAAGGAAGTGTC
The DNA here is from genome assembly GCF_050948175.1 of Xylocopa sonorina. Classification (NCBI taxonomy): domain Eukaryota; kingdom Metazoa; phylum Arthropoda; class Insecta; order Hymenoptera; family Apidae; genus Xylocopa; species Xylocopa sonorina. The sequence continues at coordinate 206,074 of NW_027490167.1, forward strand.
GCATTTACATTCGTTTGAAGTGTAGACGAGGAATACATAACACTTCGCAAATCATATTATATCTTACCATGAAACATTGAAATGGGATACGGATTCGCGTTTTAAGAATCATAGGAACACTATTGCTACGATACGTAGAAATCTGCAAACGCTATTTCCTTGCAAGAAAGTGTCGCATTTACATTCAATTGTAGTGTAGACGAGGAATACATAACACTTCGCAAATTATATAATATCTTACCATGAAACATAGAAATGAGATGCGATATCGCGTTTTAAGAAGCACTAGAAATCTATTGCTACGATACGTAGACATCTGCTAACGCTATTTCCTCGCGAGGAAGTGTCGCATTTACATTCATTTGAAGCGTAGACGAGGAATACATAACACTTCGCACATCATATTATATCTTACCATGAAACATAGAAATGAGATGCGATATCGCGTTTTAAGAAGCATTAGAACTCTATTGCTGCGATAGGTAGACATCTGCAAACGCTATTTCCTTGCAAGGAAGTGTCGCATTTACATTCATTTGAATCGTATACGAGGAATGCATAACACTTCGCAATGAATATTATATCTTATCATGAAACATAGATATGAGATGCAATGTCTCGTTTTAAGAAGCATTTGAACTCTATTGCTACGATACCTAGACATCTGCAGGCGCTATTTCCTAGTAAGGAAGTGTCGCATTTACATTCATTTGAAGTGTAGACGAAGAATACATGACACTTCGCAAACCATATTATATCTTACCATGAAACATAGAAATGAGATGCGATTTCGCGTTTCAAGGAGCATTAGAAATCTATTGCTACGATACGTAGATATCTGCAAACGCTATTTCTTTGCAAGGAAGTGTCGCATTTACATTCATTTGAAGTGTGGACGAGGAATACATAACACTTCGCAAATCATATTATATCTTACCATGAAACATAGAAGTGAGATGCGATATCGCGTTTTAAGAAGCATTAGAACTCTATTGCTACGATAGGTAGACATCTGCAAACGCTATTTCCTTGCAAGGAAGTGTCGCATTTACATTCATTTGAAGTGTAGACGAGGAATACATAACACTTCGCAAATCACATTATATCTTACCATGAAACATAGAAATGAGATGCGATATCGCGTTTTAAGAAGCATTAGAACTCTATCGCTACGATACCTAGACATCTGCAGACGCCATTTCCTAGCAAGGAAGTGTCGCATTTACATTCATTTGAAGTGTAGACGAGGAATACATAACACCTCGCACATCATATTATATCTTACCATGAAACATAGAAATGAGATGCGATATCGCGTTTTAAGAAGCATTAGAACTCTATTGCTGCGATAGGTAGACATCTGCAATCGCTATTTCCTTGCAAGGAAGTGTCGCATTTACATTCATTTGAATCGTATACGAGGAATGCATAACACTTCGCAATGAATATTATATCTTATCATGAAACATAGATATGAGATGCAATGTCTCGTTTTAAGAAGCATTTGAACTCTATTGCTACGATACCTAGACATCTGCAGGCGCTATTTCCTAGTAAGGAAGTGTCGCATTTACATTCATTTGAAGTGTAGACGAAGAATACATGACACTTCGCAAACCATATTATATCTTACCATGAAACATAGAAATGAGATGCGATATCGCGTTTCAAGGAGCATTAGAAATCTATTGCTACGATACGTAGATATCTGCAAACGCTATTTCTTTGCAAGGAAGTGTCGCATTTACATTCATTTGAAGTGTGGACGAGGAATACATAACACTTCGCAAATCATATTATATCTTACCATGAAACATAGAAGTGAGATGCGATATCGCGTTTTAAGAAGCATTAGAACTCTATTGCTACGATAGGTAGACATCTGCAAACGCTATTTCCTTGCAAGGAAGTGTCGCATTTACATTCATTTGAAGTGTAGACGAGGAATACATAACACTTCGCAAATCACATTATATCTTACCATGAAACATAGAAATGAGATGCGATATCGCGTTTTAAGAAGCATTAGAACTCTATCGCTACGATACCTAGACATCTGCAGACGCCATTTCCTAGCAAGGAAGTGTCGCATTTACATTCATTTGAAGTGTAGACGAGGAATACATAACACCTCGCACATCATATTATATCTTACCATGAAACATAGAAATGAGATGCGATATCGCGTTTTAAGAAGCATTAGAACTCTATTGCTGCGATAGGTAGACATCTGCAATCGCTATTTCCTTGCAAGGAAGTGTCGCATTTACATTCATTTGAATCGTAGACGAGGAATGCATAACACTTCGCAATGAGTATTATATCTTATCATGAAACATAGATGTGAGATGCAATATCTCGTTTTAAGAAGCATTTGAACTCTATTGCTACGATACCTAGACATCTGCAGACGCTATTTCCTAGTAAGGAAGTGTCGCATTTACATTCATTTGAAGTGTAGACGAAGAATACATGACACTTCGCAAACCATATTATATCTTACCATGAAACATAGAAATGAGATGCGATATCGCGTTTTAAGGAGCATTAGAAATCTATTGCTACGATACGTAGACATCTGCAAACGCTATTTCTTTGCAAGGAAGTGTCGCATTTACATTCATTTGAAGTGTGGACGAGGAATACATAACACTTCGCAAATCATATTATATCTTACCATGAAACATAGAAGTGAGATGCGATATCGCGTTTTAAGAAGCATTAGAACTCTATTGCTACGATAGGTAGACATCTGCAAACGCTATTTCCTTGCAAGGAAGTGTCGCATTTACATTCATTTGAAGTGTAGACGAGGAATACATAACACTTCGCAAATCATATTATATCTTACCATGAAACATAGAAATGAGATGCGATATCGCGTTTTTAGAAGAATTAGAACTCTATCGCTACGATACCTAGACATCTGCAGACGCCATTTCCTAGCAAGAAAGTGTCGCATTTACATTCATTTGAAGTGTAAACGAGGAATACATAACACTTCGCAAATCATATTATATCTTACCATGAAACATAGAAATGAGATACGATATCGCGTTTTAAGAATCATAGGAACACTATTGCTACGATACGTAGACATCTGCAAACGCTATTTCCTAGCGCTGAAGTGTCGCATTCACATTCATTTGAAGTGTAGACGAGGAATACATAACACTTCGCAAATCATATTATATCTTACCATGAAACATAGAAATGAGATGCGATATCGCGTTTTAAGAGGCATTAGAAATCTATTGCTACGATACGTAGACATCTGCTGACGCTTTTTCCTAGTAAGGAAGTGTCGCATTTACATTCATCTGAAGTGTAGACGAAGAATACATGACACTTCGCAAACCATATTATATCTTACCATGAAACATAGAAATGAGATGCGATATCGCTTTTTAAGAAGCATTAGAAATCTATTGCTACGATACGTAGACATCTGCAAACGCTATTTCTTTGCAAGGAAGTGTCGCATTTACATTCATTTGAAGTGTGGACGAGGAATACATAACACTTCGCAAATCATATTATATCTTACCATGAAACATAGAAATGAGATGCGATATCGCGTTTTAAGAACCATTAGAACTCTATCGCTACGATACCTAGACATCTGCAGACGCCATTTCCTAGCAAGGAAGTGTCGCATTTACATTCATTTGAAGTGTAGACGAGGAATACATATCACTTCGCAAATCATATTATATCTTACCATGAAACATAGAAATGAGATGCGATATCGCGTTTTAAGAAGCATTAGAACTCTATCGCTACGGTACCTAGACATCTGCAGACGCTATTTCCTAGCAAGGAAGTGTCGCATTTACATTCATTTGAAGTGTAGACGAGGAATACATAACACTTCGCAAATCATATTATATCTTACCATGAAGCATAGAAATGAGATGCGATATCGCGTTTTAAGAATCATAAGAACTCTATCGCTACGATACCTAGACATCTGCGGACGCTATTTCTTTGCAAGGAAGTGTCGCATTTACATTCATTTGAAGTGTAGACGAGGAATACATAACACTTCGCAAATCGTATTATATCTTACCATGAAACATAGAAATGAGATGCGATATCGCGTTTTAAGAAGCATTAGAAATCTATTGCTATGATAGGTAGACATCTGCAAACGCTATTTCCTTGCAAGGAAGTGTCGCATTTACATTCATTTGAAGTGTAGACGAGGAATACATAACACTTCGCAAATCATATTATATCTTACCATGAAACATAGAAATGAGATGCGATATCGCGTTTTAAGAAGCATTAGAACTCTATCGCTACGATACCTAGACATCTGCAGACGCCATTTCCTAGCAAGGAAGTGTCGCATTTACATTCATTTGAAGTGTAGACGAGGAATACATATCACTTCGCAAATCATATTATATCTTACCATGAATCATAGATATGAGATGCAATATCTCGTTTTAAGAAGCATTTGAACTCTATTGCTACGATACCTAGACATATGCAGACTCTATTTGCTAGCAAGGAAGTGTCGCATTTGCATTCATTTGAAGTGTAGACGAGGAATACATGACACTTCGCAAATCATATTATATCTTACCATGAAACAAAGAAATCAGATGCGATATCGCGTTTTAAGGAGCATTAGAAATCTATTGCTACGATACGTGGACATCTGCAAACGCTATTTCCTAGCGAGGAAGTGTCGCATTTACATTCATTTGAAGTGTGGACGAGGAATACATAACACTTCGCAAATCATATTATATCTTACCATGAAGCATAGAAATGAGATGCGATATCGCGTTTTAAGAATCATAAGAACTCTATCGCTACGATACCTAGACATCTGCAGACGCTATTTCTTTGCAGGGAAGTGTCGCATTTATATTCATTTGAAGTGTAGACGAGGAAGACATAACACTTCGCAAACCATATTATATCTTACCATGAAGCATAGAAATGAGATGCGATATCGCGTTTTAAGAAGCATTAGAACTCTATCGCTACGATAACTAGACATCTGCAGACGCTATTTCCTAGCAAGGAAGTGTCGCATTTACATTCATTTGAAGTGTAGACGAGGAATACATAACACTTCGCAAATCATATTATATCTTACCATGAAACATTGAAATGAGATACGGATTCGCGTTTTAAGAATCATAGGAACACTACTGCTACGATACGTAGAAATCTGCAAACGCTATTTCCTTGCAAGAAAGTGTCGCATTTACATTCATTTGTAGTGTAGACGAGGAATACATAACACTTCGCAAATTATATAATATCTTACCATGAAACATAGAAATGAGATGCGATATCGGGTTTTAAGAAGCACTAGAAATCTATTGCTACGATACGTAGACATCTGCTAACGCTATTTCCTCGCGAGGAAGTGTCGCATTTACATTCATTTGAAGCGTAGACGAGGAATACATAACACTTCGCACATCATATTATATCTAACCATGAAACATAGAAATGAGATGCGATATCGCGTTTTAAGAAGCATTAGAACACTATTGCTGCGATAGGTAGACATCTGCAAACGCTATTTCCTTGCAAGGAAGTGTCGCATTTACATTCATTTGAATCGTATACGAGGAATGCATAACACTTCGCAATGAATATTATATCTTATCATGAAACATAGATATGAGATGCAATGTCTCGTTTTAAGAAGCATTTGAACTCTATCGCTACGATACCTAGACATCTGCAGACGCTATTTCCTAGCAAGGAAGTGTCGCATTTACATTCATTTGAAGTGTAGACGAGGAATACATAACACTTCGCAAATCATATTATATCTTACCATGAAGCATAGAAGTGAGATGCGATATCGCGTTTTAAGAATCATAAGAACTCTATCGCTACGATACCTAGACATCTGCGGACGCTATTTCTTTGCAAGGAAGTGTCGCATTTACATTCATTTGAAGTGTAGACGAGGAATACATAACACTTCGCAAATCATATTATATCTTACCATGAAGCATAGAAATGAGATGCGATATCGCGTTTTAAGAAGCATTAGAACTCTATCGCTACGATAGGTAGACATCTGCAAACGCTATTTCCTTGCAAGGAAGTGTCGCATTTACATTCATTTGAAGTGTAGACGAGGAATACATAACACTTCGCAAATCATATTATATCTTACCATGAAACATAGAAATGAGATGCGATATCGCGTTTTTAGAAGAATTAGAACTCTATCGCTACGATACCTAGACATCTGCAGACGCCATTTCCTAGCAAGAAAGTGTCGCATTTACATTCATTTGAAGTGTAAACGAGGAATACATAACACTTCGCAAATCATATTATATCTTACCATGTAACATAGAAATGAGATACGATATCGCGTTTTAAGAATCATAGGAACACTATTGCTACGATACGTAGACATCTGCAAACGCTATTTCCTAGCGCTGAAGTGTCGCATTCACATTCATTTGAAGTGTAGACGAGGAATACATAACACTTCGCAAATCATATTATATCTTACCATGAAACATAGAAATGAGATGCGATATCGCGTTTTAAGAGGCATTAGAAATCTATTGCTACGATACGTAGACATCTGCTGACGCTTTTTCCTAGTAAGGAAGTGTCGCATTTACATTCATCTGAAGTGTAGACGAAGAATACATGACACTTCGCAAACCATATTATATCTTACCATGAAACATAGAAATGAGATGCGATATCGCTTTTTAAGAAGCATTAGAAATCTATTGCTACGATACGTAGACATCTGCAAACGCTATTTCTTTGCAAGGAAGTGTCGCATTTACATTCATTTGAAGTGTGGACGAGGAATACATAACACTTCGCAAATCATATTATATCTTACCATGAAACATAGAAATGAGATGCGATATCGCGTTTTAAGAACCATTAGAACTCTATCGCTACGATACCTAGACATCTGCAGACGCCATTTCCTAGCAAGGAAGTGTCGCATTTACATTCATTTGAAGTGTAGACGAGGAATACATATCACTTCGCAAATCATATTATATCTTACCATGAAACATAGAAATGAGATGCGATATCGCGTTTTAAGAAGCATTAGAACTCTATCGCTACGGTACCTAGACATCTGCAGACGCTATTTCCTAGCAAGGAAGTGTCGCATTTACATTCATTTGAAGTGTAGACGAGGAATACATAACACTTCGCAAATCATATTATATCTTACCATGAAGCATAGAAATGAGATGCGATATCGCGTTTTAAGAATCATAAGAACTCTATCGCTACGATACCTAGACATCTGCGGACGCTATTTCTTTGCAAGGAAGTGTCGCATTTACATTCATTTGAAGTGTAGACGAGGAATACATAACACTTCGCAAATCGTATTATATCTTACCATGAAACATAGAAATGAGATGCGATATCGCGTTTTAAGAAGCATTAGAAATCTATTGCTATGATAGGTAGACATCTGCAAACGCTATTTCCTTGCAAGGAAGTGTCGCATTTACATTCATTTGAAGTGTAGACGAGGAATACATAACACTTCGCAAATCATATTATATCTTACCATGAAACATAGAAATGAGATGCGATATCGCGTTTTAAGAAGCATTAGAACTCTATCGCTACGATACCTAGACATCTGCAGACGCCATTTCCTAGCAAGGAAGTGTCGCATTTACATTCATTTGAAGTGTAGACGAGGAATACATATCACTTCGCAAATCATATTATATCTTACCATGAATCATAGATATGAGATGCAATATCTCGTTTTAAGAAGCATTTGAACTCTATTGCTACGATACCTAGACATATGCAGACTCTATTTGCTAGCAAGGAAGTGTCGCATTTGCATTCATTTGAAGTGTAGACGAGGAATACATGACACTTCGCAAATCATATTATATCTTACCATGAAACAAAGAAATCAGATGCGATATCGCGTTTTAAGGAGCATTAGAAATCTATTGCTACGATACGTGGACATCTGCAAACGCTATTTCCTAGCGAGGAAGTGTCGCATTTACATTCATTTGAAGTGTGGACGAGGAATACATAACACTTCGCAAATCATATTATATCTTACCATGAAGCATAGAAATGAGATGCGATATCGCGTTTTAAGAATCATAAGAACTCTATCGCTACGATACCTAGACATCTGCAGACGCTATTTCTTTGCAGGGAAGTGTCGCATTTATATTCATTTGAAGTGTAGACGAGGAAGACATAACACTTCGCAAACCATATTATATCTTACCATGAAGCATAGAAATGAGATGCGATATCGCGTTTTAAGAAGCATTAGAACTCTATCGCTACGATAACTAGACATCTGCAGACGCTATTTCCTAGCAAGGAAGTGTCGCATTTACATTCATTTGAAGTGTAGACGAGGAATACATAACACTTCGCAAATCATATTATATCTTACCATGAAACATTGAAATGAGATACGGATTCGCGTTTTAAGAATCATAGGAACACTACTGCTACGATACGTAGAAATCTGCAAACGCTATTTCCTTGCAAGAAAGTGTCGCATTTACATTCATTTGTAGTGTAGACGAGGAATACATAACACTTCGCAAATTATATAATATCTTACCATGAAACATAGAAATGAGATGCGATATCGGGTTTTAAGAAGCACTAGAAATCTATTGCTACGATACGTAGACATCTGCTAACGCTATTTCCTCGCGAGGAAGTGTCGCATTTACATTCATTTGAAGCGTAGACGAGGAATACATAACACTTCGCACATCATATTATATCTAACCATGAAACATAGAAATGAGATGCGATATCGCGTTTTAAGAAGCATTAGAACACTATTGCTGCGATAGGTAGACATCTGCAAACGCTATTTCCTTGCAAGGAAGTGTCGCATTTACATTCATTTGAATCGTATACGAGGAATGCATAACACTTCGCAATGAATATTATATCTTATCATGAAACATAGATATGAGATGCAATGTCTCGTTTTAAGAAGCATTTGAACTCTATCGCTACGATACCTAGACATCTGCAGACGCTATTTCCTAGCAAGGAAGTGTCGCATTTACATTCATTTGAAGTGTAGACGAGGAATACATAACACTTCGCAAATCATATTATATCTTACCATGAAGCATAGAAGTGAGATGCGATATCGCGTTTTAAGAATCATAAGAACTCTATCGCTACGATACCTAGACATCTGCGGACGCTATTTCTTTGCAAGGAAGTGTCGCATTTACATTCATTTGAAGTGTAGACGAGGAATACATAACACTTCGCAAATCATATTATATCTTACCATGAAGCATAGAAATGAGATGCGATATCGCGTTTTAAGAAGCATTAGAACTCTATCGCTACGATACCTAGACATCTGCAGACGCTATTTCCTAGCAAGGAAGTGTCGCATTTACATTCATTTGAAGTGTAGACGAGGAATACATAACACTTCGCAAATCATATTATATCTTACCATGAAACATAGAAATCAGATACGGAATCGCGTTTTAAGAATCATAGGAACACTATTGCTACGATACGTAGACATCTGCAAACGCTATTTCCTTGCAAGGAAGTGTCGCATTTACATTCATTTGAAGTGTAGACGAGGAAAACATAACACTTCGCAAATCGTATTATATCTTACCATGAAACATAGAAATGAGATGCGATATCGCGTTTTAAGAAGCATTAGAAATCTATTGCTACAATACGTAGACATCTGCTAACGCTATTTCCTAGCGAGGAAGTGTCGCATTTACATTCATTTGAAGCGTAGACGAGGAATACATAACACTTCGCACATCATATTATATCTTACCATGAAACATAGAAATGAGATGCGATATCGCGTTTTAAGAAGCATTAGAACTCTATTGCTGCGATAAGTAGACATCTGCAAACGCTATTTCCTTGCAAGGAAGTGTCGCATTTACATTCATTTGAAGTGCAGACGGGGAATACATAACACTTCGCAAATTATATAATATCTTACCATGAAACATAGAAATGAGATGCGATATCGCGTTTTAAGAAGCATTAGAAATCTACTGCTACGATACGTAGACATCTGCAAACGCTATTTCCTAGCGAGGAAGTGTCGCATTTACATTCATTTGAAGTGTAGACGAGGAATACATAACACTTCGCAAATTATATAATATCTTACCATGACACATAGAAATGAGATGCGATATCGCGTTTTAAGAAGCATTAGAAATCTATTGCTACGATACGTAGACATCTGCTAACGCTATTTCCTACCGAGGAAGTGTCGCATTTACATTCATTTGAAGCGTAGACGAGGAATACATAACACTTCGCACATCATATTATATCTTACCATGAAACATAGAAATGAGATGCGATATCGCGTTTTAAGAAGCATTAGAACTTTATTGCTGCGATAGGTAGACATCTGCAAACGCTATTTCCTTGCAAGGAAGTGTCGCATTTACATTCATTTGAATCGTATACGAGGAATGCATAACACTTCGCAATGAATATTATATCTTATCATGAAACATAGATATGAGATGCAATGTCTCGTTTTAAGAAGCATTTGAACTCTATTGCTACGATACCTAGACATCTGCAGACGCTATTTCCTAGTAAGGAAGTGTCGCATTTACATTCATTTGAAGTGTAGACGAAGAATACATGACACTTCGCAAACCATATTATATCTTACCATGAAACATAGAAGTGAGATGCGATATCGCGTTTTAAGAAGCATTAGAACTCTATTGCTACGATAGGTAGAAATCTGCAAACGCTATTCCCTTGCAAGGAAGTGTCGCATTTACATTCATTTGAAGTGTAGACGAGGAATACATAACACTTCGCAAATCATATTATATCTTACCATGAAACATAGAAATGAGATGCGATATCGCGTTTTAAGAAGCATTAGAACTCTCTCGCTACGATACCTAGACATCTGCAGACGCCATTTCCTAGCAAGAAAGTGTCGCATTTACATTCATTTGAAGTGTAGACGAGGAATACATAACACTTCGCAAATCATATTATATCTTACCATGAAACATAGAAATGAGATACGATATCGCGTTTTAAGAATCATAGGAACACTATTGCTACGATACGTAGACATCTGCAAACGCTATTTCCTAGCGCTGAAGTGTCGCATTCACATTCATTTGAGGTGTAGACGAGGAATACATAACACTTCGCAAATCATATTATATCTTGCCATGAAACATAGAAATGAGATGCGATATCGCGTTTTAAGTATCATAAGAACCCTATTGCTTCGATACGTAGACAACTGCAAACGCAATTTCCTTGGATGGAAGTGTCGCATTTACATTCATTTGAATCGTATACGAGGAGTGCATGACACTTCGCAATGAATATTATATCTTATCATGAAACATAGATATGAGATGCAATATCTCGTTTTAAGAAGAATTTGAACTCTATTGCTACGATACCTAGACATCTGCAGACGCTATTTCCTAGTAAGGAAGTATCGCATTTACATTCATTTGAAGTGTAGACGAAGAATACATGACACTTCGCAAACCATATTATATCTTACCATAAAACATAGAAATGAGATGCGATATCGCGTTTTAAGGAGCATTAGAAATCTATTGCTACGATACGTAGACATCTGCAAACGCTATTTCTTTGCAAGGAAGTGTCGCATTTACATTCTTTTGAAGTGTGGACGAGGAATACATAACACTTCGCAAATCATATTATATCTTACCATGAAACATAGAAATGAGATGCGATATCGCGTTTTAAGAAGCATTACAACTCTATTGCTACGATAGGTAGACATCTGCAAACGCTATTTCCTTGCAAGGAAGTGTCGCATTTACATTCATTTGAAGTGTAGACGAGGAATACATAACACTTCGCAAATCATATTATATCTTACCATGAAACATAGAAATGAGATGCGATATCGCGTTTTAAGAACCATTAGAACTCTATCGCTACGATACCTAGACATCTGCAGATGCCATTTCCTAGCAAGGAAGTGTCGCATTTCCATTCATTTGAAGTGTAGACGAGGAATACATATCACTTCGCAAATCATATTATATCTTACCATGAAACATAGGAATGAGATACGGAATCGCGTTTTAAGAATCATAGGAACACTATTGCTACGATACGTAGACATCTGCAAACGCTATTTCCTTCCAAGAAAGTGTCGCATTTACATTCATTTGTAGTGTAGACGAGGAATACATAACACTTCGCAAATTATATAATATCTTACCATGAAACATAGAAATGAGATGCGATATCGCGTTTTAAGAAGCATTAGAAATCTATTGCTACGATACGTAGACATCTGCTAACGCTATTTCCTACCGAGGAAGTGTTGCATTTACATTCATTTGAAGCGTAGACGAGGAATACATAACACTTCGCACATCATATTATATCTTACCATGAAACATAGAAATGAGATGCGATATCGCGTTTTAAGAAGCATTAGAACTCTATTGCTGCGATAGGTAGACATCTGCAAACGCTATTTCCTTGCAAGGAAGTGTCGCATTTACATTCATTTGAAGTGTAGACGAGGAATACATAACACTTCGCAAATCATATTATATCTTACCATGAAACATAGAAATGAGATGCGATATCGCGTTTTAAGAAGCATTAGAACTCTATCGCTACGATACCTAGACATCTGCAGACGCTATTTCCTAGCAAGGAAGTGTCGCATTTACATTCATTTGAAGTGTAGACGAGGAATACATAACACTTCGCAAATCATATTATATCTTACCATGAAGCATAGAAGTGAGATGCGATATCGCGTTTTAAGAATCATAAGAACTCTATCGCTACGATACCTAGACATCTGCGGACGCTATTTCTTTGCAAGGAAGTGTCGCATTTACATTCATTTGAAGTGTAGACGAGGAATACATAACACTTCGCAAATCATATTATATCTTACCATGAAGCATAGAAATGAGATGCGATATCGCGTTTTAAGAAGCATTAGAACTCTATCGCTACGATACCTAGACATCTGCAGACGCTATTTCCTAGCAAGGAAGTGTCGCATTTACATTCATTTGAAGTGTAGACGAGGAATACATAACACTTCGCAAATCATATTATATCTTACCATGAAGCATAGAAGTGAGATGCGATATCGCGTTTTAAGAATCATAAGAACTCTATCGCTACGATACCTAGACATCTGCGGACGCTATTTCTTTGCAAGGAAGTGTCGCATTTACATTCATTTGAAGTGTAGACGAGGAATACATAACACTTCGCAAATCATATTATATCTTACCATGAAGCATAGAAATGAGATGCGATATCGCGTTTTAAGAAGCATTAGAACTCTATCGCTACGATACCTAGACATCTGCAGACGCTATTTCCTAGCAAGGAAGTGTCGCATTTACATTCATTTGAAGTGTAGACGAGGAATACATAACACTTCGCAAATCATATTATATCTTACCATGAAACATAGAAATCAGATACGGAATCGCGTTTTAAGAATCATAGGAACACTATTGCTACGATACGTAGACATCTGCAAACGCTATTTCCTTGCAAGGAAGTGTCGCATTTACATTCATTTGAAGTGTAGACGAGGAAAACATAACACTTCGCAAATCGTATTATATCTTACCATGAAACATAGAAATGAGATGCGATATCGCGTTTTAAGAAGCATTAGAAATCTATTGCTACGATACGTAGACATCTGCTAACGCTATTTCCTAGCGAGGAAGTGTCGCATTTACATTCATTTGAAGCGTAGACGAGGAATACATAACACTTCGCACATCATATTATATCTTACCATGAAACATAGAAATGAGATGCGATATCGCGTTTTAAGAAGCATTAGAACTCTATTGCTGCGATAAGTAGACATCTGCAAACGCTATTTCCTTGCAAGGAAGTGTCGCATTTACATTCATTTGAAGTGCAGACGGGGAATACATAACACTTCGCAAATTATATAATATCTTACCATGAAACATAGAAATGAGATGCGATATCGCGTTTTAAGAAGCATTAGAAATCTACTGCTACGATACGTAGACATCTGCAAACGCTATTTCCTAGCGAGGAAGTGTCGCATTTACATTCATTTGAAGTGTAGACGAGGAATACATAACACTTCGCAAATCATATTATATCTTACCATGAAACATAGAAATGAGATGCGATATCGCGTTTTAAGTATCATAAGAACCCTATTGCTTCGATACGTAGACAACTGCAAACGCAATTTCCTTGGAAGGAAGTGTCGCATTTACATTCATTTGAATCGTATACGAGGAGTGCTTGACACTTCGCAATGAATATTATATCTTATCATGAAACATAGATATGAGATGCAATATCTCGTTTTAAGAAGCATTTGAACTCTATTGCTACGATACCTAGACATCTGCAGACGCTATTTCCTAGTAAGGAAGTATCGCATTTACATTTATTTGAAGTGTAGACGAAGAATACATGACACTTCGCAAACCATATTATATCTTACCATGAAACATAGAAATGAGATGCGATATCGCGTTTTAAGGAGCATTAGAAATCTATTGCTACGATACGTAGACATCTGCAAACGCTATTTCTTTGCAAGGAAGTGTCGCATTTACATTCATTTGAAGTGTAGACGAGGAATACATAACACTTTGCAAATCATATTATATCTTACCATGAAACATAGAAATGAGATGCGATATCGCGTTTTAAGAAGCATTAGAACTCTATTGCTACGATACCTAGACATCTGCGGACGCTATTTCTTTGCAAGGAAGTGTCGCATTTACATTCATTTGAAGAGTAGACGAGGAATACATAACACTTCGCAAATCATATTATATCTTACCCTGAAGGATAGAAATGAGGTGCGATATCGCGTTTTAAGAATCAAAAGAACTCTATCGCTACGATACCTAGACATCTGCGGACGCTATTTCCTTGCAAGGAAGTGTCGCATTTACATTCATTTGAAGTGTAGACGAGGAATACATAACACTTCGCAAATCATATTATATCTTACCATGAAGCATAGAAATGAGATGCGATATCGCATTTTAAGAAGTATTAGAACCCTATCGCTACGATACCTAGACATCTGCAGACGCTATTTCCTAGCAAGGAAGTGTCGCATTTACATTCATTTGTAGTGTAGACGAGGAATACATAACACTTCGCAAATTATATAATATCTTACCATGAAACATAGAAATGAGATGCGATATCGCGTTTTAAGAAGCATAAGAAATCTATTGCTACGATACGTAGACATCTGCTAACGCTATTTCCTAGCGAGGAAGTGTCGCATTTACATTCATTTGAAGCGTAGACGAGGAAAACATAACACTTCGCACATCATATTATATCTTACCATGAAACATAGAAATGAGATGCGATATCGCGCTTTAAGAAGCATTAGAACTCTATTGCTGCGATAGGTAGACATCTGCAAACGCTATTTCCTTGCAAGCAAGTGTCGCATTTACATTCATTTGAAGTGTAGACGAGGAATACATAACACTTCGCAAATCATATTATATCTTACCATGAAACATAGAAATGAAATGCGATATCGCGTTTTAAGAAGCATTAGAACTCTATCACTACGATACCTAGACATCTGCAGACGCTATTTCCTAGCAAGGAAGTGTCGCATTTACATTCATTTGAAGTGTAGACGAGGAATACATAACACTTCGCAAGTCATATTATATCTTACCATGAAGCATAGAAATGAGATGCGATATCGCGTTTTAAGAAGCATTAGAACTCTATCGCTACGATACCTAGACATCTGCAGACGCTATTTCCAACAAGGAAGTGTCGCATTTACATTCATTTGAAGTGTAGACGAGGAATACATAACACTTCGCAAATCATATTATATCTTACCATGAAACATAGAAATGAGTTACGGAATCGCGTTTTAAGAATCATAGGAACACTATTGCTAAGATACGTAGACAACTGCAAACGCTATTTCCTTGGAAGGAAGTGTCGCATTTACATTCATTTGAATCGTAGACGAGGAATGCATAACACTTCGCAATGAATATTATATCTTAACATGAAACATAGATATGAGATGCTATATCTCGTTTTAAGAAGCATTTGAACTCTATTGCTACGATAGGTAGACATCTGCAAACGCTATTTCCCTGCGAGGAAGTGTCGCATTTACATTCATTTGAAGTGTAGACGAGGAATACATAACACTTTGCAAATCATATTATATCTTACCATGAATCATTGAAATGAGATGCGATATCGCGTTTTAGGAAGCATTAGAACACTATCGCTACGATACCTAGACATCTGCAGACGCTATTTCCTAGCAAGGAAGTGTCGCATTTACATTCATTTGAAGTGTAGACGAGGAATACATAACACTTCGCAAATCATATTATATCTTACCATGAAACATAGAAATGAGATGCGATATCGCGTTTTAAGAATCATAAGAACACTATTGCTACGATACCTAGACATCTGCTGACGCTATTTCCTAGCAAGGAAGTGTCGCATTTACATTCATTTGAAGTGTAGACGGGGAACACATATCACTTCGCAAATCATATTATATCTTACCATGAAACATAGAAATGAGATGCGATATCGCGTTTTAAGAATCATAGGAACACTATTGCTACGATACGTAGACAACTGCAAACGCTATTTCCCTGCAAGGAAGTGTCGCATTTACATTCATTTGAGTCGTATACGCGGAATGCATAACACTTCGCAATGAATATTATATCTTATCATGAAACACAGATATGAGATGCTATATCTCGTTTTAAGAAGCATTTGAACTCTATTGCTACGATACCTAGACATCTGCAGACGCTATTTCCTAGCAAGGAAGTGCCGCATTTACATTCTTTTGAAGTGTAGACGAGGAATACATGACACTTCGCAAATCATGTTATATCTTACCATGAAACATAGAAATGAGATGCGATATCGCGTTTTAAGAAGCATTATAAATCTATTGCTACGATACGTAGACGTCTGCAAACGCTATTTCCTAGCAAGGAAGTGTCGCATTTACATTCATTTGAAGTGTAGACAAGGAATACATAACACTTCGCAAATCATATTATATCCTACCATGAAACATAGAAATGAGATGCTATATCGCATTTTAAGAAGCATTAGAAATCTATTGCTACGATGCGTAGACATCTGCAAACGCTATTTCCTAGCGAGGAAGTGTCGCATTTACATTCATTTGAAGTGTAGACGAGGAATACATAACACTTCGCACATCATATTATATCCTACCATGAAACTTAGAAAGGAGATGCGATATCGCGTTTTAAGAAGCATTAGAATTCTATTGCTACGATAGGTAGACATCTGCAAACCCTATTTCCTTGCAAGGAAGTTTCGCATTTACATTCATTTGAATCGTATACGAGGATTGCATAACACTTCCCAATGAATATTATATCTTATCACGAAACATAGATATGAGATGCAATATCTCGTTTTTAGAAGCATTTGAACTCTATTGCTACGATACCTAGACATCTGCAGACGCTATTTCCTAGCAAGGAAGTGTCGCATTTACATTCATTTGAAGTGTAGACGAGGAATACATAACACTTCGCAAGTCATATTATATCTTACCATGAAGCATAGAAATGAGATGCGATATCGCGTTTTAAGAAGCATTAGAACTCTATCGCTACGATACCTAGACATCTGCAGACGCTATTTCCAACAAGGAAGTGTCGCATTTACATTCATTTGAAGTGTAGAAGAGGAATACATGACACTTCGCAAATCATGTTATATCTTACCATGAAGCATAGAAATGAGATGCGATATCGCGTTTTAAGAAGCATTAGAACTCTATTGCTGCGATAAGTAGACATCTGCAAACGCTATTTCCTTGCAAGGAAGTGTCGCATTTACATTCATTTGAAGTGCAGACGGGGAATACATAACACTTCGCAAATTATATAATATCTTACCATGAAACATAGAAATGAGATGCGATATCGCGTTTTAAGGAGCATTAGAAATCTACTGCTACGATACGTAGACATCTGCAAACGCTATTTCCTAGCGAGGAAGTGTCGCATTTACATTCATTTGAAGTGTAGACGAGGAATACATAACACTTCGCAAATCATATTATATCTTACCATGAAACATAGAAATGAGATGCGATATCGCGTTTTAAGTATCATAAGAACCCTATTGCTTCGATACGTAGACAACTGCAAACGCAATTTCCTTGGAAGGAAGTGTCGCATTTACATTCATTTGAATCGTATACGAGGAGTGCTTGACACTTCGCAATGAATATTATATCTTATCATGAAACATAGATATGAGATGCAATATCTCGTTTTAAGAAGCATTTGAACTCTATTGCTACGATACCTAGACATCTGCAGACGCTATTTCCTAGTAAGGAAGTATCGCATTTACATTTATTTGAAGTGTAGACGAAGAATACATGACACTTCGCAAACCATATTATATCTTACCATGAAACATAGAAATGAGATGCGATATCGCGTTTTAAGGAGCATTAGAAATCTATTGCTACGATACGTAGACATCTGCAAACGCTATTTCTTTGCAAGGAAGTGTCGCATTTACATTCATTTGAAGTGTAGACGAGGAATACATAACACTTTGCAAATCATATTATATCTTACCATGAAACATAGAAATGAGATGCGATATCGCGTTTTAAGAAGCATTAGAACTCTATTGCTACGATACCTAGACATCTGCGGACGCTATTTCTTTGCAAGGAAGTGTCGCATTTACATTCATTTGAAGAGTAGACGAGGAATACATAACACTTCGCAAATCATATTATATCTTACCCTGAAGGATAGAAATGAGGTGCGATATCGCGTTTTAAGAATCAAAAGAACTCTATCGCTACGATACCTAGACATCTGCGGACGCTATTTCCTTGCAAGGAAGTGTCGCATTTACATTCATTTGAAGTGTAGACGAGGAATACATAACACTTCGCAAATCATATTATATCTTACCATGAAGCATAGAAATGAGATGCGATATCGCATTTTAAGAAGTATTAGAACCCTATCGCTACGATACCTAGACATCTGCAGACGCTATTTCCTAGCAAGGAAGTGTCGCATTTACATTCATTTGTAGTGTAGACGAGGAATACATAACACTTCGCAAATTATATAATATCTTACCATGAAACATAGAAATGAGATGCGATATCGCGTTTTAAGAAGCATAAGAAATCTATTGCTACGATACGTAGACATCTGCTAACGCTATTTCCTAGCGAGGAAGTGTCGCATTTACATTCATTTGAAGCGTAGACGAGGAAAACATAACACTTCGCACATCATATTATATCTTACCATGAAACATAGAAATGAGATGCGATATCGCGCTTTAAGAAGCATTAGAACTCTATTGCTGCGATAGGTAGACATCTGCAAACGCTATTTCCTTGCAAGCAAGTGTCGCATTTACATTCATTTGAAGTGTAGACGAGGAATACATAACACTTCGCAAATCATATTATATCTTACCATGAAACATAGAAATGAAATGCGATATCGCGTTTTAAGAAGCATTAGAACTCTATCACTACGATACCTAGACATCTGCAGACGCTATTTCCTAGCAAGGAAGTGTCGCATTTACATTCATTTGAAGTGTAGACGAGGAATACATAACACTTCGCAAGTCATATTATATCTTACCATGAAGCATAGAAATGAGATGCGATATCGCGTTTTAAGAAGCATTAGAACTCTATCGCTACGATACCTAGACATCTGCAGACGCTATTTCCAACAAGGAAGTGTCGCATTTACATTCATTTGAAGTGTAGACGAGGAATACATAACACTTCGCAAATCATATTATATCTTACCATGAAACATAGAAATGAGTTACGGAATCGCGTTTTAAGAATCATAGGAACACTATTGCTAAGATACGTAGACAACTGCAAACGCTATTTCCTTGGAAGGAAGTGTCGCATTTACATTCATTTGAATCGTAGACGAGGAATGCATAACACTTCGCAATGAATATTATATCTTAACATGAAACATAGATATGAGATGCTATATCTCGTTTTAAGAAGCATTTGAACTCTATTGCTACGATAGGTAGACATCTGCAAACGCTATTTCCCTGCGAGGAAGTGTCGCATTTACATTCATTTGAAGTGTAGACGAGGAATACATAACACTTTGCAAATCATATTATATCTTACCATGAATCATTGAAATGAGATGCGATATCGCGTTTTAGGAAGCATTAGAACACTATCGCTACGATACCTAGACATCTGCAGACGCTATTTCCTAGCAAGGAAGTGTCGCATTTACATTCATTTGAAGTGTAGACGAGGAATACATAACACTTCGCAAATCATATTATATCTTACCATGAAACATAGAAATGAGATGCGATATCGCGTTTTAAGAATCATAAGAACACTATTGCTACGATACCTAGACATCTGCTGACGCTATTTCCTAGCAAGGAAGTGTCGCATTTACATTCATTTGAAGTGTAGACGGGGAACACATATCACTTCGCAAATCATATTATATCTTACCATGAAACATAGAAATGAGATGCGATATCGCGTTTTAAGAATCATAGGAACACTATTGCTACGATACGTAGACAACTGCAAACGCTATTTCCCTGCAAGGAAGTGTCGCATTTACATTCATTTGAGTCGTATACGCGGAATGCATAACACTTCGCAATGAATATTATATCTTATCATGAAACACAGATATGAGATGCTATATCTCGTTTTAAGAAGCATTTGAACTCTATTGCTACGATACCTAGACATCTGCAGACGCTATTTCCTAGCAAGGAAGTGCCGCATTTACATTCTTTTGAAGTGTAGACGAGGAATACATGACACTTCGCAAATCATGTTATATCTTACCATGAAACATAGAAATGAGATGCGATATCGCGTTTTAAGAAGCATTATAAATCTATTGCTACGATACGTAGACGTCTGCAAACGCTATTTCCTAGCAAGGAAGTGTCGCATTTACATTCATTTGAAGTGTAGACAAGGAATACATAACACTTCGCAAATCATATTATATCCTACCATGAAACATAGAAATGAGATGCTATATCGCATTTTAAGAAGCATTAGAAATCTATTGCTACGATGCGTAGACATCTGCAAACGCTATTTCCTAGCGAGGAAGTGTCGCATTTACATTCATTTGAAGTGTAGACGAGGAATACATAACACTTCGCACATCATATTATATCCTACCATGAAACTTAGAAAGGAGATGCGATATCGCGTTTTAAGAAGCATTAGAATTCTATTGCTACGATAGGTAGACATCTGCAAACCCTATTTCCTTGCAAGGAAGTTTCGCATTTACATTCATTTGAATCGTATACGAGGATTGCATAACACTTCCCAATGAATATTATATCTTATCATGAAACATAGATATGAGATGCAATATCTCGTTTTTAGAAGCATTTGAACTCTATTGCTACGATACCTAGACATCTGCAGACGCTATTTCCTAGCAAGGAAGTGTCGCATTTACATTCATTTGAAGTGTAGACGAGGAATACATAACACTTCGCAAGTCATATTATATCTTACCATGAAGCATAGAAATGAGATGCGATATCGCGTTTTAAGAAGCATTAGAACTCTATCGCTACGATACCTAGACATCTGCAGACGCTATTTCCAACAAGGAAGTGTCGCATTTACATTCATTTGAAGTGTAGAAGAGGAATACATGACACTTCGCAAATCATGTTATATCTTACCATGAAGCATAGAAATGAGATGCGATATCGCGTTTTAAGAAGCATTAGAACTCTATTGCTACGATACCTAGACATCTGCGGACGCTATTTCTTTGCAAGGAAGTGTCGCATTTACATTCATTTGAAGAGTAGACGAGGAATACATAACACTTCGCAAATCATATTATATCTTACCCTGTAGGATAGAAATGAGGTGCGATATCGCGTTTTAAGAATCATAAGAACCCTATTGCTTCGATACGTAGACAACTGCAAACGCAATTTCCTTGGAAGGAAGTGTCGCATTTACATTCATTTGAATCGTATACGAGGAGTGCTTGACACTTCGCAATGAATATTATATCTTATCATGAAACATAGGTATGAGATGCAATATCTCGTTTTAAGAAGCATTTGAACTCTATTGCTACGATACCTAGATATCTGCAGACGCTATTTCCTAGTAAGGAAGTATCGCATTTACATTTATTTGAAGTGTAGACGAAGAATACATGACACTTCGCAAACCATATTATATCTTACCATGAAACATAGAAATGAGATGCGATATCGCGTTTTAAGGAGCATTAGAAATCTATTGCTACGATACGTAGACATCTGCAAACGCTATTTCTTTGCAAGGAAGTGTCGCATTTACATTCATTTGAAGTGTAGACGAGGAATACATAACACTTTGCAAATCATATTATATCTTACCATGAAACATAGAAATGAGATGCGATATCGCGTTTTAAGAAGCATTAGAACTCTATTGCTACGATACCTAGACATCTGCGGACGCTATTTCTTTGCAAGGAAGTGTCGCATTTACATTCATTTGAAGAGTAGACGAGGAATACATAACACTTCGCAAATCATATTATATCTTACCCTGTAGGATAGAAATGAGGTGCGATATCGCGTTTTAAGAATCATAAGAACTCTATCGCTACGATACCTAGACATCTGCGGACGCTATTTCCTTGCAAGGAAGTGTCGCATTTACATTCATTTGAAGTGTAGACGAGGAATACATAACACTTCGCAAATCATATTATATCTTACCATGAAGCATAGAAATGAGATGCGATATCGCGTTTTAAGAAGTATTAGAACTCTGTCGCTACGATACCTAGACATCTGCAGACGCTATTTCCTAGCAAGGAAGTGTCGCATTTACATTCATTTGTAGTGTAGACGAGGAATACATAACACTTCGCAAATTATATAATATCTTACCATGAAACATAGAAATGAGATGCGATATCGCGTTTTAAGAAGCATAAGAAATCTATTGCTACGATACGTAGACATCTGCTAACGCTATTTCCTAGCGAGGAAGTGTCGCATTTACATTCATTTGAAGCGTAGACGAGGAAAACATAACACTTCGCACATCATATTATATCTTACCATGAAACATAGAAATGAGATGCGATATCGCGTTTTAAGAAGCATTAGAACTCTATTGCTGCGATAGGTAGACATCTGCAAACGCTATTTCCTTGCAAGCAAGTGTCGCATTTACATTCATTTGAAGTGTAGACGAGGAATACATAACACTTCGCAAATCATATTATATCTTACCATGAAACATAGAAATGAAATGCGATATCGCGTTTTAAGAAGCATTAGAACTCTCTCACTACGATACCTAGACATCTGCAGACGCTATTTCCAACAAGGAAGTGTCGCATTTACATTCATTTGAAGTGTAGACGAGGAATACATAACACTTCGCAAATCATATTATATCTTACCATGAAACATAGAAATGAGATGCTATATCGCATTTTAAGAAGCATTAGAAATCTATTGCTACGATACGTAGACATCTGCAAACGCTATTTCCTAGCGAGGAAGTGTCGCATTTACATTCATTTGAAGTGTAGACGAGGAATACATAACACTTTGCAAATCATATTATATCTTACCATGAAACATAGAAATGAGATGCGATATCGCGTTTTAAGAATCATAAGAACACTATTGCTACGATACCTAGACATCTGCTGACGCTATTTCCTAGCAAGGAAGTGTCGCATTTACATTCATTTGAAGTGTAGACGGGGAACACATATCACTTCGCAAATCATATTATATCTTACCATGAAACATAGAAATGAGATGCGAAATCGCGTTTTAAGAATCATAGGAACACTATTGCTACGATAAGTAGACAACTGCAAACGCTATTTCCCTGCAAGGAAGTGTCGCATTTACATTCATTTGAGTCGTATACGCGGAATGCATAACACTTCGCAATGAATATTATATCTTATCATGAAACACAGATATGAGATGCTATATCTCGTTTTAAGAAGCATTTGAACTCTATTGCTACGATACCTAGACATCTGCAGACGCTATTTCCTAGCAAGGAAGTGCCGCATTTACATTCTTTTGAAGTGTAGACGAGGAATACATGACACTTCGCAAATCATGTTATATCTTACCATGAAACATAGAAATGAGATGCGATATCGCGTTTTAAGAAGCATTATAAATCTATTGCTACGATACGTAGACGTCTGCAAACGCTATTTCCTAGCAAGGAAGTGTCGCATTTACATTCATTTGAAGTGTAGACAAGGAATACATAACACTTCGCAAATCATATTATATCTTACCATGAAACATAGAAATGAGATGCGATATCGCGTTTTAAGAAGCATTAGAACTCTATCACTACGATACCTAGACATCTGCAGACGCTATTTCCTATCAACGAAGTGTCGCATTTACATTCATTTGAAGTGTAGACGGGAAATACATAACACTTCGCAAATTATATAATATCTTACCATGAAACATAGAAATGAGATGCGATATCGCGTTTTAAGAAGCATTAGAAATCTACTGCTACGATACGTAGATATCTGCAAACGCTATTTCCTAGCGAGGAAGTGTCGCATTTACATTCATTTGAAGTGTAGACGAGGAATACATAACACTTCGCAAATCATATTATATCTTACCATGAAACATAGAAATGAGATACGGTATCGCGTTTTAAGAATCATAGGAACTCTATTGCTACGATACGTAGACATCTGCAAACGCTATTTCCTAGCAAGGAAGTATCGCATTTACGTCCATTTCATTCGTAGACGAGGAATGCATAACACTTCGCAATGAATATTATATCTTATCATGAAACATAGATATGAGATGCTATATCCCGTTTTAAGAAGCATTTGAACTCTATTGCTACGATACCTAGACATCTGCAGACGCTATTTCCTAGCAAGGAAGTTCCGCATTTACATTCTTTTGAAGTGTAGAAGAGGAATACATGACACTTCGCAAATCATGTTATATCTTACCATGAAACATAGAAATGAGATACGGTATCGCGTTTTAAGAAGCATTATAAATCTATTGCTACGATACGTAGACGTCTGCAAACGCTATTTCCGAGCAAGGAAGTGTCGCATTTACATTCATTTGAAGTGTAGACGAGGAATACATAACACTTCGCAAATCATATTATATCTTACCATGAAACATAGATATGAGATGCTATATCTCGTTTTAAGAAGCATTTGAACTCTATTGCTACGATACCTAGACATCTGCAGACGCTATTTCCTAGCAAGGAAGTGCCGCATTTACATTCTTTTGAAGTGTAGACGAGGAATACATGACACTTCGCAAATCATGTTATATTTTACCATGAAACATAGAAATGAGATGCGATATCGCGTTTTAAGAAGCATTTGAATTCTATTGCTTCGATACGTAGACATCTGCAAACGCTATTTCCTTGCAAGGAAGTGTCGCATTTACATTCATTTGAAGTGTAGACGAGGAATACATAACACTTCGCAAATCATATTATATCTTACCATGAAACGTAGAAATGAGATGCGATATCGCGTTTTAAGAAGCATTAGAATTCTATTGCTACGATAGGTAGACATCTGCAAACACTATTTCCTTGCAAGGAAGTGTCGCATTTACATTCATTTGAAGTGTAGACGAGGAATACATGACACTTCGCAAATCATATTATATCTTACCATGAAACGTAGAAATGAGTTGCGATATCGCGTTTTAAGAAGCATTAGAATTCTATTGCTACGATAGGTAGACATCTGCAAACGCTATTTCCTTGCAAGGAAGTGTCGCATTTACATTCATTTGAAGTGTAGACGAGGAATACATGACACTTCGCAAATCATATTATATCCTACCATGAAACTTAGAAAGGAGATGCGATATCGCGTTTTAAGAAGCATTAGAATTCTATTGCTACGATAGGTAGACATCTGCAAACCCTATTTCCTTGCAAGGAAGTTTCGCATTTACATTCATTTGAATCGTATACGAGGATTGCATAACACTTCCCAATGAATATTATATCTTATCATGAAACATAGATATGAGATGCAATATCTCGTTTTTAGAAGCATTTGAACTCTATTGCTACGATACCTAGACATCTGCAGACGCTATTTCCTAGCAAGGAAGTGTCGCATTTACATTCATTTGAAGTGTAGACGAGGAATACATAACACTTCGCAAGTCATATTATATCTTACCATGAAGCATAGAAATGAGATGCGATATCGCGTTTTAAGAAGCATTAGAACTCTATCGCTACGATACCTAGACATCTGCAGACGCTATTTCCAACAAGGAAGTGTCGCATTTACATTCATTTGAAGTGTAGAAGAGGAATACATGACACTTCGCAAATCATGTTATATCTTACCATGAAGCATAGAAATGAGATGCGATATCGCGTTTTAAGAAGCATTAGAACTCTATTGCTACGATACCTAGACATCTGCGGACGCTATTTCTTTGCAAGGAAGTGTCGCATTTACATTCATTTGAAGAGTAGACGAGGAATACATAACACTTCGCAAATCATATTATATCTTACCCTGTAGGATAGAAATGAGGTGCGATATCGCGTTTTAAGAATCATAAGAACCCTATTGCTTCGATACGTAGACAACTGCAAACGCAATTTCCTTGGAAGGAAGTGTCGCATTTACATTCATTTGAATCGTATACGAGGAGTGCTTGACACTTCGCAATGAATATTATATCTTATCATGAAACATAGGTATGAGATGCAATATCTCGTTTTAAGAAGCATTTGAACTCTATTGCTACGATACCTAGATATCTGCAGACGCTATTTCCTAGTAAGGAAGTATCGCATTTACATTTATTTGAAGTGTAGACGAAGAATACATGACACTTCGCAAACCATATTATATCTTACCATGAAACATAGAAATGAGATGCGATATCGCGTTTTAAGGAGCATTAGAAATCTATTGCTACGATACGTAGACATCTGCAAACGCTATTTCTTTGCAAGGAAGTGTCGCATTTACATTCATTTGAAGTGTAGACGAGGAATACATAACACTTTGCAAATCATATTATATCTTACCATGAAACATAGAAATGAGATGCGATATCGCGTTTTAAGAAGCATTAGAACTCTATTGCTACGATACCTAGACATCTGCGGACGCTATTTCTTTGCAAGGAAGTGTCGCATTTACATTCATTTGAAGAGTAGACGAGGAATACATAACACTTCGCAAATCATATTATATCTTACCCTGTAGGATAGAAATGAGGTGCGATATCGCGTTTTAAGAATCATAAGAACTCTATCGCTACGATACCTAGACATCTGCGGACGCTATTTCCTTGCAAGGAAGTGTCGCATTTACATTCATTTGAAGTGTAGACGAGGAATACATAACACTTCGCAAATCATATTATATCTTACCATGAAGCATAGAAATGAGATGCGATATCGCGTTTTAAGAAGTATTAGAACTCTGTCGCTACGATACCTAGACATCTGCAGACGCTATTTCCTAGCAAGGAAGTGTCGCATTTACATTCATTTGTAGTGTAGACGAGGAATACATAACACTTCGCAAATTATATAATATCTTACCATGAAACATAGAAATGAGATGCGATATCGCGTTTTAAGAAGCATAAGAAATCTATTGCTACGATACGTAGACATCTGCTAACGCTATTTCCTAGCGAGGAAGTGTCGCATTTACATTCATTTGAAGCGTAGACGAGGAAAACATAACACTTCGCACATCATATTATATCTTACCATGAAACATAGAAATGAGATGCGATATCGCGTTTTAAGAAGCATTAGAACTCTATTGCTGCGATAGGTAGACATCTGCAAACGCTATTTCCTTGCAAGCAAGTGTCGCATTTACATTCATTTGAAGTGTAGACGAGGAATACATAACACTTCGCAAATCATATTATATCTTACCATGAAACATAGAAATGAAATGCGATATCGCGTTTTAAGAAGCATTAGAACTCTCTCACTACGATACCTAGACATCTGCAGACGCTATTTCCAACAAGGAAGTGTCGCATTTACATTCATTTGAAGTGTAGACGAGGAATACATAACACTTCGCAAATCATATTATATCTTACCATGAAACATAGAAATGAGATGCTATATCGCATTTTAAGAAGCATTAGAAATCTATTGCTACGATACGTAGACATCTGCAAACGCTATTTCCTAGCGAGGAAGTGTCGCATTTACATTCATTTGAAGTGTAGACGAGGAATACATAACACTTTGCAAATCATATTATATCTTACCATGAAACATAGAAATGAGATGCGATATCGCGTTTTAAGAATCATAAGAACACTATTGCTACGATACCTAGACATCTGCTGACGCTATTTCCTAGCAAGGAAGTGTCGCATTTACATTCATTTGAAGTGTAGACGGGGAACACATATCACTTCGCAAATCATATTATATCTTACCATGAAACATAGAAATGAGATGCGAAATCGCGTTTTAAGAATCATAGGAACACTATTGCTACGATAAGTAGACAACTGCAAACGCTATTTCCCTGCAAGGAAGTGTCGCATTTACATTCATTTGAGTCGTATACGCGGAATGCATAACACTTCGCAATGAATATTATATCTTATCATGAAACACAGATATGAGATGCTATATCTCGTTTTAAGAAGCATTTGAACTCTATTGCTACGATACCTAGACATCTGCAGACGCTATTTCCTAGCAAGGAAGTGCCGCATTTACATTCTTTTGAAGTGTAGACGAGGAATACATGACACTTCGCAAATCATGTTATATCTTACCATGAAACATAGAAATGAGATGCGATATCGCGTTTTAAGAAGCATTATAAATCTATTGCTACGATACGTAGACGTCTGCAAACGCTATTTCCTAGCAAGGAAGTGTCGCATTTACATTCATTTGAAGTGTAGACAAGGAATACATAACACTTCGCAAATCATATTATATCTTACCATGAAACATAGAAATGAGATGCGATATCGCGTTTTAAGAAGCATTAGAACTCTATCACTACGATACCTAGACATCTGCAGACGCTATTTCCTATCAACGAAGTGTCGCATTTACATTCATTTGAAGTGTAGACGGGAAATACATAACACTTCGCAAATTATATAATATCTTACCATGAAACATAGAAATGAGATGCGATATCGCGTTTTAAGAAGCATTAGAAATCTACTGCTACGATACGTAGATATCTGCAAACGCTATTTCCTAGCGAGGAAGTGTCGCATTTACATTCATTTGAAGTGTAGACGAGGAATACATAACACTTCGCAAATCATATTATATCTTACCATGAAACATAGAAATGAGATACGGTATCGCGTTTTAAGAATCATAGGAACTCTATTGCTACGATACGTAGACATCTGCAAACGCTATTTCCTAGCAAGGA
The DNA here is from genome assembly GCF_050948175.1 of Xylocopa sonorina. Taxonomy (NCBI): domain Eukaryota; kingdom Metazoa; phylum Arthropoda; class Insecta; order Hymenoptera; family Apidae; genus Xylocopa; species Xylocopa sonorina. Next base: position 235,641 of record NW_027490167.1, read on the forward strand.
AGTATCGCATTTACGTCCATTTCATTCGTAGACGAGGAATGCATAACACTTCGCAATGAATATTATATCTTATCATGAAACATAGATATGAGATGCTATATCCCGTTTTAAGAAGCATTTGAACTCTATTGCTACGATACCTAGACATCTGCAGACGCTATTTCCTAGCAAGGAAGTTCCGCATTTACATTCTTTTGAAGTGTAGAAGAGGAATACATGACACTTCGCAAATCATGTTATATCTTACCATGAAACATAGAAATGAGATACGGTATCGCGTTTTAAGAAGCATTATAAATCTATTGCTACGATACGTAGACGTCTGCAAACGCTATTTCCGAGCAAGGAAGTGTCGCATTTACATTCATTTGAAGTGTAGACGAGGAATACATAACACTTCGCAAATCATATTATATCTTACCATGAAACATAGATATGAGATGCTATATCTCGTTTTAAGAAGCATTTGAACTCTATTGCTACGATACCTAGACATCTGCAGACGCTATTTCCTAGCAAGGAAGTGCCGCATTTACATTCTTTTGAAGTGTAGACGAGGAATACATGACACTTCGCAAATCATGTTATATTTTACCATGAAACATAGAAATGAGATGCGATATCGCGTTTTAAGAAGCATTTGAATTCTATTGCTTCGATACGTAGACATCTGCAAACGCTATTTCCTTGCAAGGAAGTGTCGCATTTACATTCATTTGAAGTGTAGACGAGGAATACATAACACTTCGCAAATCATATTATATCTTACCATGAAACGTAGAAATGAGATGCGATATCGCGTTTTAAGAAGCATTAGAATTCTATTGCTACGATAGGTAGACATCTGCAAACACTATTTCCTTGCAAGGAAGTGTCGCATTTACATTCATTTGAAGTGTAGACGAGGAATACATGACACTTCGCAAATCATATTATATCTTACCATGAAACGTAGAAATGAGTTGCGATATCGCGTTTTAAGAAGCATTAGAATTCTATTGCTACGATAGGTAGACATCTGCAAACGCTATTTCCTTGCAAGGAAGTGTCGCATTTACATTCATTTGAAGTGTAGACGAGGAATACATGACACTTCGCAAATCATATTATATCTTACCATGAAACATAGAAATGAGATGCGATATCGCGATTTAAGAAGCATTAGAACACTATTGCTACGATAGGTAGACATTTGCAAACGCTATTTCTTTGAAAGGAAGTGTCGCAATTACATTCATTTGAAGTGTAGACGAGGAATACATAACAGTTCGCAAATCATATTGTATCTTACCATGAAACATAGAAATGAGATGCGATATCGCGTTTTAAGAAGCATTAGAATTCTATTGCTACGATAGGTAGACATCTGCAAACGCTATTTCCTTGCAAGAAAGTGTCGCATTTACATTCATTTGAATTGTAGACGAGAAATACATAGCACTTCACAAATCATATTATATCATACCATGAAGCATAGAAATGAAATGCGATATCGCGTTTTAAGAAGCATTAGAAATCTATTGCTACGATACGTAGACATCTGCAAACGCAATTTCCATGCAAGGAAGTGTCGCATTAACATTCATTTGAAGTGTAGACACTTCACAATGAATATTTTATCTTATCACGATACATATAAGTGAGATGCGATATCGTGATTTAAGTAGCATTAGAACTCTATTGCTACGATACGTAGACATCTGCAAACGATATTTCCTAGCAGGCAATAGTCGCATTTACATTCTTTTGAAGTGAATACGAGGTATACATGACACTTCGCAATGAAAATTATATCTTATCATGAAACATAGAAGTGAGATGCGATATGGCGTTTTAAGGAGCATTAGAACTCTATTGCTACGATACGTAGACATCTGCAAACGCTATTTCCTAGCATGGAAGTTTCGCATTTACATTCTTTTGAAGTGAAAACGAGATGTACATGACACTTCGCAATGAATATTATATCTTATCATGAAACATAGAAGTGAGATGCGATATCGCGTTTTGAGAAGCACTAGTACTCTATTGCTACGGTACGTAGATATCTGCAAACGCTATTTCCTAGCATGGAAGTTTCGCATTTACATTCTTTTGAAGTGAAAACGAGATGTACATGACACTTCGCAATGAATATTATATCTTATCATGAAACATAGAAGTGAGATGCGATATCGCGTTTTGAGAAGCACTAGTACTCTATTGCTACGGTACGTAGATATCTGCAAACGCTATTTCCTACCAAGGAAGTGACGCATTTACATTCTTTTGAAGTGAATACGCGGTATACGTGACACTTCGCAATGAATATTACATCTTATCGTGAAACATAGGAATGAGTTTCGACATCGCGTTTTGAGAAGCATTAGAACTCTATTGCTACGATACGTAGACATCTGCAAACGCTATTTCCTAGCATGGAAGTTTCGCATTTACATTCTTTTGAAGTGAATACGAGATATACATGACACTTCGCAATGAATGTTATATCTTATCACGAAACATAGGAATGAGATGCGATTACGCGATTTAAGAAGCATTAGAAAACTTTTGCTACGATACGCAGACATCTGCAAACGTTATTTCCTAGCAAGGAAGTGTCACATTCACATTCTTGTGAAGAGAAATCGACGTATACAGGACACTTCGCAATGAATATTATTTCTTATCATGAAACATAGAAGTCAGATGCGATATCGCGTTTAAAGAAGCATTAGAACTGCATTGCATCGATACGCAGACATCCAGAAAATCTATTACGTCGCAAGGAAGAGTGGGATTTACATTCTTTCGACGTGCAGACGAGATATACATAACGGGTTGCATTGAATACTACATCTTATCATGAGACAGAGAAATGAGATGCGATATCGCGTTTTATGGAGAATTAGAACACTATTGCTTCGATATGTAGTGTGACGTGGTGACGTCACAAGGCTTGCTCACCCCCCCCCCCTGCTTCAGTTAGACTAGCTCGCAGATCACCACCCATGCGAAAAGCGCGACACGGACAATCGCGATAGCTGTAATTGCGAGGAGCGTGAAATACGCGATGGTAGAACCTCCCCCCCCCCCCCCCCACCCGTTCTTTTCTCTCTCACCGTTCTACGGATTAGACTGGCGGGCTGATTGAAGAAGCGTCCCAGGAGACACCCCTTCGGCGGATTAAAATACCGTAGGTTCGCGGAATGGCTGTGCGCCGAGGTAGCGTGACGGGCTCGACGGTGGAGGAATCGGGAAGTGAGCAAGAAGATACCCTGAAGCCCGAGGGATACTCCTCCCTGCAACGATACGACCGTTGCCATAGCCCATGGAGTCGAACAGGATGGACTCCGGGTGTGAGAAGGACCTCCACCCCTGCCCTGAGCCCATGAAGAGGAAAATGCAAGATGCGCAGCGGAACTGCAGGTGAGCCGTGGAAAGCGCGGCGCGCGACACGCGTCGCAGTTCAAATAATCCAGATGACCCCCTCTAGACACACCGGAGGGGGCGATCAGGGAGGATCACCGAAATCCACCGATCGATGCCCCGAACAATACCGAAGCATATAGCCCTACCCAACCAAGGAGCCCTAAGGAGGATCTAAGGGGATGCGAAGACCCCCAGCAAACCTATATAACGAGCTAGCCAGCATGAAGACAGCCTCTACTTCTTAGCGATTTCTTAGCGACTACTTAGAGACGACTTAGCGAAGGCTTAGCGAAGACTTAGCGAGCAACCTAGCAAACGATTGTACGGAGCGATTTGGAGGAGAGAGAGAGAGAGAAAGAGAGAGAAGGACAGAGCGAGATCCAGAATTGTTGGAAGCGAGAGCGTGAGTCTTTATACGCTAAAGCGTCCCATTTTTTCCTGCCGCATTTCTGATATCACGTATTGTATTTTGTATCGTATAACGGGTGGTGATCCCCGATCATTCGCGACGTGTCGTATAACATTTAGTAGTCCCGCGTCGAGGCAATATAGAAAGAAGCCGTGAGTTTAGTATCCCGCGACCCTAATTTGCGCACTCGGCTAGAAGTAGTCGAGCGAAGGAGTATTTCGAAACTTCGAGGGTTATCTTGCACCGGGTTTCCCCGGGTTGCGTGGTCTACTAGTTTTGTTACTTCCTGAGTAGCTGGCGCCCAAGGAGTCCCAGCCTCGCAGCTTCGAAATACTGGCTGGGTAGGAAATACTTTGTTCTGTACTTGGCGTTGGCGAATCCGCGGACGGTCGCATCGCGCGGATACTTTGTACCCCGGATTAAACTCCTGCATACCCCTTTATTATTGGTTCTATATACCCCCTTTCTTGCGGCTTGTAAAGTGAAAACACGTCACAGTAGACATCGAAGGACGCTATTCCGTTCCAAAGATGTGTGGGATTTACATTCTTTTGAAGTTTTGACGAGATATACATTACGCCTTGGTATATATTATTATATTGGTATAGCATCTTATCATGAAACATAGGAATGTGGTGCGATGTCACCTTTTATGAAGAGTTACAACTCTATAGCTTCGATACGTAGACATCTAGAAACGCTATTCCGTCGGGAGGAAGTGTGGGGTTTACAGTCTCATCAAGTATTGACAAGATATAAATAACGCACAGCGTTGGACATTTCATCTAATCATGAGACATAGAAATGAGATGCTATAACGCGTTTTATGAAGCATTAGAACTCCATTGCTGCGATACTTAGAAACCTAGAAACGCTATTCCGTCGCAAGTATGTGTGTGATTAACATTCTCTTGAAGTATTGGCGAGATATACGTTACGGGTTGCATTGATTTACATCCTATCATGACAAACAACTACATTGCTACGGAATAGTGTTTCTAGACCCCTACGTATGGAATCAGTAGGGCTCTAATGCTTCTTAAAACGCGATAGTGCATCTCATTTCTATACTTCATGACAAGATACAATATTCATTGCGAAGTGTTATGCGTACATCGTCTACACCACAAAAGGATGTAAATGCCACACTTCCTTGCAAGGAAATAGCGTTTGGAGATGTCTCCGTATCGAAGCAATAGAGTTCTAATGCATCTTAAATACCGATATCGCATCTCACTTCTATGTTACATGATAGGATATAGTGTTCATTGCGAAGTGTCATGCATACCTCGTATTCACTTCAAAAGAATGTAAATGCGACACTTCCTTACTAGGACGTAGCATTTGCAGATGTCTACGTATCGAAGCAATAGAGTTCTAATGCCTCTTAAAACGGGATATCGCATCTCATTGCTATGTTTCATGATAAGATATAATATTCATTGCGAAGTATTGTGTATACCTCGTCTATACTCCGAATGAAAGTAAATGCCACACTTCCTTGTTGGGAAATAGCGTTTCGAGATGTCTACGTATCGAAGCAAGAGAGTTCTATTTCTTCTTAAAACGCGACATGGCATCCTATTTCTATGTTTCATGATAATTTGTAATATTCATTGCGAAGTGTTATGTATACCTCGCCTACACTTCAAAAGAATGTAAATGCCACACTTCCTTGCTGGGAACTAGTGTCCTGCAGATGTCTACGTATCGAAGCAATAGAGTTCTAGTGCTTCTTAAATCGCGATACCGCATCTCTTTTCTATGTTTCATGATAATATATAATAGTCATTGCGAAGTGTTATGTATACCTTGTTTACACCATAAATAAATGTAAATGCGACACTTCCTTGCTAGGAAATAGCGTTTCCATTTGTTTACTTATAGGAGCAATAGAGTTCTATTGCTTCATTCAACACGATATCGCATGTCATTTCAATGATTCATGGTAAATTGCAATGTTCTATGCAATATGTTACATTTGTCTGCATCTAGACCTTAGAAGGATGTGAATCCTATACTTACTTGCAACAGAATATCGTTTCCAGATCTCTACGTGTCAAGCAAGACATTTCTAATATTTCAATCAGCGCGATGTCGCATCTCATTTCAACGTTTCAATGCAAAGAATCTGTAGTCATATATCCATAACATTGTGCTTAACTGTTAGAGGTCTTCAATCGAATGTGAACTACATAATTCCATGCAACGGCATGGCGCTCCGTAGTGTCTGTCTGTTAAAGCAATCGAGCTAGAATTCTCCATGCAATGCGCTCGCGCATCCCATTTCATCGTTTCAAAGTAAGAATGCTGTAATCTCTTATGCATAGCTCTATGCTTATCTGCTTTAAGACTTCATAAGAATGTAAATTCTACAGCTCCTGTTCATTCTACAGCACTACTTCGTAGTGTCTACATGTCGAGACAATAGAGTACTAATGCATTATACAATGCCATGACTCATCTCATTTCAACGTTTCGAATGAAGTAAGCTGTAATCTTCTATGAAAAGCATTATAATTATCTGCTTCTACTCTACAATAGAATGTGAATTCTATAGATCTAAGCAACAGGAGGGCAGGCTCTCCACCATCCTACTGCCTGCCCTGATGCGGGCAAAGGATTCCCAGGGCCACTCAAACCGCGACCAACATCTATCTTATACTCTAACCGATTCATCGTTATGCGTTTTCCATTAAGCTTGCCGGGATCAGTGATATTGATTCGCTCAATCTAAATTATTATTTTCTTTTTAAGTTTCTCGATTTTTTTAGTTTCTCTCACGACTATCGCCTATTTCGTTGTACCTTACCCTTACAGTATGGTATATAATCTGTTGTTTGATATTTCTAGGATTTCCTCTTAATAAATACAATGCTTCCACATATTCTCTTTCTCTTTAGTTACATTGTTATTATTTTATGCTTTTCACCCTCCACATTCCCTCTCTACACCACCTCGGAACATGCGTTATACGATTACTGCAGGATGACGCCCCGGTCTCGTTATACCGAGGTCGAGTGTTCTCTCTTGCATCCGTTGATTTATATATGTTATATATTGGAGAATATTTCCTCTTATCCTTTGTATTTTTCGAATGAAATTACATTGACAGAAGTACGACCTAGTTCTGCACGCCTATTTGAAACAACATTAAATCACCTTGTTAAACAATAATATATTAAATGTGACTTGGACTTTTAAATTTGAATTTATAAACATCTAACAGGTAAATATGTTTTTCTTACTATTCATATCATTATACATTCAGTGATTTATTGTGTGCAGTGATTTGATATATTAACTGCTTGATTATATTTTGCAATGAACTTTGCGTACCAAACATTGTTTTTACTCCTGATGGGAGTGGATAGTTCATCGTTTTATATTCTTATATCGCATTGACTATAAAAGTATATGACATCCTTTTTATGCAGTCATGTATAATTATGTACTGTGACGGTTTTTCCCGTTACAATCCGCAAGAAAATGGTATATAGAACCAATAATGACGGGGTATCCAGAAGTTTAGTCCGGGGTTATATCGGGGTACAGAATATCCGCGTGCTTCGGCAACGAGAAGTACAGAGCAATAAATTTCCTATCCAGCAAGTATTTCGAAGCTGCGAGGCTGGGACTTTTTGGGCGCCAGCTACTCAAGAAGTAGCAAAAACTAATAAACCACGCAACCCGGGGAAACCCGGTGCAAGATAACCCTCGAAATTTCGAAATACTCTTTCGCTCGACTGCTTCTAGCCGAGTGCGCAAATTAGGGTTGCGGGATACTGAACTCACGGCTTCTTTCTAGATTGCCTCGACGCGGTATTACAAAAGGGTATACGACACGCCGCGAATGACCGGGGATCACCACCCGTTATACAATACAAATTACAGTACGCGATATCACAATTGCGGCAGGGAACAAATGGGACGCTTTAGCGTATAAGGACTCACGTTCTCGTTTCCAACAAGTATGGATCTCGTTCAGTCCGTCTATCTCTCCCTCTCTCTCTCTCTCTCTCCTCCGAATCGCTCCGTATAATCGCTTGCTCGGTTGCTCGCTAAGTAGTCGCTAAGTCGTTCAGAAGAATAAGAGGCTGTCTTCGTGCTGGCTAGCTCACTATATAGGTTTGCTGGGGGTCTTCGGATCCCCTTAGACCCTTCTTAGGGCTCCTTGATGGGGTAGGGCCATACGCTTCGGAATTGTTCGGGGCATCGATCGGTGGATTTCGGCGATCTTCCCTGATCGCCCGCTCTGGTGTGTCTCCAAAAAGAGGGGGTCCTCTGGATTATTTGAACTGCGGCGCGTGTCGCGCGCCGCGCTTTCCACGGCTCACCTGCAATTCCGCTGCGCATCTTGAGTTATCCTCTCCATGAGCTCAGGGGAGGGGTAGAGGTCCTTCTCACACCCGAGAACCATCCTGTTTGTCTCCATGGACTACTGCAACGGTCTTATCGTTGCAGAGCTCTGGATCGTATCCTTCGGGCTTCAGGGTCTCTTCTTGCTCACTTCCCGACTCCTCCACCGTCGAGCCCGTCACGCTACCTCGGCGCACAGCCCTTCCGCGAACCTGCGGTCTTATTATCCGCCGAAGAGGCGTCTTATGGGTCGCAATGGTCCGTGTCGCGCTTCTCGCATGGGTGGTGATCTGCGAGCTAGTCTAACCGAAGCAGGGGGAGATGAGCGAGCCTATAGTAAATATATTCATCTGTCGACATCGTGAACATTGTTTTTTGGCAAAATTCCAGAAAAACAAATATACTATAAGTAAAATAATAAACATCATAATATTAAATTTAACTCTGTTCATCGTTGCCTTGTTGGACACATCCATAACAATATACAGGGTGGGGCAGTAATAATTAGCACCTCAGATATCCACGAAACTATAAGTTTCATAGAAGTTTTTGCTAATATAAAATTGCATAGTACAAAGGGGCCATCCGTTGTTGAAAATAGTTTTTTTGTAAGTGAAGTTATGTTGGACATATGAAGGTTACCTTCATTTTTTAAAATGAATTGGTATGTCCATTCTTCCGTAATACGATAGAGCATTTTAAAGCAAGTTTAACGATCTGTAACATGAAGGCATTGAAGGTTACAAAAAGTAAAGAAAGGCGATAATACTCACGGTTTTGATAGTAAATGAAACATACGTATTGTAAACAGTGGTGGAAGACGTAATACTTATCGTTTACTTCACTGTGAATAAACACTTTTCGAAGGGCATTTCAATAGTTTTCAGCATAAGTTAAACATGATAAGATTAGTATTGAAAAATCGGTTCGAATACGTTTGGTTAGGCTGTTCTTTGTGTCGTTCATTTTATAAGTACTGAGCTGCGGATTCCTGAGGACAGCTCACAAAATTGTTGAACTATGGAAGATTATCATTGTGAATTTGAATCAAAAGGTAATTAAATTCCATTAGATTGTAAACAGATCTCAATGTTTCATTTTAGATAGTAAGATTAAATACTCTTTACAAAACTACAAGAATGGATACATACCTTTCTGTTATTATTACTTCATAACGAATTATAATTGCAATTATATAGTTCATTACGATAAAAAATATTTCTCAGAAAATTCTAAATATTAAATAAAACAATCAAGTAAAACATTTTTAATAATTACGAATATGAAAAATACTTGAACATTCCAATAGAAAGATGTCTAAACAGGAGCTAGAAAAGTCAAACATTCAATTTCAATTCCAGAATTCATCTATAAGAGGTAAAATGTTTCGAAAGCTTTAATTACAGTCTTTAATGCAAGCAGTTGGGCACTATTTCTATTTTTAAGAAAATTGATGAAAGTCAACCATTTTGAAGTGGTCAGAATCCTTGTCGTTTGAGCAATAAGTGAATAACAAATAACTGCATAAATTCCAGGCTTAAAAACTTATGGATTAAATCCTATGCAGACTCGTTTATGAGCGAGTTACTAAATAATAATCCACACTAAGTAATCATTTTGAAACTTAAACGATTACATCTCGCGAACTTTCCAAGATATCAGAAGCGTGAAAAGTATGTGGTTTATCAAAAACTCTTCTAAAAGAACGGACGAAGCCAATAGAAATCTTTGTTGAAGTAAGCAAGTTCTAAAGTTCTAAGCAACGCGATGGCCCTTATCTGCCTATGTTTCATAGCAAGTAAGTTCTGAATTTCTATGAAATCCGATGGAATTTCTCACTACTAACGTTTCAAAGTAAGTTCTCAAATTCTCAGTTCTACGTTTAAAACTATGTGTGTTCTATATATTTATGTAAAGTGATGGTTCCTATTAGTTGTGACGGAAACCTATATATAGTAAGTCAGGGAAGCTCGAAGGGGTTAATTATCTAAATGCTTTAAGGTGTAAAATGTACTTTAATCTAAAGCGATCTATCGTTCCAAGGTATCCGCTCACGTACAACTTTTCTTGGGCGCCAGCTGCTCAGAAAGTAGCAAAGGGATAGACTACACGACCCCGGGAACCCTGGGGCGGAAAAACCCTTGAAACTTCGAAATGCTCCTCCTCTCGACTACGCCTAGCCAAGTACACACACTCAGGTCGCGAGATACTGAAGTCACGGCATGTTTATTTATGGTCTCGACGTGGGTTTAACTAAGAAGGGCTACGGAAAACTACGCAACACGCCGCAAATTACCGGGTATCATAACTCGCTTCACGATATAAGATACAATATACAATATGCGACACAAGAAATGGCCCGCTTAAGCGAATAAGCTCTCACGTTCTCTTCTTCAGGTTCCTTGAATTCGCTGGTGGTCCTCGGGTCTCCTGCATCCTCCTCGGGGCTCCTTGGTGGAGTGGGCTGTAGGCTTCGGTATTGTTCGAGTCCATCGATCAGTGGATTTCGGCGATTTCCACTTCTCGCCCCCTTGGGTGTCCCTGAGGGGATCCTCCTGATCATTAAAATTGCATAGCGCCTCGCGCGCCGCGCTCCCATGGCCCACCTGCAGGGCCGCTGGACTTTTGACTTCTCTTTAGGGGGTTAAGAATGGTTGAGGAGCTTCTCACATCCCAGAGCATTATAAAGCACAAAAGCACAAGCATAATGCGATGCATAGAGCTTTACAACCTTCTAACTTACTTTGAACTGTTTATATGAAATGCAATATTGAGGTGCATGAAGCATGACAAATTAAATGCTTCGGCACCTGGACATCTAGAAACGCTATCCCCGGGCAGGAAAGTATAGGGTTCACACTCAATTCATATGCAGAAGCAGATAAACATAACGCGATGCTATGAATATTACATCTTATCATGAAATATAGAAGTAAGATGCGCAGCCGCGTTCTACGAAGCATTAGAACTCCATTGCTTCGATACGTAGACATCTGGAAACGCTATTTCCTTGTGACGAAGTGTGGCACTTACATTCTTTCGGGGCGTAGACGAGTAGTACATAACACTTCGCAATGAATATAGTGTCTTATCATGAAGCATAGAAATGAGATGCGATATCGCGTTTTAAGAAGCATTGCAACGCAATACGTAGACATCTGGATACGATATTTCCCTGCAAGGAAGTGTGGCATTTACATTCTTCTGATGTGTAGACGAGATATACATAGCAATTCGCAATGAATATTACATCATATTATGAAACATAGAAATGAGATGCGATATCGCGATTTGAGAGGCATTAGAACTCTATTGCTACGAAACGTAGATATCTGCAAACGCTATTTCCTATCATAGAAGTGTCGCATTTACATTCTTTTGGAGTGAGTACGAGGAATACATGACACTTCGCAATGAATATTATAACTTATCACGAAACATAGAAATGAGATGCGATATCACCGATTTAAGAAGCATTAGAACTCTATTGCTACGATACGTTGACATCTGCAAACGCTATTTCCTAGCATGGATGTGTCGCATTTACATTCTTTTGAAGTGAATAAGAGGTATACAAGAAACTTCGCAATGAGTATTACATCTTGTCACGAAACATAGAAATGAGATGTGATATCGCGATTGAAGTAGCATTAGAACTCTATTGCTACGATACGTAGACATCTGTAAACGCTATTTCCTAGCAAGCAATAGTCGCATTTACATTCTTTTGAAGTGAATACTAGGTATACATGACAGTTCGCAATGAATATTATATCTTATCACGAAATATAGAAATGAGATGCGATATCGCGATATAAGTAGCATTAGAACTCCTTTGCTACGATACGTAGACATCTGCAAACGCTTTTTCCCAGCAAGGAGTAGTCGCATTTACATTCTTTTGTCATGAATACGAGGTATACATAACACTTCGCAATGAATATTATGTCTCATCATGAAACATAGAAGTGAAGTGCGATATCACGTTTTGAGAAGCATTAGAACTCTATTGCCTCGACGCGTAGACATCTGCAGACGCTATTTCCTAGCATGGAAGTGTCGCATTTACATTCATTTGAAGTGAATACGAGGTGTACGTGACACTTCGCAATGAATATTACATCTTATCACGAAACATAGAAATAAGATGCGATATCGCGATTTAAGTAGCATTAGAACTCTATTGCTACGATACGTAGACATCTGAATACGCTATTTCCTAGCAAGGAAGTGTCGCATTTACATTCGTTTGGAGTGAATACGAGGTATACATGACACTTCGCAATGAATATTACATCTTATCATGAAGCATAGGAATGAGATGCGATATCGCGTTCTGAGAAGCACTGCAACTCTATTGCTACGATACGTAGGCATCTGCAAACGCTATTTCCTAGCAAGGAAGAGTCGCATTAAATTCTTTTGAAGTGAATACGAGGTATACATAACACTCCATAATGATTATTATATCTTATCATGAAACATAGAAGTGAGATGCGATATCGCGTTTTAAGAAGCAATAGAACTCTATAGCTACGATACGCAGACATCTGCAAGCGCCATTTCCTAGCATGGAAGTTTCGCATTTACATTCTTTTGAAGTGAATACGAGATATACATGACACATCGCAATTAATATTATATCTTATCATGAAACATAGGAATGAGTTGCGATATCGCGTTTTAAGAAGCATTAGAACCCTATTGCTGCGATACGTAGACATCTGCAAACGCTATTTCCTAGCATGGAAGTTTCGCATTTACGTTCCTTTGAAGTGAATACGAGATATACATGACACTTCGCAATTAATATTATATCTTATCACGAAACATAGAAATGAAATGCGACATCTCGTATTAAGAAGCATTAGGACCCTTTTGCTACGATAAGTAGACATCTGCAAACGATATTCCCAAGGATGGAAACGTCGCATTTACATTCTTTTGATGTGAATACGAGGTATACAGAACACTTCGCACTGTACATTATATGTTATCATGTTACATGGAAGTGAGATGCGATATCGCGTTTTAAGAAGTACTAGAACCCTATTGCCTCGATGCGAAGATATCTGCAAACGCTATTTCCTAGCGTGGAAGTGTCGCATTTACATTCTTTTGAAGAGAATTCGAGCTATACATGACACTTCGGAATGAATATTCTAACTTATCACGTATCATGGAAATGAGATGCGATATCGCGATTTAAGTAGCATTAGAACGCTATTGCTACGATACGTAGGCATCTGCAAACGCTATTTCCTAGCAAGCAACAGTCGCATTTACTTCCTTTTGAAGTGAACACGAGGTGTACATGACACTTCGCAATGAATATTATATCTTATCGCGAAACATGGAAATGAGATGCGATATGGCTTTTTGAGAAGCATTAGAACGCAATTGCTACGATACGTAGACATCTGTAAACGCTATTTCCTAGCAAGGAAGATTCGCATTTACATTCTACTGGAGTGAATACGAGGTATACATGACACTTCGCAATGAACATTATATCATATCATGTAACATAATAGTGAGATGCAATATCGCGTCTTAAGAAGCATTAGAACCCTATTGCCTCGATGCGGAGATATCTGCAAACGCTATTTCCTAGGATGGAAGTGTCGCATTTACATTCTTTTGAAGTGAATTCGAGGTATAGATGACACTTCGGAATGAATATTATAACTTATCACGAAACATAGAAATGAGATGCGATATCGCGATCTAAGAAGCACTAGAATTCTATTGCTACGATACGTAGACATCTACAAACGCCATTTCCTAGGATGGAAGTGTCGCATTTACAATCTTTTGAAGTGAATTCGAGGCATAGATGACACTTCGGAATGAATATTATAACTTATCACGAAACATAGAAATGAGATGCGATATCGCGATATAAGAAGCACTAGAATTCTATTGCTACGGTACGTAGACATCTGCAAACGCTATTTCCTAGGATGGAAGTGTCGCATTTACATTTATTTGAAGTGAATACGAGGTATACATGTCACTTCGCAATGAATATTATATCTTATCATGAAACAGGAAAATGAGGTGCAACATCATGTTTTCCGAAGCATTAGAACTCTATTGTTTCGATACTTAGACATCTGGGAACGCTATTTCCTAGCAAGGAAGTGTCGCATTTACATTCTGTTGAAGTGAATACGAGGCATACATGACACTTCGCAATGAATGTTATATCTTATCATGAAACATAGAAATGAGATGCGATATCCCGTTTGTAGAAGCATTAGAACCCTATTGCAACGATACGTAGACATCTGCAAACGCTATTTCCTAGCAAGGAAGTGTCGCATTTACATTCCTTTGAAGTGAATACGAGCCATACATGACACTTCGCAATGAATGTTATATCTTATCATGAAACATAGAAATGAAATGCGATATCCCGTTTATAGAAGCATTAGAACCCTATTGCAACGATACGTAGACATCTGCAAACGCTATTTCCTAGCAAGGAAGTGTCGCATTTACATTCTTTTGAAGTGAATACGAGGTATACATGACACTTCGCAATGAATATTATATCTTATCATGAAACAGAGAATCGAGATGCGACATCTCGTTTTAAGGTGCATTAGATCTCTATTGCTACGATTGGTAGACATCTGCAAACGCTATTTCATAGCAAGAAATAGTCGCATTTAAATTCTTTTGAAGTGAATACGAGGTATACATGACACTTCGCAATGAATATTATATCTTATCATGAAACAAGGAAATGAGGTGCGACATCACGTTTTGAGAAGCATTAGAACTCTATTGTTTCGATAGTTAGTCATCTGGTAACGCTATTTCCTAGCAAGGAAGAGTCGCATTTACATTCTTTTGAAGCGAATACGAGGCATACATGATACTTCGCAATGAATATTATATCTTATCATGAAACATAGAAATGAGATGCGATATCGCGTTTTAAGAAGTGTCAGAACGTTATTGCCTCGATGCGGAGATATCTGCAAACGCTATTTCCTAGGATGGAAGTGTCGCATTTACATTCTTTAGAAGTGAATTCGAGGTATGGATGACTCTTCGGAATGAATATTATAACTTATCACGAAACATAGAAATGAGATTCGATATCGCAATATAAGAAGCACTAGGATTCTATTGCTACGGTACGTAGACATCTGCAAACGCTATTTCCTAGGATGGAAGTGTCGCATATACATTTATTTGAACTGAATACGAGGTATACATGACACTTCGCAATGAATATTATATCTTATCATGAAACAGGGAAATGAGGTGCAACATCACGTTTTCCGAAGCATTAGAACGCTATTGTTTCGATACTTAGACATCTGGGAACGCTATTTCCTAGCAAGGAAGTGTCGCATTTACATTCCTTTGAAGTGAATACGAGGCATACATGACACTTCGCAATGAATGTTATATCTTATCATGAAACATAGAATTGAGATGCGATATCCCGTTTATAGAAGCATTAGAACCCTATTGCAACAATATGTAGACATCAGCAAACGCTATTTCCTATCAAGGAAGATTCGCATTTACATTCTTTTGAAGTGATTACGAAGTATACATGACACTTCGCAATGAACATTATACCTTATCAGGTAACATAGAAGTGAGATGCGACATCGCGATTTAAGTAGCATTAGAACTCTACTGCTACGATACGTAGACATCTGAATACGCTATTTCCTAGCAAGGAAGTGTCGCATTTACATTCGTTTGGAGTGAATACGAGGTATACATGACATTTCGCAATGAATATTATATCTTACCACGAAACATAGAAATGAAATGCGACAACTAGTTTTAAGAAGCATTAGGACACTTTTGCTACGATAAGTAGACATCTGCAAACGATATTCCCAAGGATGGAAACGTTGCATTTACATTCTTTTAAAGTGAATACGAGGCATACATGACACTTCGCAATGAATATTATATCTTATCATGAAACAGGGAAATGAGGTGCGACATCACGTTTTAAGAAGCATTAGAACTCTATTGTTTCGATACTTAGACATCTGGGAACGCTATTTCCTAGCAAGGAAGTGTCGCATTTACATTCTTTTGAAGCGAATACGAGGCATACATGACACTTCGCAATGTATATTATATCTTATCATGAAACATAGAAATGAGATGCGATATCGCGTTTTAAGAAGTGTCAGAACGCTATTGCTACGATACGAAGATATCTGCAAACGCTATTTCCTAGAAAGGAAGTGTCGCATTTACATTCATTTGAAGTGAATACGAGGTATAAGTGAAACTTTGCAATGAATATTACATCTTATCATGAAACATAGAAGTGAGATGCGATATCGCGTTTTATGCAGTGTTAGAACTCTACTGCTACTGTACGTAGACATATGCAAACGCTATTTCCTAGCATGGATGTGTCGTATTTACATTCTTTTGAAGCGAATACGAGGCGTACATGACACTTCGCAATGAATATTATATCTTATCATGAAACATAGAAATGAGATGCGATATCGCGTTTTGAGAAGCACTAGAACCCTGTTGCTACGATACGTTGACTTCTGGAAACGCTATTCCCTAGCAAGGAAGTGTCGCATTTACATTGTTTTGAAGTGAATACGATGTATACATGACACTTCGCAATGAATATTATATCTTATCATGAAACATAGAAGTGAGATGCGATATCGTGTTTTGAGAAGCACTAGAACTCTATTGCTACGATACGTAGGCATCTGCAAACGCTATTTCCTAGCAAGGAGTAGTCGCATTTACATTCTATTGTCATGAATACGAGGTATACATGACACTTCGCAATGAATATTATATCTTATCATGAAACATAGAAGTGAAGTGCGATATCGCGTTTTGAGAAGCATTAGAACTCTACTGCCTCGACGCGTAGACATCTGCAGACCCTATTTCCTAGCATGCAAGTGTCGCATTTACATTCTTTTGAAGTGAATACGAGGTGTACATGACACTTCGCAATGAATATTACATCTTATCACGAAACGTAGAAATAAGATGCGATATCGCAATTTAAGTAGCATTAGAACTCTATTGCCTCGACGCGTAGACATCTGCAGACGCTATTTCCTAGCATGGAAGTGTCGCATTTACATTCTTCTGAAGTGAATACGTGGTGTACATGACACTTCGCAATGAATATTACATCTTATCACGAAACACGGAAATGAGATGCGATATCGCCATGTAAGTAGCATTAGAAATCTATTGCTACGATACGTAGACATCTGAGAACGCTATTTCCCAGCAAGGAGTAGTCGCATTTACATTCTTTTGTCATGAATACGAGGTATACATAACACTTCGCAATGAATATTATGTCTCATCATGAAACATAGAAGTGAAGTGCGATATCACGTTTTGAGAAGCATTAGAACTCTATTGCCTCGACGCGTAGACATCTGCAGACGCTATTTCCTAGCATGGAAGTGTCGCATTTACATTCTTTTGAAGTGAATACGAGGTGTACGTGACACTTCGCAATGAATATTACATCTTATCACGAAACATAGAAATAAGATGCGATATCGCGATTTAAGTAGCATAAGAACTCTATTGCTACGATACGTAGACATCTGAATACGCTATTTCCTAGCAAGGAAGTGTCGCATTTACATTCGTTTGGAGTGAATACGAGTTATACGTGACACTCCGCAATGAATATTATACCCCATCACGAAACATAGTAATGAAATGCGATATCGGGATTTAGGAAGCATTAGAACTCTACTGCTTCGATACGTAGACATATGGAAAAGCTATTTCCGAGCAAGGAAGTGTCGCATTTACATCCTTTTGAAGTGAATACAAGGTATACATGACACTTCGCAATGAATATTATTTCTTATCATGAAACATAGAAATGAAATATGATATCGCGTTTTAAGGAGCGTTAGAACTCTATTGCTTCGATACGTAGACATCTGCAAACGCTATTTCCTAGCAAGGAAGAGTCGCATTAAATTCTTTTGAAGTGAATACGAGGTATACGTGACACTTCGTAATGAATATTATGTCCTATCATGAAACATAGATGTGAGATGCGATATCGCGTTTTAAGAAGCATTAGAACACCATTGCTACGAAACGTAGACACCTGAAAACGCTATTTCCTAGCATGGAAGTGTCGCATTTACATTCTTTTAGAGTGAGTACGAGGTATACATGACACTTCGCAATGAATATTATATCTTATCACGAAACATAGAAATGAGATGCGATATCGCGATTTATGAAGCATTAGAACTCTATTGCTACGATGCGTAGGCATTTGCAAACGTTATTTCCTAGCAAGGAAGTGTCACACTTACATTCTTGTGAAGAGAAATCGACGTATACAGGACACTTCGCAATGAATATTATATCTTATCATGAAAGATAGAAGAGAGATGCGATATGGCGTTTTAAGAAGAATTAGAACTCTATTGCTACGATACGTAGACATCTGCAAACGCTATTTCCTATCATAGAAGTGTCGCATTTACATTCTTTTGGAGTGAGTACGAGGAATACATGACACTTCGCAATGAATATTATAACTTATCACGAAACATAGAAATGAGATGCGATATCACCGACTTAAGAAGCATTAGAACTTTATTGCTACGATACGTTGACATCTGCAAACGCTATTTCCTAGCATGGAAGTGTCGCACTTACATTCCTTTGAAGTGAATACGATGTATACATGACACTTCGCAATGAATATTGTATCTTACCATGAAACATAGAAGTGAGATGCGATATCGCGATTTAAGTAGCATTAGAACTCTATTTCTACGATACGTAGACATCTGAATACGCTATTTCCTAGCAAGGAAGTTTCGCATTTACATTCGTTTGGAGTGAATACGAGGTATACATGACATTTCGCAATGAATATTATATCTTATCACGAAACATAGAAATGAAATGCGACATCTCGTTTTGAGAAGCATTATAACTCTATTGCTACGATGTATAGGCATCTGCAAACGCTATTTCCTAGCAAGGAAGTGTCGCATTTACATTCGTTTGGTGTGAATACGAGGTATACATGACATTTCGCATTGAATATTTTATCTTATCATGAAACATAGAAATGAAATGCGACATCTCGTTTTAAGAAGCATTAGGATCCTCTTGCTACGATAAGTAGACATCTGCAAACGATATTCCCAAGGATGGAAACGTCGCATTTACATTCTTTTGAAGTGAATACAAGGTATACATGACACTTCGCAATGAATATTATATCTTATCACGAAACATATAAATGAGATGCGATATCGCGATTTAAGTAGCATTAGAAATCTATTGCTACGATACGTAGACATCTGAGAACGCTATTTCCTAGGATGGAAACGTCGCATTTATATTCGTTTGAAGTGAATACGATGTATACATGACAGTTCGCAATGAAAATTATATCTTATCACGAAACATGTAAATGAGATGCGATATCGCGATTTAAGTAGCATTAGAACCCTATTGCTACGATACGAAGACATCTGGAAACGCTATTTCCTAGCAAGGAAGTGTCGCATTTACATTCTTTTGAAGAGAATACGAGTTATACATGTCACTTCGCAATGAATATTATATCTTATCATGGAACATAAATATGAAATGCGACATCTCGTTTTAAGATGCATTATAAGTCTATTCTTTCGATACGCAGACATCTGCGAACGATATTTCCTAGCAAATAAGTGTCGCTTTTACATTCATTTGAAGTGTATGCGAGGTATAAGTGAACTGCGCAATGAATACTATATCTTATCATGAAACATAGAAATGAGTTGCGATATCGCGTTTCGAGAAGCATTAGAATTCCATTGCTACGATACCTAGACTTCTGCAAACGCAATTTCCTAGCAAGGAAGTGTCGCGTTTACATTCTTCTGAGGCGAATACGAGTTATACATGTCACTTCGCAATGAGTATTATATCTTATCATGAAATATAAATATGAAATGCGACATCTCGTTTTAAGATGCATTAGAAGTCTATTCTTTCGATACGCAGTCATCTGCGAACGACATTTCCTAGCAAGAAAGTGTCTCATTTACATTCATTTAAAGTGTATGCGAGGTTTGGTAACACTTCGCAATGAATATTATATCCTATCATGAGACACAGAAATGAGATTCGATATCGCGTTTTACGAAGTATTAGAACTCTATTGCTACGATACGTAGAGATCTGCAAACCCTATTTCCTAGCAAGTAAGTGTCGCATTTACATTCTTTTGAAGTGTATGCGAGGTATAAGTGACACTTCGCAATGAATACTATATCTAATCATGAAACATAGAAGTGAGATGCGATATCGCGTTTTAAGAAGCATTAGAACACCATTGCTACGAAACGTAGACACCTGAAAACGCTATTTCCTAGCATGGAAGTGTCGCATTTACATTCTTTTAGAGTGAGTACGAGGTATACATGACACTTCGCAATGAATATTATATCTTATCACGAAACATAGAAATGAGATGCGATATCGCGATTTATGAAGCATTAGAACTCTATTGCTACGATGCGTAGGCATTTGCAAACGTTATTTCCTAGCAAGGAAGTGTCACACTTACATTCTTGTGAAGAGAAATCGACGTATACAGGACACTTCGCAATGAATATTATATCTTATCATGAAAGATAGAAGAGAGATGCGATATGGCGTTTTAAGAAGAATTAGAACTCTATTGCTACGATACGTAGACATCTGCAAACGCTATTTCCTATCATAGAAGTGTCGCATTTACATTCTTTTGGAGTGAGTACGAGGAATACATGACACTTCGCAATGAATATTATAACTTATCACGAAACATAGAAATGAGATGCGATATCACCGACTTAAGAAGCATTAGAACTTTATTGCTACGATACGTTGACATCTGCAAACGCTATTTCCTAGCATGGAAGTGTCGCACTTACATTCCTTTGAAGTGAATACGATGTATACATGACATTTCGCAATGAATATTATATCTTATCACGAAACATAGAAATGAAATGCGACATCTCGTTTTGAGAAGCATTATAACTCTATTGCTACGATGTATAGGCATCTGCAAACGCTATTTCCTAGCAAGGAAGTGTCGCATTTACATTCGTTTGGTGTGAATACGAGGTATACATGACATTTCGCATTGAATATTTAATCTTATCATGAAACATAGAAATGAAATGCGACATCTCGTTTTAAGAAGCATTAGGATCCTCTTGCTACGATAAGTAGACATCTGCAAACGATATTCCCAAGGATGGAAACGTCGCATTTACATTCTTTTGAAGTGAATACAAGGTATACATGACACTTCGCAATGAATATTATATCTTATCACGAAACATATAAATGAGATGCGATATCGCGATTTAAGTAGCATTAGAAATCTATTGCTACGATACGTAGACATCTGAGAACGCTATTTCCTAGGATGGAAACGTCGCATTTATATTCGTTTGAAGTGAATACGATGTATACATGACAGTTCGCAATGAAAATTATATCTTATCACGAAACATGTAAATGAGATGCGATATCGCGATTTAAGTAGCATTAGAACCCTATTGCTACGATACGAAGACATCTGGAAACGCTATTTCCTAGCAAGGAAGTGTCGCATTTACATTCTTTTGAAGAGAATACGAGTTATACATGTCACTTCGCAATGAATATTATATCTTATCATGGAACATAAATATGAAATGCGACATCTCGTTTTAAGATGCATTATAAGTCTATTCTTTCGATACGCAGACATCTGCGAACGATATTTCCTAGCAAATAAGTGTCGCTTTTACATTCATTTGAAGTGTATGCGAGGTATAAGTGAACTGCGCAATGAATACTATATCTTATCATGAAACATAGAAATGAGTTGCGATATCGCGTTTCGAGAAGCATTAGAATTCCATTGCTACGATACCTAGACTTCTGCAAACGCAATTTCCTAGCAAGGAAGTGTCGCGTTTACATTCTTCTGAGGCGAATACGAGTTATACATGTCACTTCGCAATGAGTATTATATCTTATCATGAAATATAAATATGAAATGCGACATCTCGTTTTAAGATGCATTAGAAGTCTATTCTTTCGATACGCAGTCATCTGCGAACGACATTTCCTAGCAAGAAAGTGTCTCATTTACATTCATTTAAAGTGTATGCGAGGTTTGGTAACACTTCGCAATGAATATTATATCCTATCATGAGACACAGAAATGAGATTCGATATCGCGTTTTACGAAGTATTAGAACTCTATTGCTACGATACGTAGAGATCTGCAAACCCTATTTCCTAGCAAGTAAGTGTCGCATTTACATTCTTTTGAAGTGTATGCGAGGTATAAGTGACACTTCGCAATGAATATTATATCTAATCATGAAACATAGAAGTGAGATGCGATATCGCACTATAAGGATCATTAGAACTCTATTGTTTCGACACGTAGTCATTTGGAAACGCTATATCCTAGCATGGAAGTGTCGCATTTACATTCTTTTGAAGTGAATACGAGGTATACATGACACTTCGCAATGAATATTATATCTTATCATGAAACATAGAAGTGAGATGCGATATCGCATTTTAAGAATCATTAGAACCCAATTGTTTCGACACGTAGTCATTTGGAAACGCTATTTCCTAGCAAGGAAGTTTCGCATTTGCATTCTTTTGAAGTGAATACGAGATATACATGACACATCGGAATGAATATTATATCTTATCATGAAACATAGGAATGAGTTGCGATATCGCGTTTTGAGAAGCATTAGAACTCCATTGCGACGATACGTAGACATCTGCAAACAATATTTCCTAGCAAGAAAGTGTCGCATTTACATTCTTTTGAAGTGAATACGAGATATACATGACACATCGGAATGAATATTATATCTTATCATGAAACATGGGAATGATTTGCGATATCGCGTTTTGAGAAGCATTAGAGCATTGCTGCTTCGATACGTAGACATCTGCAAGCGCTACTTCCTAGCAAGGAAGTACCGCTTTTACATTCTTCTGTAGTGAATACGAGGTATACATGACACTTCGCAATGAATATTATATCTTATCATGAGACATAGAAGTGAGATGCGATATCGCGTTTTAAGAAGCATTAGAACTCTATTGCTACGATACGTAGACATCTGCAAACAATATTTCCCAGCAGGGAACTGTCGCATTTACATTCTTTTGAAATGAATACGAGATATACATGACACATCGCAATGAATATTGTATCTTATCATGAAACATAGAAATGTGATGCTATATCACGATATAAGAAGCATCAGAACTCTATTGCTTCGATACGTAGACATCTGGTAACGCCGTTTCCAAGAAGGGAAGTGTCGCATTTACATTATTTTGAAGTGAATACGAGGTATACATGACACTTCGCAATGAGTATTATATCTTATCATGTAACATAGAAGTGAGATGCGATATCGCGTTTTAGGAAGCATTAGAACTCTATTGCTACGATACGTAGTCATCGGCAAACGCTATTTCCTAGGATGGAAGTGTCGCATTTACATTCTTTTGAGGTGAATACGAGGTAGACATAACACTCCAAAATGAATATTATATCTTATTAGGAAACATAGAAATGAAATGCGACATCTCGCTTTAAGAAGTATTAGTACTCTATTGCTACGATGCGTAGACATCTGCAAACGCTATTTCCTAGCATGGAAGTTTCGCATTTACATTCTTTTGAAGTGAACACGGGATGTACATGACACTTCGCAATGAATATTATATCTTATCATGAAACATAGGAATGAGTTGCGATATCGCGTTATACGAAGCATTAGAACTCTATTGCTAGGATAGTTAGACATCTGCAAACGCTATTTCCCAGCATGGAAGTTTCGCATTTACATTCTTTTGCAGTGAATACGAGATATACATGACACTTCGCAATTAATTTTATATTTTATCATGAAACATAGGAATGAGTGGCGATATCGCGTTTTGAGAAGCATTAGAACTCTATTGCCTCGACGCGTAGACATCTGCAGACGCTATTTCCTAGCAAGCAACAGTCGCATTTACTTCCTTTTGAAGTGAATACGAGGTGTACATGATACATAGCAATGAATATTATATCTTATCACGAAACATGGAAATGAGATGCGATATGGCTCTTTGAGAAGCATTAGAACGCAATTGCTACGATACGTAGACATCTGTAAACGCTATTTCCTAGCAAGGAAGATTCGCATTTACATTGTATTGGAGTGAATACGAGGTATACATGACACATCGCAATTAACATTATATCATACCATGTAACATAAAAGTGAGATGCGATATCGCGTCTTAAGAAGCATTAGAACCCTATTGCCTCGATGCGGAGATATATGCAAACGCTATTTCCTAGGATGGAAGTGTCGCATTTACATTCTTTTGAAGTGAATTCGAGGTATAGATGACACTTGGGAGAGAATATTATAACTTATCACGAAACATAGAAATGAGATGCGATATCGCGATCCAAGAAGCACTAGAATTCTATTGCTACGATACGTAGACATCTGCAAACGCTATTTCCTAGCAAGGAAGTGTCGCATTTACATTCTTTTGAAGTGAATACGAGGTATACATGACACTTCGCAATGAATATTATATCTTATCATGAAACAGAGAATCGAGATGCGACATCTCGTTTTAAGATGCATTAGATCTCTATTGCTACGACCTGTAGACATCTGCAAACGCTATTTCATAGCAAGCAATAGTCGCATTTAAATTCTTTTGAAGTGAATACGAGGTATACATGACACTTCGCAATGAATATTATATCTTGTCATGAAACATAGAAATGAGATGCGATATCCCGTTTATAGAAGCATTAGAACCCTATTGCAACGATACGTAGACATCTGCAAGCGCTATTTCCTAGCAAGGAAGTGTCGCATTTACATTCGTTTGGTGTGAATACGAGGTATACATGACATTTCGCATTGAATATTTTATCTTATCATGAAACATAGAAATGAAATGCGACATCTCGTTTTAAGAAGCATTAGGATCCTCTTGCTACGATAAGTAGACATCTGCAAACGATATTCCCAAGGATGGAAACGTCGCATTTACATTCTTTTGAAGTGAATACAAGGTATACATGACACTTCGCAATGAATATTATATCTTATCACGAAACATATAAATGAGATGCGATATCGCGATTTAAGTAGCATTAGAAATCTATTGCTACGATACGTAGACATCTGAATACGCAATTTCCTAGCAAGGAAGTGTCGCATTTACATTCGTTTGGAGTGAATACGAGGTATACATGACATTTCGCAATGAATATTATATCTTATCACGAAACATAGAAATGAAATGCGACATCTCGTTTTAAGAAGCATTAGGACCCTTTTGCTACGATAAGTAGACATCTGCAAATAGTATTCCCAAGGATGGAAACGTCGCATTTACATTCTTTTGAAGTGAATACGAGGTATACATGACACTTCGACATGAATATTATATCTTATCACGAAATATAGAAATGAGATGCGATATCGCGGTTTGAGAAGCACTACAACTCTATTGCAACAATACGTAGGCATTTGCAAACGCTCTTTCCTAGCAAGTAGTAGTCGCATTTACATTCTTTTGAAGTGATTTCGAGGTATACATGACACTTCGCAATGAATATTATATCTTATCATGAATCATAGAAGTGAGATGCGATATCGCGTTTTGAGAAGCATTAGAACTCCATTGCTACGATGTGTAGGCATCTGCAAACGCTATTTCCTAGCAAGGAAGTGTCGCATTTACTTTCGTTTGGAGTGAATACGAGGTATACACAACACTTCGAAAATTAATATTATATCTTATCATGAAGCATAGAAATGAGATGCGATATCGGGTTTTGAGAAGCACTAGAACTCTATTGCTACGATACGTAGACATCTGCAAACGCTATTTCCTAGCAAGCAATAGTCGCATTTACATTATTTTGAAGTGAATACGAGGTATAAATGACACTTCTCAATGAATATTATATCTTATCACGAAACATATAAATGAAATGCTATATAGCGATTTAACTAGCATTAGAACTCTGTTGCTACGATACGTAGACATCTGCAATCGACATTCCCATGGATGGAAACGTCGCATTTACATTCTTTTGAAGTGAATACGAGGTATACATGACACTTCGCAATGAATATTATATCTTATCACGAAACATATAAATGAGATGCGATATCGCGATTTAAGTAGCATTAGAACTGTATTGCTACGATACGTAGCCATCTGCAAACGCTATTTCCTAAAAGCAATAGTCGCATTTACATTCTTTTGAAGTGAATACGAGGTATGCATGACACTTCGCAATGAATATTATATATTATCACGAAACATAGAAATGAGATGCGATATCGCGATTTAAGTAGCATTAGAACTCTATTGCTACGATACGTAGACATCTGCAGACGCCATTTCCCAGCAAGGAAGTGTCGCATTTACATTCGTTTGGAGTGAATAGGAGGTATACATGACACTTCGCAATGGATATTATATCTTATCACGAAACATAGAAATAAAATGCGACATCTCGTTTTAAGAAGCATTAAGACTCCATTGCTACGATACGTAGACATCTGAATGCGCTATTTCCTGGCAAGGAAGTGTCGCATTATATTCGTTTGGAGTGAATACGAGGTATACATGATATTTCGCAAAGAATATTATACCTTATCACGAAACATAGAAATGAAACGCGACATCTCGTTTTAAGAAGCAATAGGACCCCTTTGCTACGATAAGTAGACATCTGCAAACGATATTCCCTAAGATGGAAACGTCGCCTTTACATTCTTTTGAAGTGAATACGAGGTATACATGACACTTCGCAATGAATATTATATCTTATCACGAAAAATAGAAAAGAGATGCTATATCGCGATTTAAGTAGCATTAGAAATCTATTGCTACAATACGTAGGCATCTGCAAACGCTATTTCCTAGCAAGGAGTAGTCGCATTTACATTCTTTTGAAGTGAATACGAGGTATACATGACACTTCGCAATGAATATTATATCTTATCACGAAACATTGAAATGAAATGCGATATCGCGATTTAAGTAGCATTAGAAATCTATTGCTACGATACGTAGACATCTGAGAACGCTATTTCCTAGGATGGAAACGTCGCATTTATATTCGTTTGAAGTGAATACGATGTATACATGACAGTTCGCAATGAAAATTATATCTTATCACGAAACATGTAAATGAGATGCGATATCGCGATTTAAGTAGCATTAGAACCCTATTGCTACGATACGAAGACATCTGGAAACGCTATTTCCTAGCAAGGAAGTGTCGCATTTACATTCTTTTGAAGAGAATACGAGTTATACATGTCACTTCGCAATGAATATTATATCTTATCATGGAACATAAATATGAAATGCGACATCTCGTTTTAAGATGCATTATAAGTCTATTCTTTCGATACGCAGACATCTGCGAACGATATTTCCTAGCAAATAAGTGTCGCTTTTACATTCATTTGAAGTGTATGCGAGGTATAAGTGAACTGCGCAATGAATACTATATCTTATCATGAAACATAGAAATGAGTTGCGATATCGCGTTTCGAGAAGCATTAGAATTCCATTGCTACGATACCTAGACTTCTGCAAACGCAATTTCCTAGCAAGGAAGTGTCGCGTTTACATTCTTCTGAGGCGAATACGAGTTATACATGTCACTTCGCAATGAGTATTATATCTTATCATGAAATATAAATATGAAATGCGACATCTCGTTTTAAGATGCATTAGAAGTCTATTCTTTCGATACGCAGTCATCTGCGAACGACATTTCCTAGCAAGAAAGTGTCTCATTTACATTCATTTAAAGTGTATGCGAGGTTTGGTAACACTTCGCAATGAATATTATATCCTATCATGAGACACAGAAATGAGATTCGATATCGCGTTTTACGAAGTATTAGAACTCTATTGCTACGATACGTAGAGATCTGCAAACCCTATTTCCTAGCAAGTAAGTGTCGCATTTACATTCTTTTGAAGTGTATGCGAGGTATAAGTGACACTTCGCAATGAATATTATATCTAATCATGAAACATAGAAGTGAGATGCGATATCGCACTATAAGGATCATTAGAACTCTATTGTTTCGACACGTAGTCATTTGGAAACGCTATATCCTAGCATGGAAGTGTCGCATTTACATTCTTTTGAAGTGAATACGAGGTATACATGACACTTCGCAATGAATATTATATCTTATCATGAAACATAGAAGTGAGATGCGATATCGCATTTTAAGAATCATTAGAACCCAATTGTTTCGACACGTAGTCATTTGGAAACGCTATTTCCTAGCAAGGAAGTTTCGCATTTGCATTCTTTTGAAGTGAATACGAGATATACATGACACATCGGAATGAATATTATATCTTATCATGAAACATAGGAATGAGTTGCGATATCGCGTTTTGAGAAGCATTAGAACTCCATTGCGACGATACGTAGACATCTGCAAACAATATTTCCTAGCAAGAAAGTGTCGCATTTACATTCTTTTGAAGTGAATACGAGATATACATGACACATCGGAATGAATATTATATCTTATCATGAAACATGGGAATGATTTGCGATATCGCGTTTTGAGAAGCATTAGAGCATTGCTGCTTCGATACGTAGACATCTGCAAGCGCTACTTCCTAGCAAGGAAGTACCGCTTTTACATTCTTCTGTAGTGAATACGAGGTATACATGACACTTCGCAATGAATATTATATCTTATCATGAGACATAGAAGTGAGATGCGATATCGCGTTTTAAGAAGCATTAGAACTCTATTGCTACGATACGTAGTCATCGGCAAACGCTATTTCCTAGGATGGAAGTGTCGCATTTACATTCTTTTGAGGTGAATACGAGGTAGACATAACACTCCAAAATGAATATTATATCTTATTAGGAAACATAGAAATGAAATGCGACATCTCGCTTTAAGAAGTATTAGTACTCTATTGCTACGATGCGTAGACATCTGCAAACGCTATTTCCTAGCATGGAAGTTTCGCATTTACATTCTTTTGAAGTGAACACGGGATGTACATGACACTTCGCAATGAATATTATATCTTATCATGAAACATAGGAATGAGTTGCGATATCGCGTTATACGAAGCATTAGAACTCTATTGCTAGGATAGTTAGACATCTGCAAACGCTATTTCCCAGCATGGAAGTTTCGCATTTACATTCTTTTGCAGTGAATACGAGATATACATGACACTTCGCAATTAATTTTATATTTTATCATGAAACATAGGAATGAGTGGCGATATCGCGTTTTGAGAAGCATTAGAACTCTATTGCCTCGACGCGTAGACATCTGCAGACGCTATTTCCTAGCAAGCAACAGTCGCATTTACTTCCTTTTGAAGTGAATACGAGGTGTACATGATACATAGCAATGAATATTATATCTTATCACGAAACATGGAAATGAGATGCGATATGGCTCTTTGAGAAGCATTAGAACGCAATTGCTACGATACGTAGACATCTGTAAACGCTATTTCCTAGCAAGGAAGATTCGCATTTACATTGTATTGGAGTGAATACGAGGTATACATGACACATCGCAATTAACATTATATCATACCATGTAACATAAAAGTGAGATGCGATATCGCGTCTTAAGAAGCATTAGAACCCTATTGCCTCGATGCGGAGATATATGCAAACGCTATTTCCTAGGATGGAAGTGTCGCATTTACATTCTTTTGAAGTGAATTCGAGGTATAGATGACACTTGGGAGAGAATATTATAACTTATCACGAAACATAGAAATGAGATGCGATATCGCGATCCAAGAAGCACTAGAATTCTATTGCTACGATACGTAGACATCTGCAAACGCTATTTCCTAGCAAGGAAGTGTCGCATTTACATTCTTTTGAAGTGAATACGAGGTATACATGACACTTCGCAATGAATATTATATCTTATCATGAAACAGAGAATCGAGATGCGACATCTCGTTTTAAGATGCATTAGATCTCTATTGCTACGACTTGTAGACATCTGCAAACGCTATTTCATAGCAAGCAATAGTCGCATTTAAATTCTTTTGAAGTGAATACGAGGTATACATGACACTTCGCAATGAATATTATATCTTGTCATGAAACATAGAAATGAGATGCGATATCCCGTTTATAGAAGCATTAGAACCCTATTGCAACGATACGTAGACATCTGCAAGCGCTATTTCCTAGCAAGGAAGTGTCGCATTTCCATTCTTTTGAAGTGAATACGAGGTATACATGACACTTCGCAATGAATATTATATTTTATCATGAAACAGGGAAATGAGGTGCGACATCACGTTTTTAGAAGCATTAGAACTCTATTGTTTCGATACCGAGACATCTGAAGTCGCTATTTCCTAGTAAGGAAGTGTCGCATTTACATTTATTTAAAGCGAATACGAGGTATACATGACACTTCGCAATGAATATTATATCTTATCATGAAACAGGGGAATGAGGTGCAACATCACGTTTTCCGAAGCATTAGAACTCTATTATTTCGATACTTAAACATCTGGGAACGCTATTTCCTAGCAAGGAAGTGTCGCATTTACAATCTTTTGAAGTGAATTCGAGGTATAGATGACACTTCGGAATGAATATTATAACTTATCATGAAACATAGAAATGAGATGCGATATCGCGATATAAGAAGCAGTAGAACCCTATTGCAACGATACGTAGATATCTGCAAACGCTATTTCCTAGCAAGGAAGTGTCGCATTTACATTCGTTTGGAGTGAATACGAGGTATACATGACAATTCGCAATGAATATTATATCTTATCACGAAACATAGAAATGAAATGCGACATCTGGTATTAAGAAGCATTAGGACCCTTTTGCTACGATAAGTAGACATCTGCAAACGATATTCCCAAGGATGGAAACGTCGCATTTACATTCTTTTGATGTGAATACGAGGTATACAGAACACTTCGCACTGTACATTATATGTTATCATGTTACATGGAAGTGAGATGCGATATCGCGTTTTAAGAAGTACTAGAACCCTATTGCCTCGATGCGAAGATATCTGCAAACGCTATTTCCTAGCGTGGAAGTGTCGCATTTACATTCTTTTGAAGAGAATTCGAGCTATACATGACACTTCGGAATGAATATTCTAACTTATCACGTATCATGGAAATGAGATGCGATATCGCGATTTAAGTAGCATTAGAACGCTATTGCTACGATACGTAGACATCTGCAAACGCTATTTCCTAGCAAGCAACAGTCGCATTTACTTCCTTTTGAAGTGAACACGAGGTGCACATGACACTTCGCAATGAATATTATATCTTATCACGAAACATGGAAATGAGATGCGATATGGCTTTTTGAGAAGCATTAGAACGCAATTGCTACGATACGTAGACATCTGTAAACGCTATTTCCTAGCAAGGAAGATTCGCATTTACATTCTATTGGAGTGAATACGAGGTATACATGACACTTCGCAATGAACATTATATCATATCATGTAACATAAAAGTGAGATGCAATATCGCGTCTTAAGAAGCATTAGAACCCTATTGCCTCGATGCGGAGATATCTGCAAACGCTATTTCCTAGGATGGAAGTGTCGCATTTACATTCTTTTGAAGTGAATTCGAGGTATAGATGACACTTCGGAATGAATATTATATCTTATCACGAATAATAGAAATGAGATGCGATGTCGCGATCTAAGAAGCACTAGAATTCTATTGCTACGATACGTAGACATCTGCAAACGCCATTTCCTAGGATGGAAGTGTCGCATTTACAATCTTTTGAAGTGAATTCGAGGTATAGATGACACTTCGGAATGAATATTATAACTTATCATGAAACATAGAAATGAGATGCGATATCGCGATATAAGAAGCACTAGAATTCTATTGCTACGGTACGTAGACATCTGCAAACGCTATTTCCTAGGATGGAAGTGTCGCATTTACATTCTTTTGAAGTAAATACGAGGCATACATGACACTTCACAATGAATGTTATATCTTATCATGAAACATAGAAATGAGATGCGATATCCCGTTTATAGAAGCATTAGAACCCTATTGCAACGATACGTAGATATCTGCAAACGCTATTTCCTAGCAAGGAAGTGTTGCATTTACATTCGTTTGGAGTGAATACGAGGTATACATGACATTTCGCAATGAATATTATATCTTATCACGAAACATAGAAATGAAATGCGACATCTGGTATTAAGAAGCATTAGGACCCTTTTGCTACGATAAGTAGACATCTGCAAACGATATTCCCAAGGATGGAAACGTCGCATTTACATTCTTTTGATGTGAATACGAGGTATAGAGAACACTTCGCACTGTACATTATATGTTATCATGTTACATGGAAGTGAGATGCGATATCGCGTTTTAAGAAGTACTAGAACCCTATTGCCTCGATGCGAAGATATCTGCAAACGCTATTTCCTAGCGTGGAAGTGTCGCATTTACATTCTTTTGAAGAGAATTCGAGCTATACATGACACTTCGGAATGAATATTCTAACTTATCACGTATCATGGAAATGAGATGCGATATCGCGATTTAAGTAGCATTAGAACGCTATTGCTACGATACGTAGACATCTGCAAACGCTATTTCCTAGCAAGCAACAGTCGCATTTACTTCCTTTTGAAGTGAACACGAGGTGTACATGACACTTCGCAATGAATATTATATCTTATCACGAAACATGGAAATGAGATGCGATATGGCTTTTTGAGAAGCATTAGAACGCAATTGCTACGATACGTAGACATCTGTTAACGCTATTTCCTAGCAAGGAAGATTCGCATTTACATTCTATTGGAGTGAATACGAGGTATACATGACACTTCGCAATGAACATTATATCATATCATGTAACATAAAAGTGAGATGCAATATCGCGTCTTAAGAAGCATTAGAACCCTATTGCCTCGATGCGGAGATATCTGCAAACGCTATTTCCTAGGATGGAAGTGTCGCATTTACATTCTTTTGAAGTGAATGCGAGGTATAGATGACACTTCGGAATGAATATTATAACTTATCACGAATAATAGAAATGAGATGCGATATCGCGATCTAAGGAGCACTAGAATTCTATTGCTACGATACGTAGACATCTGCAAACGCCATTTCCTAGGATGGAAGTGTCGCATTTACAATCTTTTGAAGTGAATTCGAGGTATAGATGACACTTCGGAATGAATATTATAACTTATCATGAAACATAGAAATGAGATGCGATATTGCGATATAAGAAGCACTAGAATTCTATTGCTACGGTACGTAGACATCTGCAAACGCTATTTCCTAGGATGGAAGTGTCGCATTTACATTTATTTGAAGTGAATACGAGGTATACATGACACTTCGCAATGAATATTATATCTTATCATGAAACAGGAAAATCAGGTGCAACATCATGTTTTCCGAAGCATTAGAACTCTATTGTTTCGATACTTAGACATCTGGGAACGCTATTTGCTAGCAAGGAAGTGTCGCATTTACATTCTTTTGAAGTGAATACGAGGCATACATGACACTTCGCAATGAATGTTATATCTTATCATGAAACATAGAAATGAGATGCGATATCCCGTTTGTAGAAGCATTAGAACCCTATTGCAACGATACGTAGACATCTGCAAACGCTATTTCCTAGCAAGGAAGTGTCGCATTTACATTCCTTTGAAGTGAATACGAGCCATACATGACACTTCGCAATGAATGTTATATCTTATCATGAAACATAGAAATGAGATGCGATATCCCGTTTATAGAAGCATTAGAACCCTATTGCAACGATACGTAGACATCTGCAAACGCTATTTCCTAGCAAGGAAGTGTCGCATTTACATTCTCTTGAAGTGAATACGAGGTATACATGACACTTCGCAATGAATATTATATCTTATCATGAAACAGAGAATCGAGATGCGACATCTCGTTTTAAGATGCATTAGATCTCTATTGCTACGATTTGTAGACATCTGCAAACGCTATTTCATAGCAAGCAATAGTCGCATTTAAATTCTTTTGAAGTGAATACGAGGTATACATGACACTTCGCAATGAATATTATATCTTATCATGGAACAAGGAAATGAGGTGCGACATCACGTTTTGAGAAGCATTAGAACTCTATTGTTTCGATACTTAGTCATCTGGTAACGCTATTTCCTAGCAAGGAAGAGTCGCATTTACATTGTTTTGAAGCGAATACGAGGCATACATGACACTTCGCAATGAATATTATATCTTATCATGAAACATAGAAATGAGATGCGATATCGCGTTTTAATAAGTGTCAGAACGCTATTGCCTCGATGCGGAGATATCTGCAAACGCTATTTCCTAGGATGGAAGTGTCGCATTTACATTCTTTAGAAGTGAATTCGAGGTATAGATGACTCTTCGGAATGAATATTATAACTTATCACGAAACATAGAAATGAGATGCGATATCGCAATATAAGAAGCACTAGGATTCTATTGCTACGGTACGTAGACATCTGCAAACGCTATTTCCTAGGATGGAAGTGTCGCATTTACATTTATTTGAACTGAATACGAGGTATACATGACACTTCGCAATGAATATTATATCTTATCATGAAACAGGGAAATGAGATGCAACATCACGTTTTCCGAAGCATTAGAACTCTATTGTTTCGATACTTAGACATCTGGGAACGCTATTTCCTAGCAAGGAAGTGTCGCATTTACATTCTTTTGAAGCGAATACGAGGCATACATGACACTTCGCAATGAATATTATATCTTATCATGAAACATAGAAATGAGATGCGATATCGCGTTTTAAGAAGTGTCAGAACGCTATTGCTACGATACGAAGATATCTGCAAACGCTATTTCCTAGAAAGGAAGTGACGCATTTACATTCATTTGAAGTGAATACGAGGTATAAGTGAAACTTTGCAATGAATATTACATCTTATCATGAAACATAGAAGTGAGATGCGATATCGCGTTTTATGCAGTGTTAGAACTCTACTGCTACTGTACGTAGACATATGCAAAATCTATTTCCTAGCATGGATGTGTCGTATTTACATTCTTTTGAAGCGAATACGAGGCGTACATGACACTTCGCAATGAATATTATATCTTATCATGAAACATAGAAATGAGATGCGATATCGCGTTTTAAGAAGTGTTAGAACGCTATTTCTACGATACGAAGATATCTGCAAACGCTATTTCCTAGAAAGGAAGTGTCGCATTTACATTCATTTGAAGTGAATACGAGGTATAAGTGAAACTTTGCAATGAATATTATATCTTATCATGTAACATAGTAGTGAGATGCGATATCGCATTTAAGGAGCATTAGAACTCTATGGCCTCGATGCGGAGACATCTGCAATCGCTATTTCCTAGAATGGAAGTGTCGCATTTACATTCTTTTGAAGAGAATTCGTGGTATACATAATAGTTCGGAATGAATATTATAACTTATCACGAAACATAGAAATGAGATGCGATATCCCGATCTAAGAAGCATTAGAACTCTATTGCTACGATACCTACACGTCTGCAAACGCTATTTCCTAGCAAGGAATAGTCGCATTTACATTCTTTTGAAGTGAATACGAGGTATACAAGACACTTCGCAATGAATATTATATCTTATCATGAAACATAGGAGTGAGATGCGATATCGCGTTTTAAGAGGCATTAGAACTCTATTGTCTCGACGCGTAGACATCTGCAGACGCTATTTCCTAGCATGGAAGTGTCGCATTTACATTCTTTTGAAGTGAATACGAAGTGTACATGACACTTCGCAAATGAATATTACATCTTATCATGAAACATTGGAATGAGATGCGATATCGCGATTTAAGTAGCATTAGAACTCTATTGCTACGATACGTAGACATCTGAATACGCTACTTCCTAGCAAGGAAGTGTCGCATTTACATTCGTTTGGAGTGAATACGAGGTATACATGACATTTCGCAATGAATATTATACCTTATCACGAAACATAGAAATGAAATGCGACATCTCGATTTAAGAAGCATTAGGTCTCTTTTGCTACGATACGTAGACATCTGCAAACGATATTCCCAAGGATGGAAACGTCGCATTTACATTCTTTAGAAGTGAATGCGAGGTATACATGACACATCGCAATGAATATTATATCTTATCACGAATCATATATATGGGATGCGATATCGCGATTTAAGTAGCATTAGAACTCTATTCCTACGATACGTAGACATCTGCAGACTCTATTTCCAAGCATGGAAGTGTCGCATTTATATTCTTTTGAAGTGAGTACGAGGTGTACATGACACTTCGCAATGAATGTTATATCTTATCACGAAACATATAAATGAGATGCGATATCGCGATTTAAGTAGCATTAGAACCCTATTGCTACGATACGTAGACATCTGCAAACGCCATTCCCTAGCTAGCAATAGTCGCATTTACATTCTTATGAAGTGAATACGAGGTATACATGACACTTCGCAATGAATACTATATCTTATCATGAAACAGGGAAATGAGGTGCGACATCACGTTTTAAGAAGCATTAGAACTCTATTGTTTCGATACTTAGACATCTGGGAACGCTATTTCCTAGCAAGGAAGTGTCGCATTTACATTCTTTTGAAGTGAATACGAGGCATACATGACACTTCGCAATGAATATTATATCTTATCACGAAACATATAAATGAGATGCGATATCGCGATTTAAGTAGCATTAGAACTCTATTGCTACGATACGTAGACATCTGCAAACGCCATTCCCTAGCTAGCAATAGTCGCATTTACATTCTTATGAAGTGAATACGAGGTATACATGACACTTCGCAATGAATACTATATCTTATCATGAAACAGGGAAATGAGGTGCGACATCACGTTTTAAGAAGCATTAGAACTCTATTGTTTCGATACTTAGACATCTGGGAATGCTATTTCCTAGCAAGGAAGTGTCGCATTTACATACTTTTGAAGCGAATACGAGGCATACATGACACTTCGCAATGAATATTATATCTTATCATGAAACATAGAAATGAGATGCGATATCGCGTTTTAAGAAGTGTCAGAACGCTATTGCTACGATACGAAGATATCTGCAAACGCTATTTCCTAGAAAGGAAGTGTCGCATTTACATTCATTTGAAGTGAATACGAGGTATAAGTGAAACTTTGCAATGAATATTATATCTTATTATGTAACATAGAAGTGAGATGCGATGTCGCATTTAAGGAGTCATTAGATCTCTATGGCCTCGATGCGGAGACATCTGCAATCGCTATTTCCTAGAATGGAAGTGTCGCATTTACATTCTTTTGAAGAGAATTCGTGGTATACATAACAGTTCGGAATGAATATTATAACTTATCACGAAACATAGAAATGAGATGCGATATCCCGATCTAAGAAGCATTAGAACTCTATTGCTACGATACCTACGCATCTGCAAACGCTATTTCCTAGCAAGGAATAGTCGCATTTACATTCTTTTGAAGTGAATACGAGGTATACAAGACACTTCGCAATGAATATTATATCTTATCATGAAACATAGAAGTGAGATGCGATATCGCGTTTTAAGAGGCATTAGAACTCTATCGTCTCGACGCGTAGACATCTGCAGACGCTATTTCCTAGCATGGAAGTGTCGCATTTACATTCTTTTGAAGTGAATACGAAGTGTACATGACACTTCGCAAATGAATATTACATCTTATCATGAAACATTGAAATGAGATGCGATATCGCGATTTAAGTAGCATTAGAACTCTATTCCTACGATACGTAAACATCTGCAGACTCTATTTCCAAGCATGGAAGTGTCGCATTTATATTCTTTTGAAGTGAGTACGAGGTGTACATGACACTTCGCAATGAATATTATATCTTATCACGAAACATATAAATGAGATGCGATATCGCGATTTAAGTAGCATTAGAACACAATTGCTAGGATACGTAGACATCTGAATACGCTATTTCCTAGCAAGGAAGTGTCGCATTTACATTCGTTTGGAGTGTATACGAGGTATACATGACACTTCGCAATGAATATTATATCTTATCATGAAACATTGAAATGGGATGCGACATCTCGTATTAAGATGCATTAGAACTCTATTGCTACGATACGTAGATATCTGGAGACGCTATTTCCTAGCAAGGAAGTGTCGCATTTACATTCTTTTGAGGTGAATACGAGGTATCACGTCCGGTGAAACTATTTTCCGTTGCTCCGGAGGCTTTACGACACGAGCCTATTTTTCGGTAATTCGGTCCGCGGTAACACGTTAAGACCGGGTCCGACAATTTCGGCTGACGCGACACTAGCCAAAACACTCGCGATAATAAGGGAATGACCCTACCTTTGGACGACTTCTCTCTCGATTTGTACGTAGAAACGGCGTGGAGGATCGTTCGCTGGGATCGTAGCGGATTTCGTTCTGTTGGCTGCTACGGAAATCTCGATCAGTCGCCAGCGAAGAGGAGGACGGGGGTCGGAATTCAGCGATGATGCTGAATGTGGCA
This sequence comes from Xylocopa sonorina, assembly GCF_050948175.1. Taxonomy (NCBI): domain Eukaryota; kingdom Metazoa; phylum Arthropoda; class Insecta; order Hymenoptera; family Apidae; genus Xylocopa; species Xylocopa sonorina. The sequence goes on from NW_027490167.1 coordinate 274,505, forward strand.
GAATCGGCGTGATGCGTCGTGGTGTCTAGATCGGAAGCGTCGACGGTCGCTTCGGAAAGCGGCGTCTGGGCTGGTGCGAAGGCAGGTCGCTGGTATACGAAGACTCTCGGAACGCCCTCCAAATATTCACACACAAGTGATCGTATGAAATTCTTCCTACTCGCACGTCGCGTTCTTCGCAAACCGGAAGCACGATTCATTCACCAGGTTTTTCTGTACTTTCGACTAAGATCTGAAGGATAAGCGGAGGTCTCAACGTCACAAAGCCGATTTCTATACTCCTTCATTTTGATGAAGAGCAACGCCAGTTGTATGGAAGAACCCGTGGAAGAATTCGTAGTTAAATGTAATGTTAAAAGTAGAACTAGTATTATAAACCCTTGATAAAATTAATGGATGTGGATATAGTAGACTTGGTAAAAGAACTTGTACTTGGATATAGTAAAAGTAAAAATAAATTATATTCTAGGTTTAAAGTATACAAGAATTGGAATTATTCTAAGACTAAGACTAAGTTAAAATGGAAATAGAAATACGATGCCTGAACCCCACATTGAGGTGGCTAACGATCTAGAACTAGAGGTTTCGACTCCTCGGTAGCAGATCTCGAGTCAGAGTGTGTGCTCTGGGGACGCGTCTCTGACCTACTCGGTTCGCGGGCCGCTACGGTCGCGGACGATCGTGGTAGGGAGATCGCGGTCCCGCGAGAGGGGGACTCGCTTCTCGAGGCGGAGAGCGCGCGGTCCAGCGAGTGGGGACCCGCGGCTCGTGGTGGGACTAGCGGCGCATGCCTCTGGCCGGACGCATCTTACTTAGTGTAACTTAGATCTAGGAATTCTTATATATGCGTCATGATATGGTATGTATGTCCTAGCTTAGAAGTAATATATAGGTTCTAGCAGATCCTGTTCCCGGAATTGGAAATGACCCCATTCAGGTGATGGGCTGCGGCTACGTATTCCTGCAGGACGGAATCCTCGGTGCGAGGGAGATAGGGCTGCCCGTCCTTGGTGCGGGCGAGACAGGTATACTCGGTGGTGCGAGTAAGACACTGGTGCCCGGTACGAGCGAGACAGCTATACTCGGCGGTGCGAGTGAGGCAGCTGAACTCGGTGTGAGTGAGCGCGTGCAGGTATGCGCGCGCGAACACTTCCAGTTGCTGGTTCTGCAGGCGAGTTTGGATGGTTGCATGCGTCCAGGGGTTGATGCTGGGGTGTGCGAGGAGGTTCATGGGTGGCAGGCGGTACGCCTGACGTCACAAAATACGACACTTCCTTTCTAGGAAATTACGTTCCCAGATATCTCTGTATCGAAGCTATAGAGTTCTAATTCTCCTTAAAACGCGATATCGCACCTCATCTCTATGTCTCATGATAAGATATAATATTCATTGCGAGGTGTTATGTATACCTCGTCTACACTTCACAAGAATGTAAATGCCACAGTTCCTTCCTAGGAAATGGCGTTTCCAGATGTCTACGTATCGAAGCAATAGAGCTCTAATGCTCCTTAAAACGCGATATCGCATCTCAGATCTATGTTTCATGATAAGATATATTATTCATTGCGATGTGTTATGTATACCTCGTCTGCACTTCAAAAGAATGTAAATGTCACACTGCCTTGCTAGGTAACAGAGCTTGCAGCTGTTTACGTATCGAAGCAATAGAGTTCTAATGCTTCTTAAAACGCGATATTGCATCTCATATCTATGTTTCATGATAAGATATAATATTCATTGTGGAGTGTTATGTATACCTAGAATTCACTACAATAGAATGTAAATGCGACATTTCGTTTCTAGGAAATAGCGTTTGCAGTTGTCTACGTATCGAAGCAATAGAGTTCTAATGCTTCTTAGAACGCGATATCGCATCTCATTTCTATGTTTCATGATACGATATAATATTCATTGCGAAGAGTTATGTATTCCCCGTCTACACTTCAAAGGAATGTAAATGCGACACTTCCTTTCTATTGAATAGCGTTTGCAGATGTCTACGTACCGCAGCAATAGGGTTCTAATGCTTTTTAAATCGCGATATCGCACCTCAATTCTATGTTACATGATAAGATATAATATTCATTGTGGTGTCTGATGTATCCCTCGTATTCAATTCAAAAGAAAGGAAATGCGACACTTCCTTGCTAGGAAATAGCGTTTGCAGGTGTCTGCGTATCGTAGCAATACAGTTCTAATGCTTCTCAAAACGATATATCGCATCTCTTCTCTATGTTTCATGATAAGATATAATATTCATTGCGAAGTGTCATGTATACCTCGTATTTACTTCAAAACAATGTAAATGCGACACTTCCTTGCAAGGAAGTAGCGTTTGCAGATGTCTAGGTATCGAAGCGATAGGTTTCTAATGCTTCTTATATCGCGATATCGCATCTCATTTCTATGTTTCATGATAAGATATAATATTCATTGCGAATTGTCATGAATACCTCGCATACACTTCAAGTGAATGTAAATGCGACACTTCTTTGCCAGGAAATAGCGTCTGCAGATGTCTACGTATCGAAGCAATAGAATTCTAACCCTTCTTAAACCGCGATATCGCATCTCATTTCTATGTTTCATGACAAGATATAATATTCATTCTGGAGTGTTATGTATACCTAGTATTCGCATCAAAAAAATGTAAATGCGACACTTCCTTGCTGGGAAATAGCGCTGCAGGTGACCACGTATCGTAGCAATATAGTTCTAATGCTTCTTAAAACGCGATATCGCATCTGATTTCTGTGTTTCATGGTAAGATATAATATTCATTGTGGAGTGTTAAGTAAACCTAGAATTCTCATAAAAAAATGTAAATGCGACACTTCCTTGCTAGGAAATATTGTCTGCAGGTGCCTACGTATCGTAGCAATAGAGTTCTAATACTTCTTGAAACGCGATATCGCATCTCATTTCTGCGTTTCATGGTAAGATATAATATTCATTGTGGAGTGCTATGTATACCTAGTTTTCACTTCAAAAAAATGTAAATGCGACACTTCCTTGCTAGGAAATAGCGTCTGCAGGTGTCTACGTACCGAAGCAATAGGGTTGTAATGCTTCTTATATCGCGATATCGCATCTCATTTCTATGTTTCATGATAAGATATAATATTCACTGCGGAGTGGCATGTGTACCTCGCATATACTTCAAATGACTGTAAATGCGACAATTCCTTGCTAGGATATAGCTTTTGCAGATGTCTACGTATCGTAGAAATAGAGTTATAATGCTTCTTCAAACGAGATATCGCACCTCATTTCTATGTCTCATGATAAAATATAATATTCATTGCGAAGTGTCACGTATACCTCGGATACACTTCAAATGAATGGAAATGCGTCACTTCCTTGCTAGGAAATAGCGTTTGCATATGTCTATGTATCGAAGCAATAGAGTTCTAATGCTTCTTAAAACGAGACATCGCATCTCATATTTGTCTCACGATAAGATATAATATTCGTTGCGAAGTGCTATGTGCTCCTCGTCTACACATCCAATGAATGTAAATGCGACACTTCCTTGCTAGGAAATAGCGCTTGCAGATGTTTACGTATCGATTCAATAGTGTTCCGATGCTTCTTATATCGCGATATCGCATCTCATTTCTACGTTTCATGATAAGATATAATATTCATTGCGAAGTGCTATGTGTACATCGCATGCACTTCAAATGTACGTTAATGCGACTCTTCTTTGCTAGGAAATAGCGTTTGCAGATGTCTACATATCATAGCAATAGGACACTAACGATTCATAAAACGCGATATCGCATCTCATTTCTATGTTTCATGATAAGATATAATATTCATTGTGCAATGTTATGTATACCTCGAATTCACTTCTAATGAATGTAAATGCGACACTTCCTGCCTAGGGAATTGCGTTTGCAGATGTCTCCGTATCGAAGCAATAAAATTCTAATGCTTCTTATATCGCGATATAGCATCTCATATCTATGCTTCATGATGAGATATAATATTTATTGCGAAGTGTCATGTATGCCTCGCATTCACTTCAAATGAATGTAAATGCGACAATTCCTTCCTAGGAAATAGCGTTTGCAGACGTCTCGGTATCGACGCAGTAGATTTCTAATGCTACTTAAATCCCGATATCGCATTTCATTCCCGTGTTTCGTGATAGGGTATAATATTCATTGCGAAGTGTCATGTATACCTCGCATTCACTTCAAAAGAATGTAAACGCGACACTTCCATGATAGAAAATAGCCTTTGCAGATGTCTCCGCGTCGAGGCAACAGGGTCCTAATTCTTCTTAAAACGAGATATCGATTCTTACCTCTATGTTTCATGATAAGATATAATGTTCATTGCGAAGTGTCATGTATACCTCGTATTCACTTCAAAAGAATGTACATGCGACGTTTCCATCCTAGGAAACAGCGTTTGCAGATGTCTACGTATCGTAGCAATGGAGTTCTAATGCTTCTTAAAACGCGATATCGCATCTCATTTTTATGTTTCATGATAAGATATAATATTCATTGCGAAGTGACATGTATACCTCGCATTCTCTTCAAAACAATGTAAATGCGACTATTCCTTGCTAGGAAATAGCGTTTGCAGATGTCTACGTATCGTAGCAATAGAGTTCTAATAATTCTTAAAACGAGGTGTCGCATCTCATTTCTACGTTTCATGATAAGATATAATATTCATTGCGAAGTGTCATGTATACCTCGTATTCACTTCAAAAGAATGTAAATGCGTCGTTTCCATCCTAGGAAACAGCGTTTGCAGATGTCTACGTATCGAGGCAATGGATTTCTAATGCTTCTTAAAACGCGATATCGCATCTCATTTCTATGTTTCATGATAAGATATAATGTTCTTTGCGAAGTGTCATGTATACCTCGTCTTCACTTCAAAAGAATATAAATGCGACACTTTCTTGGTAGGAAATATCGTTTGCAGATGCCTACATATCGTAGCAATAGAGTTCTAATGCTTCTTAAATCGCGATATCGCATCTCATTTCTATGTTTCATGATAAGTTATAATATTCATTGCGAAGTGTCATGTATACCTCGTATTCACTTCAAAAGAATGTAAATGCGACACTTCCTTGCTAGGACGTAGTGTTTGCTGATATCGACGTATCGAATCAATAGAGTACTAATGCTTATTAAAATGAGATATCGCATCCCATTTCTATATTTCGTTATAAGATATAACATTCATTGCGAAGTGTCATGTATACCTCGTACGCACTTCAAAAGAATGTAAATGCGTCACTTCCTTGCTAGTGCGTAGCGTTTCCAGATGTTTACGTATCGAAGCAAGGGAGTTCTAATGCTTTTTAAGTCGCGATTTCGCATGTCATTTCTCTGTTTCGTGATAAGATATAATATTCATTGTGGAGTGTTATGTAAAACTCGTATTCACTTCACAAGACTGTAAATGCGACACTTCCTTCCTAGGAAATAGCGTTTGCAGTTGTCTACGTATCGTAGCAATAGGATTCTAACGATTCATAAAACGCGATATCGCATCTCATTTCTATGAAACATGAAATGATATAAAATTCATTGTGGTTTGTGATGTATACCTCGTGTTCGCTTCAAAAGAATGTAAATGCGACACTTCCTTTCTAGGAAGTAGCGTTTGCAGAATTCCTCGTACCAAAGCAATAAAGATCTAATGCTTCTTAAATAGCGATATCGCATTTCATTTCTATGTTTCATGATAAGATACAATATTCACTGTGCAGACTTATGTATACCTCGAATTCGCATCAAATGAATGTAATTGCGACACTTCCTTGCTAGGCAGTAGCATTTGCAGATGTCTACGTATCGAAGCAAGAGGGTTCTAGTGCTTCTTAAATCGCGATATTGCATCTCATTTCTATGTTTCATCACAAGATATAATATTCATTCTGCAGTGTTATGTATACCTCAAATTCACGTCAAATGAATGTGATTGCGACACTTCCTTGCCAGGAAATAGCGTTTGCAGATGTCTACGTATCGAAGCAATAGTTTTTTAATGCTTCTTAAAACGATATATCGCACCTTATTTCTTTGTATCATGATAAGATATAATATTCATTGCGAAGTGCCATGTATACCTCGTTATCAGTTTGAAAGATTGTAAATGCGACATTTCCTTGCTAGAAAATAGCGTTTGCAGATGTCTACGTATAGAAGCATAAGAATTGTAATGCTTCTTAAAACGAGATATCGAATGCCACTTCTATGTTTCATGATAAGATATAATGTTCATTGCGAAGTGGCATGTATACCTCGTATTCACTTCAAAAGAATGTAAATGCGACACTTCCTTGCTAGGGCGTAGCGTTTGCAGATGTCTACGTATCGAAGCAAGTGTGTTCTAATGCTTTTTAAATAGCGATTTCGCATGACATTTCTATGTTTCGTGATAAGATATAATATTCATTGTGGAGTGTTATGTAAACCTCGTATTCATTTCAAAAGAATGTAAATGCGACCTTTCCTTGCTAGGACGTAGCGTTTGCAGATGTCTACGTATCGTAGCAATAGGATTCTAATGCTTTTTTAATCGCGATTTAGCATGTCATTTCTATGTTTCGTGATAAGATATAATATTCATTGTGGAGTGTTATGTAAACCTCGTATTCACTTCAAAAGAATGTAAATGTGACACGTCCTTGCTAGGAAATAGCGTTGGTAGATATCTACGTATCGAAGCAATAGTGTTCTAGTTTTTCTTAAAACTAGATATCGCATCCCATTTCTGTGTGTCAGGGTAAGATATGATATTCGTTGCGAAGTGTTATGTATACCTCGCATACACTTCAAATGTATGTAAATGCGACACTTCCTTGCTAGGAAGTAGCGTTTGCAGATGTCTACGTATCGAAGCAAGAGTGTTCTAATGCTTTTTAAATAGCGATTTCGCATGACATTTCTATGTTTCGTGATAACATATAATATTCATTATGCAGTGTTATGTAAACCTCGTATTCACTTCAAAAGAATATAAATGCGACCTTTCCTTGCTAGGACGTAGCGTTTGCAGATGTCTACGTATCGAAGCAATAGGGTTCTAATGCTTTTTTAATCGCGATTTCGCATGTCATTTCCGTGTTTCGTGATAAGATATAATATTCATTGTTGAGTGTTATGTAAACCTCGTATTCACTTCAAAAGAATGTAAATGTGACACGTCCTTGCTAGGAAATAGCGTTGGCAGATATCTACATATCGAAGCAATAGTGTTCTAATGTTTCTTAAAACGGGATATCTCATCTCATTTCTATGTGTCAGGATAAGATAAGATATTCGTTGCGAAGTGTTATGTATACCTCGCATACACTTCAAATGTATGTAAATGCGACACTTCCTTGCTAGGAAGTAGCGCTTGCAGATGTCTACGTATAGTAGAAGTAGAGTTCTGATGCTTTTTAAATCACGATATCGTATCTCATTTCTATGTTTCATGATAAGATATAATATTCACCGTGCAGACTTATGTATACCTCGAATTCGCAACAAATGAAGTTAATTGCGACACTTCCTTGCTAGTATTTAGCGTTTGCAGATGTCTACGTATAGAAGCAATAGAGTTCTAATGCTTCTTAAAACGAGATATCGCATCTTATTTCTACGTTTCATGATAAGATATAATATTCAATGCGAAGAGTCATGTATACCTCGTATTCGCTTCAAAAGAATGTAAATACGACACTTTCTTGCTAGGCAGTAGCGTTTGCAGATGTCAACGTATCGTAGCAATAGTATTCTAACGATTCATAAAACGCGATATCGCATTTCAGTTCTATGATTCATGATGGTCAAAAGAATGTAAATGCGACACTTCCTTGCTAAGAAGTAGCGTTTCCAGATGTCTATGCATCGAAACAATAGAGTTATAGTGCGTCTTAAAACGAGATGTCGCATCTCATTTCTATGTTTCATGATAAGACATATTATCCATTGCGAAATGTGATGTATACCTCGTATTCGCTTCAAAAGAATGTAAATGCGACACTTACTTGCTAGGAAATAGCGTTTCCAGTTGTCTAAGTATCGAAACAATAGAGTTTCAATGCTTCTTAAAACGTGATGTCGCACCTCATTTCCCTGTTTCATGATAAGATATAATATTCATTGCGAAGTGTCATGTATACCTCGTATTCACTTCATAGGAATGTAAATGCGACTATTCCTTGCTTTGAAATAGCGTTTGCAGATGTCTACGTATCTTAGCAATAGAGTTCTTATGCTGCTTACATCGCGATATCGCAACTCATTTCTATGTTTCGTGATAAGTTATAATATTCATTGCGAAATGTCACGTATACCTCGTATTCACTTCAAAAGAAAGTAAATGCGGCACATCCATGCTAGGAAATAGCGTTTGCATATGTCTACGTATCTTAGCAATAGAGTTCTTATGCTGCTTAAATCGCGATATCGCAACTCATTTCTGTGTTTCGTGATAAGTTATAATATACATTGCGAAATGTCACGTATACCTCGTATTCACTTCAAAAGAAAGTAAATGCGGCACATCCATGCTAGGAAATAGCGTTTGCATATGTCTACGTACCGTAGCAACACAGTTCTAATACTGCTTAAAACGCGATATCGCATCTCACTTCTATGTTTCTTGATAAGACATAATTTTCATTGCGAACTGTCATGTATACATCGTATTCACTTCAAAAGAATGTAAATGCGACGTTTCCATCCTTGGGAATATCGTTTGCAAATGTCTACTTATCGTAGCAAAAGGGTCCTAGTGCTTCTTAAAACGAGATGTCGCGTTTCATTTCTATGTTTCGTGATAAGATATAATATTCATTGCGAAATGTCATGTATACCTCGTATTCACTCCAAACGAATATAATGCGACACTTCCTTCCTAGGAAATAGCGTATTCAGATGTCTACGTATCGTAGCAATAGAGTTCTAATGCTACTTAAATCGCGATATCGCATCTCATTTCAATGTTTCATGATAAGATGTAATATTCATTTGCGAAGTGTCATGTACACTTCGTACTCACTTCAAAAGAATGTATATGCGACAATTGCTTGCTGGGAAATAGCGTTTGCTGATGTCTACGTATCATAGCAATAGAGTTCTAATGCTACTTAAATCGCGATATCGCATCTCTCTTCTATGTTTCATGATAAGATATAATATTCATTGCGAAGTGTCATGTATACCTCGTATTCACTTCAAAAGAATGTAAATGCGAATATTGCCTGCTACGAAATATCGTTTGCAGATGTCTACGTATCGTAGCAATAGAGTTGTAGTGCTCCTCAAGACGCGATATCGCATCCTATTTCTATGCTTCATGATAAGATGTAATATCCATTGCGATGTGTCATGTATACCTTGTATTCACTCCAAACGCATGTAAATGCGACACTTCCTTCCTGGGAAATAGCGTATTCCGATGTCTACGTATCGTAGGAATAGAGTTCTAATGCTACTTAAATCGCGATATCGCATCTCATTTATACGTTTCGTGATAAGATATAATATTCATTGCGAAGTGTCATGTATACCTCGTATTCACTTCAAAAGAATGTAGATGCGACTATTGCTTGCTGGGAAATAGCGTTTGCAGATGTCTACGTATCATAGCAATAGAGTTCTAATGCTACTTAGATCGCAATATCGCATCTCATTTAAATATTTCGTGATAAGATATAATATTCATTGCGAAGTGTTATGTATACCTCGTATTCACTACAAACAAATGTATATGCGACACTTCCTTGCTAGGAAATAGCGTTTGCAGATGTCTACGTATTGTAGCAATAGAGTTCTAATGCTACTTAAATCGCGATATCGCTTCTCATTTATATGTTTCGTGATAAGATATAATATTCATTGCGAAGTGTCATGTATACCTCGTATTCGCTTCATATGAATGCAAATGCGACTCTTGCTTGCTAGGAAATAGCTTTTGCAGATGTCTACGTATCGTAGCAATAGCGTTCTAATGCTACTTAAATCGCGATATCGCATCTCATTTATATGTTTCGTAATAAGATATAATATTCATTGCGAATTGTCATGCATACCTCGTATTCACTTCAAAAGAATGTAAGTGCGAAACTTCCATGCTAGGAAATAGCTATTGCAGATGTTTCCGCATCGAGGCCATAGTGTTCTAATGCTTCTTAAAACGTGATATCGCATCTCTCTTCTATGTTTCATGATAAGATATAACATTCATTGCGAAGTGTCATGTATGCCTCGTATTCACTTCAAAAGAATGTAAATGCGACACTTCCTTGCTAGGAAATAGCGTTCCCAGATGTCTAAGTATCGAAACAATAGAGTTCTAATGCTTCGGAAAACATGATGTTGCACCTCATTTTCCTGTTTCATGATAAGATATAATATTCATTGCGAAGTGTCATGTATACCTCGTATTCACTTCAAATAAATGCAAATGCGACACTTCCATCCTAGCAAATAGCGTTTGCAGATGTCTACGTACCGTAGCAATAGAATTCTAGTGCTTCTTATATCGCGATATCGCATCTCATTTCTATGTTTCGTGATAAGTTATAATATTCATTCCGAAGTGTCATCTATACCTCGAATTCACTTCAAAAGATTGTAAATGCGACACTTCCATCCTAGGAAATGGCGTTTGCAGATGTCTACGTATCGTAGCAATAGAATTCTAGTGCTTCTTAGATCGCGATATCGCATCTCATTTCCATGATACGTGATAAGTTAGAATATTCATTCCGAAGTGTCATGTATAGCTCGAATTCTCTTCAAAAGAATGTAAATGCGACACTTCCTTGCTAGGAAATAGCGTTCCCAGATGTCTAAGTATCGAAATAATAGAGTTCTAATGCTTCGGAAAACGTGATGTTGCACCTCATTTCCCTGTTTCATGATAAGATATAATATTCATTGCAAAGTGTCATGTATACCTCGTATTCACTCTAAATAAATGTAAATGCGACACTTCCTTACTAGGAAATAGCGACTTCAGATGTCTCCGTATCGAAACAATAGAGTTCTAATGCTTCTAAAAACGTGATGTCGCACCTCATTTCCCTGTTTCATGATAAGATATAATATTCATTGCGAAGTGTCATGTATACCTCGTATTCACTTCAAAAGAATGTAAATGCGGCACATCCATGCTAGGAAATAGCGTTTGCATATGTCTACGTACAGTAGCAGTAGAATTCTAACACTGCATAAAACGCGATATCGCATCTCACTTCTATGTTTCATGATAAGGTATAATATTCATTGCAAAGTTTCACTTATACCTCGTATTCACTTCAAATGAATGCAAATGCGACACTTCCTTTCTAGGAAGTAGCGTTTGCAGATATCTTCTTATCGTAGCAATAGCGTTCTGACACTTCTTAAAACGCGATATCGCATCTCATTTCTATGTTTCATGATAAGATATAATATTCATTGCGAAGTGTCATGTACGCCTCGTATTCGCTTCAAAAGAATGTAAATGCGACAATTCCTTGCTAGGAAATAGCGTTCCCAGATGTCTAAGTATTGAAACAATAGAGTTCTAATGCTTCTTAAAACGTGATGTCGCACCTCATTTCCCTGTTTCATGATAAGATATAATATTCATTGCGAAGTGTCATGTATACCTCGTATTCACTTCAAATAAATGTAAATGCGACACTTCCATCCTAGGAAATAGCGTTTGCAGATGTCTACGTATCGTAGCAATAGAATTCTAGTTCTTCTTGGATCGCGATATCTCATCTCATTTCTATGTTTCGTGATAAGTTATAATATTCATTCCGAAGTGTGATCTATACCTCGAATTCACTTCAAAAGAATGTAAATGCGACACTTCCATCCTAGGAAATAGCGTTTGCAGATATCTCCGCATCGAGGCAATAGGGTTCTAATGCTTCTTAAGACGCGATATCGCATCTCACTTTTATGTTACATGATATGATATAATGTTCATTGCGATGTGTCATGTATACCTCGTATTCATTCCAATACAATGTAAATGCTAATCTTCCTTGCTAGGAAATAGCGTTTACAGATGTCTACGTATCGTAGCAATTGCGTTCTAATGCTTCTCAAAGAGCCATATCGCATCTCATTTCCATGTTTCGTGATAAGATATAATATTCATTGCGATGTGTCATGTACACCTCGTATTCACTTCAAAGGGAAGTAAATGCGACTGTTGCTTGCTAGGAAATAGCGTCTGCAGATGTCTACGCGTCGAGGCAATAGAGTTCTAATGCTTCTCAAAACGTAATATAGAACCTCATTCCTATGTTTCATGATAAGATATAATATTCATTGCGAAGTGTCATGTACACCTTGTATTCACTTCAAAAGAATGTAAATGCGACACTAGCATGCTAGGAAATAGCGTTTGCAGATGTCTACGTATCGTAGCAATAGAGTTCTAATGCTTCCAAGAACGCGATATCGCATCTCACTTCTATGTTTCATGATAAGATATAATATATATTGCGAAGTGTCATGTATACCTCGTATTTACTTCAAAAGAATGTAAATGCGACACTTCCTTGATAGCACGAAGCTTTTGGTTATGTCTACGTATCGAAGCAAGAGAGTTCTAATGCTTTTTAAATCGCGATTTCGCATGTCATTTCTATGTTTCGTGATAAGATATAATATTCATTGAGCAGTGTTATGAATACCTCTAATTCACATCAAATGAATGTAATTGCGACACATCCTTGCTAGGTAATAGCGTTTGCAGATGTCTACGTATCGAAGTAATAGTGTACTAATGCTTCTTAAAGCGCGATATCGCGTCTCATTTCAATGTTTCATGATAAGATACAATATTCATTGCGAAGTGTCATGTATACCTCGTATTCACTACAAAAGTATGAAAATGCGACACTTTCTTGCTAGGACGTAGCGTTTGCAGATGTCTACGTATCGAAGCAAGAGAGTTCTAATGCTTCTTAAATCGCGATTTCGCATGTCATTTCTATGTTTCGTGATAAGATATAATATTCATTGCGAAGTGTCATGTATACCTCGTATTCACTTCAAAAGAATGTAAATGCGACATTTCCTTGATAGGACGAAGCGTTTGCAGATGTCTACGTATCGAAGCAAGAGATTTCTAATGCTTTTTAAATCGCGATTTCGCATGTCATTTCTATGTTTAGTGATAAGATATAATATTCATTGAGCAGTGTTATGAATACCTCTAATTCACATCAAATGAATGTAATTGCGACACATCCTTGCTAGGAAATAGCGTTTGCAGATGTCTACGTATCGAAGTAATAGTGTACTAATGCTTCTTAAAGCGCGATATCGCGTCTCGTTTCAATGTTTCATGATAAGATACAATATTCATTGCGAAGTGTCATGTATACCTCGTATTCACTACAAAAGAATGTAAATGCGACACTTCCATGCTAGGAAGTAGCGTTTGCAAATGTCTACGTATCGTAGCAATAGATTTCTAATGCTTGTTAAAACCCGATATCGCATCTCACTGCTGTGTTTCACGATAAGATATAATATTCATTGCGAAGTATTGTGTATCCCTCGTCTACACTTCAAATGAATGCAAATGCGAGACTTCCCTTCTTGGATACAGCGTTACCAGATGTCTACGTATCGAAGCAATAGAGTTCTAATGCTTCTTATATCGTGATATAACATCACATTTCTATGTTTCATGATAAGATACAATATTTATTGCGATGTGTCATGTATACCTCGGACACACTTCAAATGACTGTAAATGCGACACTTCCTTGCTAGGAAATCGCGTTTGCAAATGGCTACGTATCGAAGCAATAGAGTTCTCATGCTTCTTAAGACGGGATATCGCATCTCATATCTATGTTTCATGATAAGATATAATATTCATTGCGAAGTGTCATATATACCTAGCATACACTTCAAATGAATGTAAATGCGAAACGTCCTTTGCTAGGAAATAGCGTTTGCAGATGTCCCTGTATCGATGCAATAGAGTTTTAATGCTTCTTAAATCGCGATATCGCATATCATTTCTATGTTTCACGATAAGATATAGTATTCATTGCGCAGTTCACTTATACCTCGCATACGCTTCAAATGAATGTAAGAGCGACACTTATTTGCTAGGAAATATCGTTCGCAGATGTCTGCGTATCGAAAGAATAGACTTATAATGCATCTTAAAACGAGATGTCGCATTTCATATTTATGTTCCTTGATAAGATATAATATTCATTGCGAAGTGACATGTATAACTCGTATTCCCTTCAAAAGAATGTAAATGCGACACTTCCTTGCTAGGAAATAGCGTTTCCAGATGTCTTCGTATCGTAGCAATAGGGTTCTAATGCTACTTAAATCGCGATATCGCATCTCATTTCTATGCTTCATGATAAGATGTAATATTCATTGCGAAGTGTCATGTATACCTCGTATTCACTCCAAACGAATGTAAATGCGACACTTCCTTGCTAGGAAATAGCGTATTCAGATGTCTACGTATCGTAGCAATAGAGTTCTAATGCTACTTAAATCGCGAAATCGAATCTTATTTCTATGTTTCGTGATAAGATATAATATTCATTGCGAAGTGTGATGTATACCTCGTATTCACTTCAAAAGAATGTAAGTGGGACGTTTCCATCCTTGGGAATATCGTTTGCAGATGTCTACGTATCGTAGAAATAGAGTTCTAATGCTACTTAAATCGCGATATTGCATTTCATTTATATGTTTCTTGATAAGATGTAATATTCATTGCGAAGTGTCATGTATACCTCGTATTCACTTCAAAAGAATGTAAATGCGACATTTCCATCATTGGGAATATCGTTTGCAGATGTCTACGTATCGTACCAATAGAGTTCTAATGCTACTAAAATCGTGATATCGCATTTCATTTATATGTTTCGTGATAAGATATAATATTCATTGCGAAGTGTCATGTATACCTCGTATTCACCTCAAAAGAATGTAAATGGGACGTTTCCATCCTTGGGAATATCGTTTGCAGATGTCTACGTATCGTAGAAATAGAGTTCTAATGCTACATAAATCGCGATATAGCATCTTATTTCTATGTTTCGTGATAAGATGTAATATTCATTGCGAAGTGTCACGTACACCTCGTATTCACTTCAAAAGAATGTAAATGCGACACTTCCATGCTAGGAAATAGCGTCTGCAGATGTCTACGCGTCGAGGCAATAGAGTTCTAATGCTACTTAAATCGCGATATCGCATCTCATTTATATGTATCGTGATAAGATATAATATTCATTGCGAAGTGTGATGTATACCTCGTATTCACTTCAAAAGAATGTAAATGGGACGTTTCCATCCTTGGGAATATCGTTTGCAGATGTCTACGTATCGTAGAAATAAAGTTCTAATGCTACTTAAATCGCGATATCGCATTACATTTATATGTTTCTTGATAAGATGTAATATTCATTGCGAAGTGTCATGTATACCTCGTATTCACTTCAAAAGAATGTAAATGCGACACTTCCATGCTAGGAAATAGCGTCTGCAGATGTCTACGCGTCGAGGCAATAGAGTTCTAATGCTTCTCAAAACGCGATATCGCACTTCACTTCTATGTTTCATGATAAGACATAATATTCATTGCGAAGTGTCATGTATACCTCCTATTCACTTCAAAAGAATGTAAGTGCGACTATTGCTTGCTAGGAAATAGCGTTTGCGGATGTCTACGTATCGTAGCAATAGAGTTCTAATGCTACATAAATCGCGATATCGCATCTCATTTATATGTTTCGTGATAAGATATAATATTCATCGCGAAGTGTCATGTATATCTCGTATTCACTTCAAAAGAATGTAAATGCGACGTTTCCATCATTGGGAATATCGTTTGCAGATGTCTACGTATCGTAGCAATAGAGTTCTAATGCTACTCAAATCGTGATATCGCATTTCATTTATATGTTTCGTTATAAGATATAATATTCATTGCGAAGTGTCATGTATACCTCGTATTCACTTCAAAGGAATGTAAATGCGACTATTCCTTGCTAGGAAATAGCGTTTGCAGATGCCTACGTATCGTAGCAATAGATTTCTAATGCTACTAAAATCTCGATATCGCACCTCACATCTATGTTTCATGATAAGATATAATATTTATTGCGAAGTGTCATGTATACTTCGTATTCACTCCAAACAAATGTAAATGCGACACTTCCTTGCTAGGAAATAGCGTTTGCAGATGTCTCCGCATCGAGGCCACAGAGTTCTAATGCTTCTTAAAACGTGATATCGCAAGTCACTTCTATGTTTCATGATAAGATATAATATTCATTACAAAGTGTCATGTATAACTCGTATTCACCTCAAAAGAATGTAAATGCGACTATTTCTTGCTAGGAAATAGCGTTTGCAGGTGCCTACGTATCGTAGCAATTGAGTTCTAGTGCATCTCAAAACACGATATCGCATCTCATTTCTATGCTTCATGATAAGATATAATATTCTTTGCGAAATGTCATGTATACCTCGTATTCACTCCAAACGAATGTAAATGCGGCACTTCCTTCCTACGAAATAGCGTATTCAGATGTCTACGTATCGTAGCAATAGAGTTCTAATGCTACTTAAATCGCGATATCGCATCTCATTTATATGTATCGTGATAAGATGTAATATTCATTGCGAAGTGTCATGTATACCTCGTATTCACTTCAAAAGAATGTACATGCGACTATTCCTTTCTAGGAAATAGCGTTTGCAGATGCCTACGTATCGTAGCAATAGATTTCTAGTGCTTCTCAAAACACGATATCGCATCTCATTTCTATGCTTCATGATAAGATATAATATTAATTTTCGAAGTGTTGTGTATACCTCGTATTCACTCCAAACGAATGTAAATGCGACACTTCCTTGCTACGAAATAGCGTATTCAGATGTCTACGTATCGTAGGAATAGATTTCTAATGCTACTTAAATCGCGATATCGCATCTCATTTCTATATTTCGTGATAAGATATAATATTCATTGCGAAGTGTCATGTATACCTCGTATTCACTTCAAAAGAATGAAAATGCAACGTTTCCATTCTTGGGAATATCGTTTGCAGATGTCTCCTTATCGTAGCAAAAGGATCCTAATCCTTCTTAAAACGTGATATCGCATTTCATTTCTATGTTTCATGATAAGATACAATATTCATTGCGAAGTGTCATGTATACCTCGTATTCACTACAAAAGTATGAAAATGCGACACTTTCTTGCTAGGACGTAGCGTTTGCAGATGTCTACGTATCGAAGCAAGAGAGTTCTAATGCTTCTTAAATCGCGATTTCGCATGTCATTTCTATGTTTCGTGATAAGATATAATATTCATTGCGAAGTGTCATGTATACCTCGTATTCACTTCAAAAGAATGTAAATGCGACATTTCCTTGATAGGACGAAGCGTTTGCAGATGTCTACGTATCGAAGCAAGAGAGTTCTAATGCTTTTTAAATCGCGATTTCGCATGTCATTTCTATGTTTAGTGATAAGATATAATATTCATTGAGCAGTGTTATGAATACCTCTAATTCACATCAAATGAATGTAATTGCGACACATCCTTGCTAGGAAATAGCGTTTGCAGATGTCTACGTATCGAAGTAATAGTGTACTAATGCTTCTTAAAGCGCGATATCGCGTCTCGTTTCAATGTTTCATGATAAGATACAATATTCATTGCGACGTGTCATGTATACCTCGTATTCACTACAAAAGAATGTAAATGCGACACTTCCATGCTAGGAAGTAGCGTTTGCAAATGTCTACGTATCGTAGCAATAGATTTCTAATGCTTGTTAAAACCCGATATCGCATCTCACTGCTGTGTTTCACGATAAGATATAATATTCATTGCGAAGTATTGTGTATCCCTCGTCTACACTTCAAATGAATGCAAATGCGAGACTTCCCTTCTTGGATACAGCGTTACCAGATGTCTACGTATCGAAGCAATAGAGTTCTAATGCTTCTTATATCGTGATATAACATCACATTTCTATGTTTCATGATAAGATACAATATTTATTGCGATGTGTCATGTATACCTCGGACACACTTCAAATGACTGTAAATGCGACACTTCCTTGCTAGGAAATCGCGTTTGCAAATGGCTACGTATCGAAGCAATAGAGTTCTCATGCTTCTTAAAACGGGATATCGCATCTCATATCTATGTTTCATGATAAGATATAATATTCATTGCGAAGTGTCATATATACCTAGCATACACTTCAAATGAATGTAAATACAAAACGTCCTTTGCTAGGAAATAGCGTTTGCAGATGTCCCTGTATCGATGCAATAGAGTTTTAATGCTTCTTAAATCGCGATATCGCATATCATTTCTATGTTTCACGATAAGATATAGTATTCATTGCGCAGTTCACTTATACCTCGCATACACTTCAAATGAATGTAAGAGCGACACTTATTTGCTAGGAAATATCGTTCGCAGATGTCTGCGTATCGAAAGAATAGACTTATAATGCATCTTAAAACGAGATGTCGCATTTCATATTTATGTTCCTTGATAAGATATAATATTCATTGCGAAGTGACATGTATAACTCGTATTCTCTTCAAAAGAATGTAAATGCGACACTTCCTTGCTAGGAAATAGCGTTTCCAGATGTCTTCGTATCGTAGCAATAGGGTTCTAATGCTACTTAAATCGCGATATCGCATCTCATTTCTATGCTTCATGATAAGATGTAATATTCATTGCGAAGTGTCATGTATACCTCGTATTCACTCCAAACGAATGTAAATGCGACACTTCCTTGCTAGGAAATAGCGTATTCAGATGTCTACGTATCGTAGCAATAGAGTTCTAATGCTACTTAAATCGCGAAATCGAATCTTATTTCTATGTTTCGTGATAAGATATAATATTCATTGCGAAGTGTGATGTATACCTCGTATTCACTTCAAAAGAATGTAAGTGGGACGTTTCCATCCTTGGGAATATCGTTTGCAGATGTCTACGTATCGTAGAAATAGAGTTCTAATGCTACTTAAATCGCGATATCGCATTTCATTTATATGTTTCTTGATAAGATGTAATATTCATTGCGAAGTGTCATGTATACCTCGTATTCACTTCAAAAGAATGTAAATGCGACATTTCCATCATTGGGAATATCGTTTGCAGATGTCTACGTATCGTACCAATAGAGTTCTAATGCTACTAAAATCGTGATATCGCATTTCATTTATATGTTTCGTGATAAGATATAATATTCATTGCGACGTGTCATGTATACCTCGTATTCACCTCAAAAGAATGTAAATGGGACGTTTCCATCCTTGGGAATATCGTTTGCAGATGTCTACGTATCGTAGAAATAGAGTTCTAATGCTACATAAATCGCGATATAGCATCTTATTTCTATGTTTCGTGATAAGATGTAATATTCATTGCGAAGTGTCACGTACACCTCGTATTCACTTCAAAAGAATGTAAATGCGACACTTCCATGCTAGGAAATAGCGTCTGCAGATGTCTACGCGTCGAGGCAATAGAGTTCTAATGCTACTTAAATCGCGATATCGCATCTCATTTATATGTATCGTGATAAGATATAATATTCATTGCGAAGTGTGATGTATACCTCGTATTCACTTCAAAAGAATGTAAATGGGACGTTTCCATCCTTGGGAATATCGTTTGCAGATGTCTACGTATCGTAGAAATAAAGTTCTAATGCTACTTAAATCGCGATATCGCATTACATTTATATGTTTCTTGATAAGATGTAATATTCATTGCGAAGTGTCATGTATACCTCGTATTCACTTCAAAAGAATGTAAATGCGACACTTCCATGCTAGGAAATAGCGTCTGCAGATGTCTACGCGTCGAGGCAATAGAGTTCTAATGCTTCTCAAAACGCGATATCGCACTTCACTTCTATGTTTCATGATAAGACATAATATTCATTGCGAAGTGTCATGTATACCTCCTATTCACTTCAAAAGAATGTAAGTGCGACTATTGCTTGCTAGGAAATAGCGTTTGCGGATGTCTACGTATCGTAGCAATAGAGTTCTAATGCTACATAAATCGCGATATCGCATCTCATTTATATGTTTCGTGATAAGATATAATATTCATCGCGAAGTGTCATGTATATCTCGTATTCACTTCAAAAGAATGTAAATGCGACGTTTCCATCATTGGGAATATCGTTTGCAGATGTCTACGTATCGTAGCAATAGAGTTCTAATGCTACTCAAATCGTGATATCGCATTTCATTTATATGTTTCGTTATAAGATATAATATTCATTGCGAAGTGTCATGTATACCTCGTATTCACTTCAAAGGAATGTAAATGCGACTATTCCTTGCTAGGAAATAGCGTTTGCAGATGCCTACGTATCGTAGCAATAGATTTCTAATGCTACTAAAATCTCGATATCGCACCTCACATCTATGTTTCATGATAAGATATAATATTTATTGCGAAGTGTCATGTATACTTCGTATTCACTCCAAACAAATGTAAATGCGACACTTCCTTGCTAGGAAATAGCGTTTGCAGATGTCTCCGCATCGAGGCCACAGAGTTCTAATGCTTCTTAAAACGTGATATCGCAACTCACTTCTATGTTTCATGATAAGATATAATATTCATTACAAAGTGTCATGTATAACTCGTATTCACCTCAAAAGAATGTAAATGCGACTATTTCTTGCTAGGAAATAGCGTTTGCAGGTGCCTACGTATCGTAGCAATTGAGTTCTAGTGCTTCTCAAAACACGATATCGCATCTCATTTCTATGCTTCATGATAAGATATAATATTCTTTGCGAAATGTCATGTATACCTCGTATTCACTCCAAACGAATGTAAATGCGGCACTTCCTTCCTACGAAATAGCGTATTCAGATGTCTACGTATCGTAGCAATAGAGTTCTAATGCTACTTAAATCGCGATATCGCATCTCATTTATATGTATCGTGATAAGATGTAATATTCATTGCGAAGTGTCATGTATACCTCGTATTCACTTCAAAAGAATGTACATGCGACTATTCCTTTCTAGGAAATAGCGTTTGCAGATGCCTACGTATCGTAGCAATAGATTTCTAGTGCTTCTCAAAACACGATATCGCATCTCATTTCTATGCTTCATGATAAGATATAATATTAATTTTCGAAGTGTTGTGTATACCTCGTATTCACTCCAAACGAATGTAAATGCGGCACTTCCTTGCTACGAAATAGCGTATTCAGATGTCTACGTATCGTAGGAATAGATTTCTAATGCTACTTAAATCGCGATATCGCATCTCATTTCTATATTTCGTGATAAGATATAATATTCATTGCGAAGTGTCATGTATACCTCGTATTCACTTCAAAAGAATGAAAATGCAACGTTTCCATTCTTGGGAATATCGTTTGCAGATGTCTCCTTATCGTAGCAAAAGGGTCCTAATCCTTCTTAAAACGTGATATCGCATTTCATTTCTATGTTTCGTGATAAGATATAATATTCATTGCGAAATGTCATGTATACCTCGTTTTCACTCCAAACGAATGTAAATGCGACACTCTCTTCCTAGGAAATAGCGTATTCAGATGTCTACGTATCGTAGCAATAGAGTTCTAATGCTACTTACATGGCGATATCGCATCTCATTTCCGTGTTTCGTGATAAGATGTAATATTCATTGCGAAGTGTCATGAACACCTCGTATTCACTTCAAAAGAATGTAAATGCGACGTTTCCGTCCTTGGGAATATCGTTTGCAGATGTCCACTTATCGTAGTAAAAGGGTCCTAATGCTTCTTAAAACGAGATGTCGCATTTCATTTCTATGTTTCATGATAAGATACAATATTCATTACGAAGTGTCATGTATACCTCGTATTCACTTCAAAGGAATGTAAGTGAGATACTTCTGTGGCGGCCTTTCGACTATCGCCACTAGAGGGACAGCACAGCCTACAATTTCCTGAAAGTACTGGCTAGCCTCTCCTTTCCGATATATAGAAGTTTTTAACTGTCCCTAATATCCCAGCGTCTAAGGCAGGGTCTGCTAGGAAGCCTTACTGATGAGTCCACTAGCAGGCCCAGGACGAAACGTTCTTCCCCTCTCTTTTCCTTCCTTTCTTTCTTCCCCCTTTATTCTATAGCTACCTGAAGCATGCCGCTTCAACTGGTGACCCCGACGTGATGTGAACACGCAACCTACTTACAACACAGGAGGACAACGGAAGCAACCTACTCGAACATATTTTCGACCTTCGACGACATGCCTCGCCCCAGGATATCTGGAAGGATGTACTTTCATCAATGGACTTTGGGTTCTTCCGCAGCACGCCGAAATCGTAACCCCTCTCCTAGGGTGGCCACTACGCTTTAACGCCGCGCCCACAACGATCTCGCTAACGTTCGGCCGCATTCGATGATCATTGGGACCTTACGGCATCATTACGACGCACTTCGTCGGCTACTTACGGACCATCCTAGGACAGCAGAGTATACGACTGCTCAGTGCAGGTTTCTTAAAGCGCGCTCGCCCTTAGGCTTGAAACTTACTTCGCCCTGGCTTGAGCACTGCGCCCTGCCGCGCTCGAAAGAGCAGCATATAGCACAGCGGCTATTACACGACCCAGTACTTAACCATTATCCTAGGCTCTACACACATCGTCGCACCGTGGAACATCACGAAGAACAACGAAAAAGACGCATGGCCAGGTATCGTTTATCACTGGCAAGGGAGTGATGTGGCGGCCTTTCGACTATCGCCACTAGAGGGACAGCAGAGCCTATAATTTCCTGAAAGTACTCGCTAGCCTCTCCTTTCCAATATATAGAAGTACCTAACTGTCCCTAATATCCCAGCGTCTAAGGCAGGGTCTGCTAGGAAGCCTTACTGATGAGTCCACTAGCAGGCCCAGGACAAAACATTCTTCCCCTCTCTTTTCCTTCCATTATTTCTTCCTCCTTTATTCTATAGCTACCTGAAGCATGCCGCTTCACTTCCATGCTAGGAAATAGCGTTTGCAGATGTTTCCGCATCGAGGCCATAGAGTTCTAATGCTTCTTAAAACGCGATATCGCACCTCACATCTATGTTTCATGATAACATATAATATTCATTGCGAAGTGTCATATACACCACGTATTCACTTCAAAAGAATGTAAATGCGACACTTCCATGCTAGGAAATAGCGTCTGCAGATGTCTACGCGTCGAGGCAATAGAGTTCTAATGCTACATAAATCGCGATATCGCATCTTATTTCTGTTTCGTGATAAGATGTAATATTCATTGCGAAGTGTCATGTACACCTCGTATTCACTTCAAAAGAATGTAAATGCGACACTTCCTTGGTAGGAAATAGCGTTTGCAGATGTCTACGTATCGTAGCAATAGAGTTCTAGTGCTTCTTAGAACGCAATATCGCTACTTATTTCTATGTTTCATGATAAGGTGAAATATTCATTGTGGAGTGTTATGTATACCTCGTATTCACTCTAAATAAATGTAAATGCGACACTTCCTTACTAGGAAATAGCGACTTCAGATGTCTCCGTATCGAAACAATAGAGGTCTAATGCTTCTAAAAACGTGATGTCGCACCTCATTTCCCTGTTTCATGATAAGATATAATATTCATTGCGAAGTGTCATGTATACCTCGTATTCACTTCAAAAGAATGTAAATGCGGCACATCCATGCTAGGAAATAGCGTTTGCATATGTCTACGTACAGTAGCAGTAGAATTCTAACACTGCATAAAACGCGATATCGCATCTCACTTCTATGTTTCATGATAAGGTATAATATTCATTGCAAAGTTTCACTTATACCTCGTATTCACTTCAAATGAATGCAAATGCGACACTTCCTTTCTAGGAAATAGCGTTTGCAGATATCTTCTTATCGTAGCAATAGCGTTCTGACACTTCTTAAAACGCGATATCGCATCTCATTTCTATGTTTCATGATAAGATATAATATTCATTGCGAAGTGTCATGTACGCCTCGTATTCGCTTCAAAAGAATGTAAATGCGACAATTCCTTGCTAGGAAATAGCGTTCCCAGATGTCTAAGTATTGAAACAATAGAGTTCTAGTGCTTCTTAAAACGTGATGTCGCACCTCATTTCCCTGTTTCATGATAAGATATAATATTCATTGCGAAGTGTCATGTATACCTCGTATTCACTTCCAATAAATGTAAATGCGACACTTCCATCCTAGGAAATAGCGTTTGCAGATGTCTACGTATCGTAGCAATAGAATTCTAGTTCTTCTTGGATCGCGATATCGCATCTCATTTCTATGTTTCGTGATAAGTTATAATATTCATTCCGAAGTGTGATCTATACCTCGAATTCACTTCAAAAGAATGTAAATGCGACACTTCCATCCTAGGAAATAGCGTTTGCAGATATCTCCGCATCGAGGCAATAGGGTTCTAATGCTTCTTAAGACGCGATATCGCATCTCACTTTTATGTTACATGATATGATATAATGTTCATTGCGAAGTGTGATGTATACCTCGTATTCACTTCAAAAGAATGTAAGTGGGACGTTTCCATCCTTGGGAATATCGTTTGCAGATGTCTACGTATCGTAGAAATAGAGTTCTAATGCTACTTAAATCGCGATATCGCATTTCATTTATATGTTTTGTTTATAAGATGTAATATTCATTGCGAAGTGTCATGTATACCTCGTATTCACTTCAAAAGAATGTAAATGCGACATTTCCATCATTGGGAATATCGTTTGCAGATGTCTACGTATCGTAGAAATAAAGTTCTAATGCTACTTAAATCGCGATATCGCATTACATTTATATGTTTCTTGATAAGATGTAATATTCATTGCGAAGTGTCATGTATACCTCGTATTCACTTCAAAAGAATGTAAATGCGACACTTCCATGCTAGGAAATAGCGTCTGCAGATGTCTACGCGTCGAGGCAATAGAGTTCTAATGCTTCTCAAAACGCGATATCGCACTTCACTTCTATGTTTCATGATAAGACATAATATTCATTGCGAAGTGTCATGTATACCTCCTATTCACTTCAAAAGAATGTAAATGCGACTATTGCTTGCTAGGAAATAGCGTTTGCGGATGTCTACGTATCGTAGCAATAGAGTTCTAATGCTACATAATTCGCGATATCGCATCTCATTTATATGTTTCGTGATAAGATATAATATTCATCGCGAAGTGTCATGTATACCTCGTATTCACTTCAAAAGAATGTAAATGCGACGTTTCCATCATTGGGAATATCGTTTGCAGATGTCTACGTATCGTAGCAATAGAGTTCCAATGCTACTCAAATCGTGATATCGCATTTCATTTATATGTTTCGTTATAAGATATAATATTCATTGCGAAGTGTCATGTATACCTCGTATTCACTCCAAACGAATGTAAATGCGGCACTTCCTTCCTACGAAATAGCGTATTCAGATGTCTACGTATCGTAGCAATAGAGTACTAATGCTACTTAAATCGCGATATCGCATCTCATTTATATGTATCGTGATAAGATGTAATATTCATTGCGAAGTGTCATGTATACCTCGTATTCACTTCAAAAGAATGTACATGCGACTATTCCTTTCTAGGAAATAGCGTTTGCAGATGCCTACGTATCGTAGCAATAGATTTCTAGTGCTTCTCAAAACACGATATCGCATCTCATTTCTATGCTTCATGATAAGATATAATATTAATTTTCGAAGTGTTGTGTATACCTCGTATTCACTCCAAACGAATGTAAATGCGACACTTCCTTGCTACGAAATAGCGTATTCAGATGTCTACGTATCGTAGGAATAGATTTCTAATGCTACTTAAATCGCGATATCGCATCTCATTTCTATATTTCGTGATAAGATATAATATTCATTGCGAAGTGTCATGTATACCTCGTATTCACTTCAAAAGAATGAAAATGCAACGTTTCCATTCTTGGGAATATCGTTTGCAGATGTCTCCTTATCGTAGCAAAAGGGTCCTAATCCTTCTTAAAACGTGATATCGCATTTCATTTCTATGTTTTGTGATAAGATATAATATTCATTGCGAAATGTCATGTATACCTCGTTTTCACTCCAAACGAATGTAAATGCGACACTCTCTTCCTAGGAAATAGCGTATTCAGATGTCTACGTATCGTAGCAATAGAGTTCTAATGCTACTTACATGGCGATATCGCATCTCATTTCCGTGTTTCGTGATAAGATGTAATATTCATTGCGAAGTGTCATGAACACCTCGTATTCACTTCAAAAGAATGTAAATGCGACGTTTCCATCCTTGGGAATATCGTTTGCAGATGTCCACTTATCGTAGTAAAAGGGTCTTAATGCTTCTTAAAACGAGATGTCGCATTTCATTTCTATGTTTCATGATAAGATACAATATTCATTACGAAGTGTCATGTATACCTCGTATTCACTTCAAAGGAATGTAAGTGAGATACTTCTGTGGCGGCCTTTCGACTATCGCCACTAGAGGGACAGCACAGCCTACAATTTCCTGAAAGTACTGGCTAGCCTCTCCTTTCCGATATATAGAAGTTCTTAACTGTCCCTAATATCCCAGCGTCTAAGGCAGGGTCTGCTAGGAAGCCTTACTGATGAGTCCACTAGCAGGCCCAGGACGAAACGTTCTTCCCCTCTCTTTTCCTTCCTTTCTTTCTTCCCCCTTTATTCTATAGCTACCTGAAGCATGCCGCTTCAACTGGTGACCCCGACGTGATGTGAACACGCAACCTACTTACAACACAGGAGGACAACGGAAGCAACCTACTCGAACATATTTTCGACCTTCGACGACATGCCTCGCCCCAGGATATCTGGAAGGATGTACTTTCATCAATGGACTTTGGGTTCTTCCGCAGCACGCCGAAATCGTAACCCCTCTCCTAGGGTGGCCACGACGCTTTAACGCCGCGCCCACAACGATCTCGCTAACGTTCGGCCGCATTCGATGATCATTGGGACCTTACGGCATCATTACGACGCACTTCGTCGGCTACTTACGGACCATCCTAGGACAGCAGAGTATACGACTGCTCAGTGCAGGTTTCTTAAAGCGCGCTCGCCCTTAGGCTTGAAACTTACTTCGCCCTGGCTTGAGCACTGCGCCCTGCCGCGCTCGAAAGAGCAGCATATAGCACAGCGGCTATTACACGACCCAGTACTTAACCATTATCCTAGGCTCTACACACATCGTCGCACCGTGGAACATCACGAAGAACAACGAAAAAGACGCATGGCCAGGTATCGTTTATCACTGGCAAGGGAGTGATGTGGCGGCCTTTCGACTATCGCCACTAGAGGGACAGCAGAGCCTACAATTTCCTGAAAGTACTCGCTAGCCTCTCCTTTCCAATATATAGAAGTTCCTAACTGTCCCTAATATCCCAGCGTCTAAGGCAGGGTCTGCTAGGAAGCCTTACTGATGAGTCCACTAGCAGGCCCAGGACAAAACGTTCTTCCCCTCTCTTTTCCTTCCATTATTTCTTCCTCCTTTATTCTATAGCTACCTGAAGCATGCCGCTTCACTTCCATGCTAGGAAATAGCGTTTGCAGATGTTTCCGCATCGAGGCCATAGAGTTCTAATGCTTCTTAAAACGCGATATCGCACCTCACATCTATGTTTCATGATAACATATAATATTCATTGCGAAGTGTCATATACACCACGTATTCACTTCAAAAGAATGTAAATGCGACACTTCCATGCTAGGAAATAGCGTCTGCAGATGTCTACGCGTCGAGGCAATAGAGTTCTAATGCTACATAAATCGCGATATCGCATCTTATTTCTGTTTCGTGATAAGATGTAATATTCATTGCGAAGTGTCATGTACACCTCGTATTCACTTCAAAAGAATGTAAATGCGACACTTCCTTGGTAGGAAATAGCGTTTGCAGATGTCTACGTATCGTAGCAATAGAGTTCTAGTGCTTCTTAGAACGCAATATCGCTACTTATTTCTATGTTTCATGATAAGGTGAAATATTCATTGTGGAGTGTTATGTATACCTCGTATTCACTCTAAATAAATGTAAATGCGACACTTCCTTACTAGGAAATAGCGACTTCAGATGTCTCCGTATCGAAACAATAGAGTTCTAATGCTTCTAAAAACGTGATGTCGCACCTCATTTCCCTGTTTCATGATAAGATATAATATTCATTGCGAAGTGTCATGTATACCTCGTATTCACTTCAAAAGAATGTAAATGCGGCACATCCATGCTAGGAAATAGCGTTTGCATATGTCTACGTACAGTAGCAGTAGAATTCTAACACTGCATAAAACGCGATATCGCATCTCACTTCTATGTTTCATGATAAGGTATAATATTCATTGCAAAGTTTCACTTATACCTCGTATTCACTTCAAATGAATGCAAATGCGACACTTCCTTTCTAGGAAATAGCGTTTGCAGATATCTTCTTATCGTAGCAATAGCGTTCTGACACTTCTTAAAACGCGATATCGCATCTCATTTCTATGTTTCATGATAAGACATAATATTCATTGCGAAGTGTCATGTACGCCTCGTATTCGCTTCAAAAGAATGTAAATGCGACAATTCCTTGCTAGGAAATAGCGTTCCCAGATGTCTAAGTATTGAAACAATAGAGTTCTAGTGCTTCTTAAAACGTGATGTCGCACCTCATTTCCCTGTTTCATGATAAGATATAATATTCATTGCGAAGTGTCATGTATACCTCGTATTCACTTCAAATAAATGTAAATGCGACACTTCCATCCTAGGAAATAGCGTTTGCAGATGTCTACGTATCGTAGCAATAGAATTCTAGTTCTTCTTGGATCGCGATATCGCATCTCATATCTATGTTTCGTGATAAGTTATAATATTCATTCCGAAGTGTGATCTATACCTCGAATTCACTTCAAAAGATTGTAAATGCGACACTTCCATCCTAGGAAATAGCGTTTGCAGATATCTCCGCATCGAGGCAATAGGGTTCTAATGCTTCTTAAGACGCGATATCGCATCTCACTTTTATGTTACATGATATGATATAATGTTCATTGCGATGTGTCATGTATACCTCGTATTCACTCCAATACAATGTAAATGCTAATCTTCCTTGCTAGGAAATAGCGTTTACAGATGTCTACGTATCGTAGCAATTGCGTTCTAATGCTTCTCAAAGAGCCATATCGCATCTCATTTCCATGTTTCGTGATAAGATATAATATTCATTGCGATGTGTCATGTACACCTCGTATTCACTTCAAAGGGAAGTAAATGCGACTGTTGCTTGCTAGGAAATAGCGTCTGCAGATGTCTACGCGTCGAGGCAATAGAGTTCTAATGATTCTCAAAACGTAATATAGAACCTCATTCCTATGTTTCATGATAAGATATAATATTCATTGCGAAGTGTCATGTACACCTTGTATTCACTTCAAAAGAATGTAAATGCGACACTAGCATGCTAGGAAATAGCGTTTGCAGATGTCTACGTATCGTAGCAATAGAGTTCTAATGCTTCCAAGAACGCGATATCGCATCTCACTTCTATGTTTCATGATAAGATATAATATATATTGCGAAGTGTCATGTATACCTCGTATTTACTTCAAAAGAATGTAAATGCGACACTTCCTTGATAGCACGAAGCTTTTGGTTATGTCTACGTATCGAAGCAAGAGAGTTCTAATGCTTTTTAAATCGCGATTTCGCATGTCATTTCTATGTTTCGTGATAAGATATAATATTCATTGAGCAGTGTTATGAATACCTCTAATTCACATCAAATGAATGTAATTGCGACACATCCTTGCTGGGTAATAGCGTTTGCAGATGTCTACGTATCGAAGTAATAGTGTACTAATGCTTCTTAAAGCGCGATATCGCGTCTCATTTCAATGTTTCATGATAAGATACAATATTCATTGCGAAGTGTCATGTATACCTCGTATTCACTACAAAAGAATGAAAATGCGACACTTTCTTGCTAGGACGTAGCGTTTGCAGATGTCTACGTATCGAAGCAAGAGAGTTCTAATGCTTCTTAAATCGCGATTTCGCATGTCATTTCTATGTTTCGTGATAAGATATAATATTCATTGCGAAGTGTCATGTATACCTCGTATTCACTTCAAAAGAATGTAAATGCGACACTTCCTTGATAGGACGAAGCGTTTGCAGATGTCTACGTATCGAAGCAAGAGAGTTCTAATGCTTTTTAAATCGCTATTTCGCATGTCATTTCTATGTTTCGTGATAAGATATAATATTCATTGAGCAGTGTTATGAATACCTCTAATTCACATCAAATGAATGTAATTGCGACACATCCTTGCTAGGAAATAGCGTTTGCAGATGTCTACGTATCGAAGTAATAGTGTACTAATGCTTCTTAAAGCGCGATATCGCGTCTCGTT
This sequence comes from Xylocopa sonorina, assembly GCF_050948175.1. NCBI lineage: Eukaryota > Metazoa > Arthropoda > Insecta > Hymenoptera > Apidae > Xylocopa > Xylocopa sonorina. Next base: position 304,960 of record NW_027490167.1, read on the forward strand.
TCAATGTTTCATGATAAGATACAATATTCATTGCGAAGTGTCATGTATACCTCGTATTCACTACAAAAGAATGTAAATGCGACACTTCCATGCTAGGAAGTAGCGTTTGCAAATGTCTACGTATCGTAGCAATAGATTTCTAATGCTTGTTAAAACCCGATATCGCATCTCACTGCTGTGTTTCACGATAAGATATAATATTCATTGCGAAGTATTGTGTATCCCTCGTCTACACTTCAAATGAATGCAAATGCGAGACTTCCCTTCTTGGATACAGCGTTACCAGATGTCTACGTATCGAAGCAATAGAGTTCTAATGCTTCTTATATCGTGATATAACATCACATTTCTATGTTTCATGATAAGATACAATATTTATTGCGATGTGTCATGTATACCTCGGACACACTTCAAATGACTGTAAATGCGACACTTCCTTGCTAGGAAATCGCGTTTGCAAATGGCTACGTATCGAAGCAATAGAGTTCTCATGCTTCTTAAAACGGGATATCGCATCTCATATCTATGTTTCATGATAAGATATAATATTCATTGCTAAGTGTCATATATACCTAGCATACACTTCAAATGAATGTAAATGCGAAACGTCCTTTGCTAGGAAATAGCGTTTGCAGATGTCCCTGTATCGATGCAATAGAGTTTTAATGCTTCTTAAATCGCGATATCGCATATCATTTCTATGTTTCATGATAAGATATAATATTCATTGCGAAGTGTCACTTATACCTCGCATACACTTCAAAAGAATGTAAATGCGACACTTACTTGCTAGGAAATAGGGTTTGCAGATATCTACGTATCGTAGCAATAGAGTTCTAATACTTCTTAAAACGCGATATCGAATCTCATTTCTGTGTCTCATGATAGGATATAGTATTCATTGCGAAGTGTTACCAAACCTCGCATACACTTTAAATGAATGTAAATGCGACACTTTCTTGCTAGGAAATGTCGTTCGCAGATGACTGCGTATCGAAAGAATAGACTTCTAATGCATCTTAAAACGAGATGTCGCATTTCATACTTATATTTCATGATAAGATATAATACTCATTGCGAAGTGACATGTATAACTCGTATTCGCCTCAGAAGAATGTAAATGCGACACTTCCTTGCTAGGAAATAGCGTTTGCAGAAGTCTACGTATCGTAGCAATGGAGTTCTAATGCTTCTCAAAACGCGATATCGCAACTCATTTCTATGTTTCATGATAAGATATAGTATTCATTGCGCAGTTCACTTATACCTCGCGTACACTTCAAATGAATGTAAGAGCGACACTTATTTGCTAGGAAATATCGTTCGCAGATATCTGCGTATCGAAAGAATAGACTTATAATGCATCTTAAAACGAGATGTCGCATTTCATATTTATGTTCCTTGATAAGATATAATATTCATTGCGAAGTGACATGTATAACTCGTATTCTCTTCAAAAGAATGTAAATGCGACACTTCCTTGCTAGGAAATAGCGTTTCCAGATGTCTTCGTATCGTAGCAATAGGGTTCTAATGCTACTTAAATCGCGATATCGCATCTCATTTCTATGCTTCATGATAAGATGTAATATTCATTGCGAAGTGTCATGTATACCTCGTATTCACTTCAAAAGAATGAAAATGCAACGTTTCCATTCTTGGGAATATCGTTTGCAGATGTCTCCTTATCGTAGCAAAAGGGTCCTAATCCTTCTTAAAACGTGATATCGCATTTCATTTCTATGTTTCGTGATAAGATATAATATTCATTGCGAAATGTCATGTATACCTCGTATTCACTTCAAAGGAATGTAAGTGAGATACTTCTGTGGCGGCCTTTCGACTATCGCCACTAGAGGGACAGCACAGCCTACAATTTCCTGAAAGTACTGGCTAGCCTCTCCTTTCCGATATATAGAAGTTTTTAACTGTCCCTAATATCCCAGCGTCTAAGGCAGGGTCTGCTAGGAAGCCTTACTGATGAGTCCACTAGCAGGCCCAGGACGAAACGTTCTTCCCCTCTCTTTTCCTTCCTTTCTTTCTTCCCCCTTTATTCTATAGCTACCTGAAGCATGCCGCTTCAACTGGTGACCCCGACGTGATGTGAACACGCAACCTACTTACAACACAGGAGGACAACGGAAGCAACCTACTCGAACATATTTTCGACCTTCGACGACATGCCTCGCCCCAGGATATCTGGAAGGATGTACTTTCATCAATGGACTTTGGGTTCTTCCGCAGCACGCCGAAATCGTAACCCCTCTCCTAGGGTGGCCACTACGCTTTAACGCCGCGCCCACAACGATCTCGCTAACGTTCGGCCGCATTCGATGATCATTGGGACCTTACGGCATCATTACGACGCACTTCGTCGGCTACTTACGGACCATCCTAGGACAGCAGAGTATACGACTGCTCAGTGCAGGTTTCTTAAAGCGCGCTCGCCCTTAGGCTTGAAACTTACTTCGCCCTGGCTTGAGCACTGCGCCCTGCCGCGCTCGAAAGAGCAGCATATAGCACAGCGGCTATTACACGACCCAGTACTTAACCATTATCCTAGGCTCTACACACATCGTCGCACCGAGGAACATCACGAAGAACAACGAAAAAGACGCATGGCCAGGTATCGTTTATCACTGGCAAGGGAGTGATGTGGCGGCCTTTCGACTATCGCCACTAGAGGGACAGCAGAGCCTACAATTTCCTGAAAGTACTCGCTAGCCTCTCCTTTCCAATATATAGAAGTTCCTAACTGTCCCTAATATCCCAGCGTCTAAGGCAGGGTCTGCTAGGAAGCCTTACTGATGAGTCCACTAGCAGGCCCAGGACAAAACGTTCTTCCCCTCTCTTTTCCTTCCATTATTTCTTCCTCCTTTATTCTATAGCTACCTGAAGCATGCCGCTTCACTTCCATGCTAGGAAATAGCGTTTGCAGATGTTTCCGCATCGAGGCCATAGAGTTCTAATGCTTCTTAAAACGCGATATCGCACCTCACATCTATGTTTCATGATAACATATAATATTCATTGCGGAGTGTCATATACACCACGTATTCACTTCAAAAGAATGTAAATGCGACACTTCCATGCTAGGAAATAGCGTCTGCAGATGTCTACGCGTCGAGGCAATAGAGTTCTAATGCTACATAAATCGCGATATCGCATCTTATTTCTGTTTCGTGATAAGATGTAATATTCATTGCGAAGTGTCATGTACACCTCGTATTCACTTCAAAAGAATGTAAATGCGACACTTCCTTGGTAGGAAATAGCGTTTGCAGATGTCTACGTATCGTAGCAATAGAGTTCTAGTGCTTCTTAGAACGCAATATCGCTACTTAATTCTATGTTTCATGAAAAGGTGAAATATTCATTGTGGAGTGTTATGTATACCTCGTATTCACTTCAAAAGAATGTAAATGCGACGCTTCCTTGCTAGGAAATAGCGTTTGCAGATGTCTCCGTATTGAAGCAATAGAGTTCTAATGCTTCTTAAATAGGGATATCGCATCTCATTTCTATGTTTCATGATAAGATATAATATTCATTGCGAAGTGTCATGTATACCTTGTATTCAATTCACAAGAATGTAAATGCGACACTTCCTTGCTAGGAAATAGCGTTTGGAGATGTCCCCGTATCGAAGCAATAGAGTTCTAATGCTTCTTAAATAGGGATATCGCATCTCATTTCTATGTTTCGTGATAAGATATAATATTCATTCTACAGTGTTATGTATACCTCGTATTCACTTCAAAAGAATGTAAATGCGAATCTTCCTTGCTAGGAAATAGCTTTTGCAGATGTCTACGTATCGTAGCAATAGAGTTCTAATGCATCTTAAAACGCGATATCGCGTCTCATTTCTATGTTTTCGATAAGATATAATATTCCATGCGAAGTGTCATGTATACCTTGTATTCACCTCAAATGTATGTAAACGCGGCACTTCCTTGCTAGGAATTAGCGTTTGCAGATGTCTACGTATCGAGGCAATAGAGTTCTAATGCTTCTTAAAACGCGATGTCGCATCTCATTTCCCTGTTTCATGATAAGATATAATATTCATTGCGAAGTGTCATGTATACCTCGTATTCACTTCAAGAGAATGGAAATGCGACACTCCCTTGCTAGGAAATAGCGTTTGCAGATGTCTACGTATCGTTGCAATAGGGTTCTAATGCTTCTATAAACGGGATATCGCATCTCATTTCTATGTTTCATGAGAAGATATAACATTCATTGCGAAGTGTCATGTATACCTCGTATTCACTCCTAACGAATGTAAATGCGACACTTCCTTGCTAGGAAATAGCGTTTGCAGATGTCTAAGTATCGAAACAATAGAGTTCTAGTGCTTCGGAAAACATGATGTTGCACCTCATTTTCCTGTTTCATGATAAGATATAATATTCATTGCGAAGTGTCATGTATACCTCGTATTCACTTCAAATAAATGTAAATGCGACACTTCCATCCTAGGAAATAGCGTTCGCAGATGTCTACGTACCGTAGCAATAGAATTCTAGTGCTTCTTATATCGCGATATCGCATCTCATTTCTATGTTTCGTGATAAGTTATAATATTCATTCCGAAGTGTCATCTATACCTCGAATTCACTTCAAAAGAATGCAAATGCGAAACTTCCATGTTAGGAAATAGCGTTTTCAGATGACTACTTGTCGAAACAATAGAGTACTAATGTTTCATAAAACGCGATATCGCATCTCACTTCTATGTTTCATGATAAGATATAATATTCATTGCGAAGTGTCATGTGTACCGCGTATTCACTTCAAAAGGATGTAAATGCGACACTTCCTTGCAAGGAAATAGCGTTCCCAAATGACTACGTGTCGAAACAATAGGGTTCTAATGATTCTTAAAATGCGATATCGCATCTCACTTCTATGTTTCATGATAAGATATAATATTCATTGCGAAGTGTCATGTATACTTCGTATTCACTTCAAAAGAATGTAAATGCGACACTTCCATGCTAGGAAGTAGCGTTTGCAGATGTCTACGTATCATAGCAATAGGGTTCTAATGCATCTTAAAACGCGATATCGCATCTCACTTTTATGTTTCATGATAAGATATAATATTCATTTTGGAGTGTTATGTCTACCTCGTATTCACCTCAAAAGAATGTAAATGCGACACTTCCATCCTAGGAAATAGCGTTTGCCGATGTCTACGTATCGTAGCAATGGAGTTCTAATGCTTCCTAAAACGCGATATCGCATCACACTTCTATGTTTCATGATAAGATATAATACTCATTGCGAAGTGTCATGAATACCTCGTATTCACTTCAAAATAATGTAAATGCGACAATTGCATGCTGGGAAATAGCGTTTCCAGATGACCACGTATCGAAAGAATAGAGTTCTAATACTTATCAAAACGAGATGTCGCATCTCATTTCCATGTTTCATGATAAGATATAATATCCATTGCGAAGTGCCATGTATACCTCGTACTCACTTCATGGAATGTAAATGCGTCATTTCCTTGCTAGGAAATAGAGTTTGCAGATGTCTACATATATTAGCAATAGAGTTCTAATGCTTCTCAAAACGTAATATAGAACCTCATTCCTATGTTTCATGATAAGATATAATATTCATTGCGAAGTGTCATGTATACCTCGTATTTACTTCAAAAGAATGTAAATGCGACACTTCCTTGATAGCACGAAGCTTTTGGTTATGTCTACGTATCGAAGCAAGAGAGTTCTAATGCTTTTTAAATCGCGATTTCGCATGTCATTTCTATGTTTCGTGATAAGATATAATATTCATTGAGCAGTGTTATGATTACCTCTAATTCACATCAAATGAATGTAATTGCGACACATCCTTGCTAGGAAATAGCGTTTGCAGATGTCTACGTATCGAAGTAATAGTGTACTAATGCTTCTTAAAGCGCGATATCGCGTCTCGTTTCAATGTTTCATGATAAGATACAATATTCATTGCGAAGTGTCATGTATACCTCGTATTCACTACAAAAGAATGTAAATGCGACACTTCCATGCTAGGAAGTAACGTTTGCAAATGTCTACGTATCGTAGCAATAGATTTCTAATGCTTGTTAAAACCCGATATCGCATCTCACTGCTGTGTTTCACGATAAGATATAATATTCATTGCGAAGTATTGTGTATCCCTCGTCTACACTTCAAATGAATGTAAATGCGAGACTTCCCTTCTTGGATACAGCGTTACCAGATGTCTACGTATCGAAGCAATAGAGTTCTAATGCTTCTTAAAACGGGATATCGCATCTCATATCTATGTTTCATGATAAGATATAATATTCATTGCGAAGTGTCATGTATTCCTCGTATTCACTTCAAAAGAATGCAAATGCTACACTTCCGCGCTAGGAAAAGGCGTTTGCAGAAGTCTACGTATCGTAGCAATAGAGTTCTAATGCTTCTCAAAACGCGATATCGCATCTCATACCTATATTTCATGATAAGATATAATATTCATTACGAAGTATCATGTATACCTAGTATTCACTTCAAAAGAATGTAAATGCGACACTTCGTTGCTAGGAAATATCGTTTTCAGATGTCTACTTTTCGTAGCAATAGATTTCTAATGCTTCTTAAAACGCGATATCGCATCTCATTTCTATGTTTCATGGTAGGATATTGTACTCATTGCGAAGTGTCATGTATGCGTCCTATTCACTTCAAATGAATGTAAATGCGACACTTCCTTGCTAGGAAATAACGTTTGCAGATGTCTACGTATCGATACAATAGAGTTCTGATGCTCCTTAAAACGCGATATCGTATCTCATTTCTATGTCTCATGATAAGATATAATATTCATTGCGAAGTGTCACTTATACCTCGCATACACTTCAAAAGAATGTAAATGCGACACTTACTTGCTAGGAAATAGGGTTTGCAGAAGTCTACGTATCGTAGCAATGGAGTTCTAATGCTTCTCAAAACGCGATATCGCAACTCATTTCTATGTTTCATGATAAGATATAGTATTCATTGCGCAGTTCACTTATACCTCGCATACACTTCAAATGAATGTAAGAGCGACACTTATTTGCTAGGAAATATCGTTCGCAGATGTCTGCGTATCGAAAGAATAGACTTATAATGCATCTTAAAACGAGATGTCGCATTTCATATTTATGTTCCTTGATAAGATATAATATTCATTGCGAAGTGACATGTATAACTCGTATTCTCTTCAAAAGAATGTAAATGCGACACTTCCTTGCTAGGAAATAGCGTTTCCAGATGTCTTCGTATCGTAGCAATAGGGTTCTAATGCTACTTAAATCGCGATATCGCATCTCATTTCTATGCTTCATGATAAGATGTAATATTCAATGCGAAGTGTCATGTATACCTCGTATTCACTCCAAACGAATGTAAATGCGACACTTCCTTGCTAGGAAATAGCGTATTCAGATGTCTACGTATCGTAGCAATAGAGTTGTAATGCTACTTAAATCGCGATATCGAATCTTATTTCTATGTTTCGTGATAAGATATAATATTCATTGCGAAGTGTGATGTATACCTCGTATTCACTTCAAAAGAATGTAAGTGGGACGTTTCCATCCTTGGGAATATCGTTTGCAGATGTCTACGTATCGTAGAAATAGAGTTCTAATGCTACTTAAATCGCGATATCGCATTTCATTTATATGTTTCTTGATAAGATGTAATATTCATTGCGAAGTGTCATGTATACCTCGTATTCACTTCAAAAGAATGTAAACGCGACATTTCCATCATTGGGAATATCGTTTGCAGATGTCTACGTATCGTAGCAATAGAGTTCTAATGCTACATAAATCGCGATATCGCATCTCATTTATATGTTTCGTGATAAGATATAATATTCATCGCGAAGTGTCATGTATACCTCGTATTCACTTCAAAAGAATGTAAATGCGACGTTTCCATCATTGGGAATATCGTTTGCAGATGTCTACGTATCGTAGCAATAGAGTTCTAATGCTACTCAAATCGTGATATCGCATTTCATTTATATGTTTCGTTATAAGATATAATATTCATTGCGAAGTGTCATGTATACCTCGTATTCACTTCAAAGGAATGTAAATGCGACTATTCCTTGCTAGGGAATAGCGTTTGCAGATGCCTACGTATCGTAGCAATAGATTTCTAATGCTACTAAAATCTCGATATCGCACCTCACATCTATGTTTCATGATAAGATATAATATTTATTGCGAAGTGTCATGTATACTTCGTATTCACTCCAAACAAATGTAAATGCGACACTTCCTTGCTAGGAAATAGCGTTTGCAGATGTCTCCGCATCGAGGCCACAGAGTTCTAATGCTTCTTAAAACGTGATATCGCAACTCACTTCTATGTTTCATGATAAGATATAATATTCATTACGAAGTGTCATGTATAACTCGTATTCACCTCAAAAGAATGTAAATGCGACTATTTCTTGCTAGGAAATAGCGTTTGCAGGTGCCTACGTATCGTAGCAATTGAGTTCTAGTGCTTCTCAAAACACGATATCGCATCTCATTTCTATGCTTCATGATAAGATATAATATTCTTTGCGAAATGTCATGTATACCTCGTATTCACTCCAAACGAATGTAAATGCGGCACTTCCTTCCTACGAAATAGCGTATTCAGATGTCTACGTATCGAAGCTATAGAGTTCTAATGCTTCTTAAAACGCGATGTCGCATCTCATTTCTATGTTTCATGATAAGATATAATATTCATTGCGAAGTGTCATGTATACCTCATTTCTGTGTTTCATGATAGGATGTAATATTCATTGCGAAGTGTTATGTGTACCTCGTCTGCACTTCAATAGAATGTAAATGCCACACTTCCTTGCTGGGAATTAGCGTTTCCGGATGTCTAGGTATCGTAGCTATAGAGGTCTGATGCTTCTGAAAACGCGATATCGCATCTCATTTCTATGCTACATGATTAGTTATAATATTCATTGCGAAGTGTTATGTATACTTCGTCTACACTTCAAAAGAATGTAAACGCCACACTTCCTTGCTAGGATATAGCGTTCCCTGATGTCTACGTATCGAAGCAATGGAGTTCTAATGCCTCTCAAAACGCGATATCGCATCTCATTTCTATGTTTCATAATATGATGTAATATTCATTGCGAATTGCTATGTATATCTCGTCTACACATCACAAGAATGTAAATGCCACACTTCCTTGCAGGGAAATATCGTATCCAGATGTCTACGTATCGAAGCAATTGCGTTGCAATGCTTCTTAAAACGCGATATCGCATCTCATTTCTATGCTTCATGATAAGACACTATATTCATTGCGAAGTGTTATGTACTACTCGTCTACGCCCCGAAAGAATGTAAGTGCCACTCTTCGTCACAAGGAAATAGCGTTTGCAGATGTCTACGTATCGTAGCAATAGAGTTCTAGTGCTTCTTAGAACGCAATATCGCTACTTAATTCTATGTTTCATGAAAAGGTGAAATATTCATTGTGGAGTGTTATGTATACCTCGTATTCACTTCAAAAGAATGTAAATGCGACGCTTCCTTGCTAGGAAATAGCGTTTGCAGATGTCTCCGTATTGAAGCAATAGAGTTCTAATGCTTCTTAAATAGGGATATCGCATCTCATTTCTATGTTTCATGATAAGATATAATATTCATTGCGAAGTGTCATGTATACCTTGTATTCAATTCACAAGAATGTAAATGCGACACTTCCTTGCTAGGAAATAGCGTTTGGAGATGTCCCCGTATCGAAGCAATAGAGTTCTAATGCTTCTTAAATAGGGATATCGCATCTCATTTCTATGTTTCGTGATAAGATATAATATTCATTCTACAGTGTTATGTATACCTCGTATTCACTTCAAAAGAATGTAAATGCGAATCTTCCTTGCTAGGAAATAGCTTTTGCAGATGTCTACGTATCGTAGCAATAGAGTTCTAATGCATCTTAAAACGCGATATCGCGTCTCATTTCTATGTTTTCGATAAGATATAATATTCCATGCGAAGTGTCATGTATACCTTGTATTCACCTCAAATGTATGTAAACGCGGCACTTCCTTGCTAGGAATTAGCGTTTGCAGATGTCTACGTATCGAGGCAATAGAGTTCTAATGCTTCTTAAAACGCGATGTCGCATCTCATTTCCCTGTTTCATGATAAGATATAATATTCATTGCGAAGTGTCATGTATACCTCGTATTCACTTCAAGAGAATGGAAATGCGACACTCCCTTGCTAGGAAATAGCGTTTGCAGATGTCTACGTATCGTTGCAATAGGGTTCTAATGCTTCTATAAACGGGATATCGCATCTCATTTCTATGTTTCATGAGAAGATATAACATTCATTGCGAAGTGTCATGTATACCTCGTATTCACTCCTAACGAATGTAAATGCGACACTTCCTTGCTAGGAAATAGCGTTTGCAGATGTCTAAGTATCGAAACAATAGAGTTCTAGTGCTTCGGAAAACATGATGTTGCACCTCATTTTCCTGTTTCATGATAAGATATAATATTCATTGCGAAGTGTCATGTATACCTCGTATTCACTTCAAATAAATGTAAATGCGACACTTCCATCCTAGGAAATAGCGTTCGCAGATGTCTACGTACCGTAGCAATAGAATTCTAGTGCTTCTTATATCGCGATATCGCATCTCATTTCTATGTTTCGTGATAAGTTATAATATTCATTCCGAAGTGTCATCTATACCTCGAATTCACTTCAAAAGAATGCAAATGCGAAACTTCCATGTTAGGAAATAGCGTTTTCAGATGACTACTTGTCGAAACAATAGAGTACTAATGTTTCATAAAACGCGATATCGCATCTCACTTCTATGTTTCATGATAAGATATAATATTCATTGCGAAGTGTCATGTGTACCGCGTATTCACTTCAAAAGGATGTAAATGCGACACTTCCTTGCAAGGAAATAGCGTTCCCAAATGACTACGTGTCGAAACAATAGGGTTCTAATGATTCTTAAAATGCGATATCGCATCTCACTTCTATGTTTCATGATAAGATATAATATTCATTGCGAAGTGTCATGTATACTTCGTATTCACTTCAAAAGAATGTAAATGCGACACTTCCATGCTAGGAAGTAGCGTTTGCAGATGTCTACGTATCATAGCAATAGGGTTCTAATGCATCTTAAAACGCGATATCGCATCTCACTTTTATGTTTCATGATAAGATATAATATTCATTTTGGAGTGTTATGTCTACCTCGTATTCACCTCAAAAGAATGTAAATGCGACACTTCCATCCTAGGAAATAGCGTTTGCCGATGTCTACGTATCGTAGCAATGGAGTTCTAATGCTTCCTAAAACGCGATATCGCATCACACTTCTATGTTTCATGATAAGATATAATACTCATTGCGAAGTGTCATGAATACCTCGTATTCACTTCAAAATAATGTAAATGCGACAATTGCATGCTGGGAAATAGCGTTTCCAGATGACCACGTATCGAAAGAATAGAGTTCTAATACTTATCAAAACGAGATGTCGCATCTCATTTCCATGTTTCATGATAAGATATAATATCCATTGCGAAGTGCCATGTATACCTCGTACTCACTTCATGGAATGTAAATGCGTCATTTCCTTGCTAGGAAATAGAGTTTGCAGATGTCTACATATATTAGCAATAGAGTTCTAATGCTTCTCAAAACGTAATATAGAACCTCATTCCTATGTTTCATGATAAGATATAATATTCATTGCGAAGTGTCATGTATACCTCGTATTTACTTCAAAAGAATGTAAATGCGACACTTCCTTGATAGCACGAAGCTTTTGGTTATGTCTACGTATCGAAGCAAGAGAGTTCTAATGCTTTTTAAATCGCGATTTCGCATGTCATTTCTATGTTTCGTGATAAGATATAATATTCATTGAGCAGTGTTATGATTACCTCTAATTCACATCAAATGAATGTAATTGCGACACATCCTTGCTAGGAAATAGCGTTTGCAGATGTCTACGTATCGAAGTAATAGTGTACTAATGCTTCTTAAAGCGCGATATCGCGTCTCGTTTCAATGTTTCATGATAAGATACAATATTCATTGCGAAGTGTCATGTATACCTCGTATTCACTACAAAAGAATGTAAATGCGACACTTCCATGCTAGGAAGTAACGTTTGCAAATGTCTACGTATCGTAGCAATAGATTTCTAATGCTTGTTAAAACCCGATATCGCATCTCACTGCTGTGTTTCACGATAAGATATAATATTCATTGCGAAGTATTGTGTATCCCTCGTCTACACTTCAAATGAATGTAAATGCGAGACTTCCCTTCTTGGATACAGCGTTACCAGATGTCTACGTATCGAAGCAATAGAGTTCTAATGCTTCTTAAAACGGGATATCGCATCTCATATCTATGTTTCATGATAAGATATAATATTCATTGCGAAGTGTCATGTATTCCTCGTATTCACTTCAAAAGAATGCAAATGCTACACTTCCGCGCTAGGAAAAGGCGTTTGCAGAAGTCTACGTATCGTAGCAATAGAGTTCTAATGCTTCTCAAAACGCGATATCGCATCTCATACCTATATTTCATGATAAGATATAATATTCATTACGAAGTATCATGTATACCTAGTATTCACTTCAAAAGAATGTAAATGCGACACTTCGTTGCTAGGAAATATCGTTTTCAGATGTCTACTTTTCGTAGCAATAGATTTCTAATGCTTCTTAAAACGCGATATCGCATCTCATTTCTATGTTTCATGGTAGGATATTGTACTCATTGCGAAGTGTCATGTATGCGTCCTATTCACTTCAAATGAATGTAAATGCGACACTTCCTTGCTAGGAAATAACGTTTGCAGATGTCTACGTATCGATACAATAGAGTTCTGATGCTCCTTAAAACGCGATATCGTATCTCATTTCTATGTCTCATGATAAGATATAATATTCATTGCGAAGTGTCATTTATAGCTCGCATACACTTCAAATGAATGTAAATGCGACACTTTCTTGCTAGGAAATAGCGTTTCCAGATGTCTACGTACCGAAACAATACAGCTCTAATGCTTCTTAAAACGACATGTCGCATCTCACGTCAATGTTTCATGATAAGCTATAATATTCATTGCGAAGTGTCATATATACCTAGCATACACTTCAAATGAATGTAAATGCGAAACGTCCTTTGCTAGGAAATAGCGTTTGCAGATGTCTACGTACCGAAACAATACAGCTCTAATGCTTCTTAAAACGACATGTCGCACCTCACGTCTATGTTTCATGATAAGCTATAATATTCATTGCGAAGTGTCATATAACCTAGCATACACTTCAAATGAATGTAAATGCGAAACGTCCTTTGCTAGGAAATAGCGTTTGCAGATGTCCCTGTATCGATGCAATAGACTTTTAATGCTTCTTAAATCGCGATATCGCATATCATTTCTATGTTTCATGATAAGATATAATATTCATTGCGAAGTGTCACTTATACCTCGCATACACTTCAAAAGAATGTAAATGCGACACTTACTTGCTAGGAAATAGGGTTTGCAGAAGTCTACGTATCGTAGCAATGGAGTTCTAATGCTTCTCAAAACGCGATATCGCAACTCATTTCTATGTTTCATGATAAGATATAGTATTCATTGCGCAGTTCACTTATACCTCGCATACACTTCAAATGAATGTAAGAGCGACACTTATTTGCTAGGAAATATCGTTCGCAGATGTCTGCGTATCGAAAGAATAGACTTATAATGCATCTTAAAACGAGATGTCGCATTTCATATTTATGTTCCTTGATAAGATATAATATTCATTGCGAAGTGACATGTATAACTCGTATTCTCTTCAAAAGAATGTAAATGCGACACTTCCTTGCTAGGAAATAGCGTTTCCAGATGTCTTCGTATCGTAGCAATAGGGTTCTAATGCTACTTAAATCGCGATATCGCATCTCATTTCTATGCTTCATGATAAGATGTAATATTCAATGCGAAGTGTCATGTATACCTCGTATTCACTCCAAACGAATGTAAATGCGACACTTCCTTGCTAGGAAATAGCGTATTCAGATGTCTACGTATCGTAGCAATAGAGTTCTAATGCTACTTAAATCGCGATATCGAATCTTATTTCTATGTTTCGTGATAAGATATAATATTCATTGCGAAGTGTGATGTATACCTCGTATTCACTTCAAAAGAATGTAAGTGGGACGTTTCCATCCTTGGGAATATCGTTTGCAGATGTCTACGTATCGTAGAAATAGAGTTCTAATGCTACTTAAATCGCGATATCGCATTTCATTTATATGTTTCTTGATAAGATGTAATATTCATTGCGAAGTGTCATGTATACCTCGTATTCACTTCAAAAGAATGTAAACGCGACATTTCCATCATTGGGAATATCGTTTGCAGATGTCTACGTATCGTAGCAATAGAGTTCTAATGCTACATAAATCGCGATATCGCATCTCATTTATATGTTTCGTGATAAGATATAATATTCATCGCGAAGTGTCATGTATACCTCGTATTCACTTCAAAAGAATGTAAATGCGACGTTTCCATCATTGGGAATATCGTTTGCAGATGTCTACGTATCGTAGCAATAGAGTTCTAATGCTACTCAAATCGTGATATCGCATTTCATTTATATGTTTCGTTATAAGATATAATATTCATTGCGAAGTGTCATGTATACCTCGTATTCACTTCAAAGGAATGTAAATGCGACTATTCCTTGCTAGGGAATAGCGTTTGCAGATGCCTACGTATCGTAGCAATAGATTTCTAATGCTACTAAAATCTCGATATCGCACCTCACATCTATGTTTCATGATAAGATATAATATTTATTGCGAAGTGTCATGTATACTTCGTATTCACTCCAAACAAATGTAAATGCGACACTTCCTTGCTAGGAAATAGCGTTTGCAGATGTCTCCGCATCGAGGCCACAGAGTTCTAATGCTTCTTAAAACGTGATATCGCAACTCACTTCTATGTTTCATGATAAGATATAATATTCATTACGAAGTGTCATGTATAACTCGTATTCACCTCAAAAGAATGTAAATGCGACTATTTCTTGCTAGGAAATAGCGTTTGCAGGTGCCTACGTATCGTAGCAATTGAGTTCTAGTGCTTCTCAAAACACGATATCGCATCTCATTTCTATGCTTCATGATAAGATATAATATTCTTTGCGAAATGTCATGTATACCTCGTATTCACTCCAAACGAATGTAAATGCGGCACTTCCTTCCTACGAAATAGCGTATTCAGATGTCTACGTATCGAAGCTATAGAGTTCTAATGCTTCTTAAAACGCGATGTCGCATCTCATTTCTATGTTTCATGATAAGATATAATATTCATTGCGAAGTGTCATGTATACCTCATTTCTGTGTTTCATGATAGGATGTAATATTCATTGCGAAGTGTTATGTGTACCTCGTCTGCACTTCAATAGAATGTAAATGCCACACTTCCTTGCTGGGAATTAGCGTTTCCGGATGTCTAGGTATCGTAGCTATAGAGGTCTGATGCTTCTGAAAACGCGATATCGCATCTCATTTCTATGCTACATGATTAGTTATAATATTCATTGCGAAGTGTTATGTATACTTCGTCTACACTTCAAAAGAATGTAAACGCCACACTTCCTTGCTAGGATATAGCGTTCCCTGATGTCTACGTATCGAAGCAATGGAGTTCTAATGCCTCTCAAAACGCGATATCGCATCTCATTTCTATGTTTCATAATATGATGTAATATTCATTGCGAATTGCTATGTATATCTCGTCTACACATCACAAGAATGTAAATGCCACACTTCCTTGCAGGGAAATATCGTATCCAGATGTCTACGTATCGAAGCAATTGCGTTGCAATGCTTCTTAAAACGCGATATCGCATCTCATTTCTATGCTTCATGATAAGACACTATATTCATTGCGAAGTGTTATGTACTACTCGTCTACGCCCCGAAAGAATGTAAGTGCCACTCTTCGTCACAAGGAAATAGCGTTTCCAGATGTCTACGTATCGAAGCAATGGAGTTCTAATGCTTCGTAGAACGCGGCTGCGCATCTTACTTCTATATTTCATGATAAGATGTAATATTCATAGCATCGCGTTATGTTTATCTGCTTCTGCATATGAATTGAGTGTGAACCCTATACTTTCCTGCCCGGGGATAGCGTTTCTAGATGTCCAGGTGCCGAAGCATTTAATTTGTCATGCTTCATGCACCTCAATATTGCATTTCATATAAACAGTCCAAAGTAAGTTAGAAGGTTGTAAAGCTCTATGCATCGCATTATGCTTGTGCTTTTGTGCTTTATAATGCTCTGGGATGTGAGAAGGTCCTCAACCATTCTTAACCCCCTAAAGAGAAGTCAAAAGTCCAGCGGCCCTGCAGGTGGGCCATGGGAGCGCGGCGCGCGAGGCGCTATGCAATTTTAATGATCAGGAGGATCCCCTCAGGGACACCATAGGGGGCGAGAAGAGGAAATCGCCGAAATCCACTGATCGATGGACTCGAACAATACCGAAGCCTACAGCCCACTCCACCAAGGAGCCCCGAGGAGGATGCAGGAGACCCGAGGACCACCAGCGAATTCAAGGAACCTGAAGAAGAGAACGTGAGAGCTTATTCGCTTAAGCGTCCCATTTCTTGTGTCGCATATTGTATATTGTAACTTATATCGTGAAGCGAGTTATGATACCCGGTAATTTGCGGCGTGTTGCGTAGTTTTCCGTAGCCCTTCTTAGTTAAACCCACGTCGAGACCATAAATAAACATGCCGTGACTTCAGTATCTCGCGACCTGAGTGTGTGTACTTGGCTAGGCGTAGTCGAGAGGAGGAGCATTTCGAAGTTTCAAGGGTTTTTCCGCCCCAGGGTTCCCGGGGTCGTGTAGTCTATCCCTTTGCTACTTTCTGAGCAGCTGGCGCCCAAGAAAAGTTGTACGTGAGCGGATACCTTGGAACGATAGATCGCTTTAGATTAAAGTACATTTTACACCTTAAAGCATTTAGATAATTAACCCCTTCGAGCTTCCCTGACTTACTATATATAGGTTTCCGTCACAACTAATAGGAACCATCATTTTACATAAATATATAGAACACACATAGTTTTAAACGTAGAACTGAGAATTTGAGAACTTACTTTGAAACGTTAGTAGTGAGAAATTCCATCGGATTTCATAGAAATTCAGAACTTACTTGCTATGAAACATAGGCAGATAAGGGCCATCGCGTTGCTTAGAACTTTAGAACTTGCTTACTTCAACAAAGATTTCTATTGGCTTCGTCCGTTCTTTTAGAAGAGTTTTTGATAAACCACATACTTTTCACGCTTCTGATATCTTGGAAAGTTCGCGAGATGTAATCGTTTAAGTTTTAAAATGATTACTTAGTGTGGATTATTATTTAGTAACTCGCTCATAAACGAGTCTGCATAGGATTTAATCCATAAGTTTTTAAGCCTGGAATTTATGCAGTTATTTGTTATTCACTTATTGCTCAAACGACAAAGATTCTGACCACTTCAAAATGGTTGACTTTCATCAATTTTCTTAAAAATAGAAATACTGCCCAACTGCTTGCATTAAAGACTGTAATTAAAGCTTTCGAAACATTTTACCTCTTATAGATGAATTCTGGAATTGAAATTGAATGTTTGACTTTTCTAGCTCCTGTTTAGACATCTTTCTATTGGAATGTTCAAGTATTTTTCATATTCGTAATTATTAAAAATGTTTTACTTGATTGTTTTATTTAATATTTAGAATTTTCTGAGAAATATTTTTTATCGTAATGAACTATATAATTGCAATTATAATTCGTTATGAAGTAATAATAACAGAAAGGTATGTATCCATTCTTGTAGTTTTGTAAAGAGTATTTAATCTTACTATCTAAAATGAAACATTGAGATCTGTTTACAATCTAATGGAATTTAATTACCTTTTGATTCAAATTCACAATGATAATCTTCCATAGTTCAACAATTTTGTGAGCTGTCCTCAGGAATCCGCAGCTCAGTACTTATAAAATGAACGACACAGAGAACAGCCTAACCAAACGTATTCGAACCGATTTTTCAATACTAATCTTATCATGTTTAACTTATGCTGCAAACTATTGAAATGCCCTTCGAAAAGTGTTTATTCACAGTGAAGTAAACGATAAGTATTACGTCTTCCACCACTGTTTACAATACGTATGTTTCATTTACTATCAAAACCGTGAGTATTATCGCCTTTCTTTACTTTTTGTAACCTTCAATGCCTTCATGTTACAGATCGTTAAACTTGCTTTAAAATGCTCTATCGTATTACGGAAGAATGGACATACCAATTCATTTTAAAAAATGAAGGTAACCTTCATATGTCCAACATAACTTCACTTACAAAAAAACTATTTTCATCAACGGATGGCCCCTTTGTACTATGCAATTTTATATTAGCAAAAACTTCTATGAAACTTATAGTTTCGTGGATATCTGAGGTGTTAATTATTACTGCCCCACCCTGTATATTGTTATGGATGTGTCCAACAAGGCAACGATGAACAGAGTTATATTTAATATTATGATGTTTATTATTTTACTTATAGTATATTTGTTTTTCTGGAATTTTGCCAAAAAACAATGTTCACGATGTCGACAGATGAATATATTTACTATAGGCTCGCTCACCTCCCCCTGCTTCGGTTAGACTAGCTCGCAGATCACCACCCATGCGAGAAGCGCGACACGGACCATTGCGACCCATAAGACGCCTCTTCGGCGGATAATAAGACCGCAGGTTCGCGGAAGGGCTGTGCCCCGAGGTAGCGTGACGGGCTCGACGGTGGAGGAGTCGGGAAGTGAGCAAGAAGAGACCCTGAAGCCCGAAGGATACGATCCAGAGCTCTGCAACGATAAGACCGTTGCAGTAGTCCATGGAGACAAACAGGATGGTTCTCGGGTGTGAGAAGGACCTCTACCCCTCCCCTGAGCTCATGGAGAGGATAACTCAAGATGCGCAGCGGAATTGCAGGTGAGCCGTGGAAAGCGCGGCGCGCGACACGCGCCGCAGTTCAAATAATCCAGAGGACCCCCTCTTTTTGGAGACACACCAGAGCGGGCGATCAGGGAAGATCGCCGAAATCCACCGATCGATGCCCCGAACAATACCGAAGCGTATGGCCCTACCCCATCAAGGAGCCCTAAGAAGGGTCTAAGGGGATCCGAAGACCCCCAGCAAACCTATATAATGAGCTAGCCAGCACGAAGACAGCCTCTTATTCTTCTGAACGACTTAGCGACTACTTAGCGAGCAACCGAGCAAGCGATTATACGGAGCGATTCGGAGGAGAGAGAGAGAGAGAGGGAGAGGTAGACGGACTGAACGAGATCCATACTTGTTGGAAACGAGAACGTGAGTCCTTATACGCTAAAGCGTCCCATTTGTTCCCTGCCGCAATTGTGATATCGCGTACTGTAATTTGTATTGTATAACGGGTGGTGATCCCCGGTCATTCGCGGCGTGTCGTATACCCTTTTGTAATACCGCGTCGTGGCAATCTAGAAAGAAGCCGTGAGTTCAGTATCCCGCAACCCTAATTTGCGCACTCGGCTAGAAGCAGTCGAGCGAAAGAGTATTTCGAAATTTCGAGGGTTATCTTGCACCGGGTTTCCCCGGGTTGCGTGGTTTATTAGTTTTTGCTACTTCTTGAGTAGCTGGCGCCCAAAAAGTCCCAGCCTCGCAGCTTCGAAATACTTGCTGGATAGGAAATTTATTGCTCTGTACTTCTCGTTGCCGAAGCACGCGGATATTCTGTACCCCGATATAACCCCGGACTAAACTTCTGGATACCCCGTCATTATTGGTTCTATATACCATTTTCTTGCGGATTGTAACGGGAAAAACCGTCACAGTACATAATTATACATGACTGCATAAAAAGGATGTCATATACTTTTATGGTCAATGCGATATAAGAATATAAAACGATGAACTATCCACTCCCATCAGGAGTAAAAACAATGTTTGGTACGCAAAGTTCATTGCAAAATATAATCAAGCAGTTAATATATCAAATCACTGCACACAATAAATCACTGAATGTATAATGATATGAATAGTAAGAAAAACATATTTACCTGTTAGATGTTTATAAATTCAAATTTAAAAGTCCAAGTCACATTTAATATATTATTGTTTAAGAAGGTGATTTAATGTTGTTTCAAATAGGCGTGCAGAACTAGGTCGTACTTCTGTCAATGTAATTTCATTCGAAAAATACAAAGGATAAGAGGAAATATTCTCCAATATATAACATATATAAATCAACGGATGCAAGAGAGAACACTCGACCTCGGTATAACGAGACCGGGGCGTCATCCTGCAGTAATCGTATAACGCATGTTCCGAGGTGGTGTAGAGAGGGAATGTGGAGGGTGAAAAGCATAAAATAATAACAATGTAACTAAAGAGAAAGAGAATATGTGGAAGCATTGCATTTATTAAGAGGAAATCCTAGAAATATCAAACAACAGATTATATACCATACTGTAAGGGTCAGGTACAACGAAATAGACGATAGTCGTGAGAGAAACTAAAAAAATCGAGAAACTTAAAAAGAAAATAATAATTTAGATTGAGCGAATCAATATCACTGATCCCGGCAAGCTTAATGGAAAACGCATAACGATGAATCGGTTAGAGTATAAGATAGATGTTGGTCGCGGTTTGAGTGGCCCTGGGAATCCTTTGCCCGCATCAGGGCAGGCAGTAGGATGGTGGAGAGCCTGCCCTCCTGTTGCTTAGATCTATAGAATTCACATTCTATTGTAGAGTAGAAGCAGATAATTATAATGCTTTTCATAGAAGATTACAGCTTACTTCATTCGAAACGTTGAAATGAGATGAGTCATGGCATTGTATAATGCATTAGTACTCTATTGTCTCGACATGTAGACACTACGAAGGGCAATCATGTTGCATGGAGCTGTAGAATTTACATTCTTATGAAGTCTTAAAGTAGATAAGCATAGAGCTATGCATAAGAGATTACAGCATTCTTACTTTGAAACGATGAAATGGGATGCGCGAGCGCATTGCATGGAGAATTCTAGCTCGATTGCTTTAACAGACAGACACTATGACGGCAGACATGGCGGAGCGCCATGCCGTTGCATGGAATTATGTAGTTCACATTCTATTGAAGACCTCTAACAGTTAAGCACAATGTTATGGATATATGATTACAGATTCTTTGCATTGAAACGTTGAAATGAGATGCAACATCGCGCTGATTGAAATATTAGAAATGTCTTGCTTGACACGTAGAGATCTGGAAACGATATTCTGTTGCAAGTAAGTATAGGATTCACATCCTTCTAAGGTCTAGATGCAGACAAATGTAACATATTGCATAGAACATTGCAATTTACCATGAATCATTGAAATGACATGCGATATCGTGTTGAATGATGCAATAGAACTCTATTGCTCCTATAAGTAAACAAATGGAAACGCTATTTCCTAGCAAGGAAGTGTCGCATTTACATTTATTTATGGTGTAAACAAGGTATACATAACACTTCGCAATGACTATTATATATTATCATGAAACATAGAAAAGAGATGCGGTATCGCGATTTAAGAAGCACTAGAACTCTATTGCTTTGATACGTAGACATCTGCAGGACACTAATTCCCAGCAAGGAAGTGTGGCATTTACATTCTTTTGAAGTGTAGGCGAGGTATACATAACACTTCGCAATGAATATTACAAATTATCATGAAACATAGAAATAGGATGCCATGTCGCGTTTTAAGAAGAAATAGAACTCTCTTGCTTCGATACGTAGACATCTCGAAACGCTATTTCCCAACAAGGAAGTGTGGCATTTACTTTCATTCGGAGTATAGACGAGGTATACATAATACTTCGCAATGAATATTATATCTTATCATGAAACATAGCAATGAGATGCGATATCCCGTTTTAAGAGGCATTAGAACTCTATTGCTGCGATACGTAGACATCTGCAAACGCTACTTCCAAGCAAGTAAGTGTCGCATTTACATTCTTTTGAAGTGAATACGAGGTATACATGACACTTCGCAATGAATATTATATCTTATCATGAAACATAGAATTGAGATGCTATATCCCGTTTAAAGAAGCATTAGAACTCTATTGCTTCGATTCGTAGACATCTTCAAACGCTATTTCCTAGCATGAAAGTGTCGCTTTTACATTCTTTTGAAGTGAATACGCGGTATACGTGACACTTCGCAATGAATATTACATCCTATCACGAAACATAGGAATGAAAGGCGATAACGCGATTTAAGAAGCATTAGAAAACTTTTGCTACGATACGCAGACATCTGCCAACGCTATTTAATAGCAAGGAAGTGTCGCATTTACATTCTTTTGAAGTGAATACGAGGTATTCATAACACTCCACAATGAATATTTTACCTTATCATGAAACATAGAAATAAGTAGCGATATCGCGTATCAAGAAGCATTGGAACTCTGTTGCTACGATACGTAGACATCTGCAAACGCCATTTCCTACCAAGGAAGTGTCGCATTTACATTCTTTTGAAGTGAATACGAGGTATACGTGGCACTTCGCAACGAATATTACATATTATCATGAAACATAGAAATGAGATGCGATATCGCGATTTGAAATGCATTAGAACTCCGCTGCTACGATACGTAGACATCTGCAAAAGCTATTTCCTAGCAAGGAAGAGTCGCATTTACATTCTTTTGAAGTGAATACGAGGTATACATAACACTGTACAATGAATATTATATCTTATCACGAAACATAGAAATGAGATGCGATATCGCTTTTTAAGAAGCATTAGAAATCTATTGCTACGATACGTAGACATCTGCAAACGCTATTTCTTTGCAAGGAAGTGTCGCATTTACATTCATTTGAAGTGTAGACGTGGAATACACACACTTCGCAAATCATATTATATCTTACCATGAAACATAGAAATGAGATGCGATATCGCGTTTTAATAAGCATTGGAACTCTACTTCTACGATAGGTATACATCTGCAAACGCTATTTCCTTTCAAGGAAGTGTCGCATTTACATTCTTTTGAAGTGAATACGAGGTATACATTTCACTCCACAATGAATATTTTACCTTATCATGAAACATAGGAATGAGTTGCGATATCGCGTTTTGAGAAGCATTAGAACACTATTGCTTCGATACGTAGACATCTGCAAGCGCTACTTCCTAGGAAGGAAGTGCCGCTTTTACATTCTTGTGATGTGAGTACGAGGTATACATGACACTTCGCAATGAATATTATATCTTGTCATGAAACATAGAAGTGAGATGCGATATCGCGTTTTGAAATGCATTAGAACTCTATTGCTACGATACGTAGACATCTGCAAAAGCTATTTCCTAGCAAGGATGAGTCGCATTTACATTCATTTGAAGTGAATACGAGGTATACGTAGCACTCCACCATGAATATTTTACCTTATCATAAAACATAGAAATAGGTAGCGATATCGCGTTCTAAGAAGAATTAGAACTTTATTGCTACGATACGTAGATATTTGCAAACGCTATTTCCTAGCATTGAAGTTTCGCACTTACATTCTTTTGAAGTGTATACGAGATATACATGACACATCGGAATGAATATTATATCTTATCATGAAACATAGGAATGAGTTGCGATATCGCGTTTTGAGAAGCATTAGAACACTATTGCTTCGATACGTAGACATCTGCAAGCGCTACTTCCTAGGAAGGAAGTGCCGCTTTTACATTCTTGTGATGTGAGTACGAGGTATACATGACACTTCGCAATGAATATTATATCTTATCATGAAACATAGAAGTGAGATGCGATATCGCGTTTTGAGAAGCACTAGAACTCTATTGCTACGATACGTAGACATCTGCAAACGCTATTTCCTAGCATGGAAGTTTCGCATTTACATTCTTTTGAATTGAAAACGAGATGTACATGACACTTCGCAATGAATATTATATCTTATCATGAAACATAGAAGTGAGATGCGATATCGCGTTTTAAGAATCATTACAAATCTATTGCTTCGATACGTAGACATCTGGAAACGCTATTTCCTAGCAAGGTCGTGGGACGTTTACTTTCTATTGAAGTGTTGACGAGGTATACATAGCAGTTCGCGGTGAATATTATATCCTATCATGAAGCATAGAAATGAGATGCGATATCGCGTTTTAAGAAGCATTAGAACTCCATTGCTTCGAAACGTAGACATCTGGAAACGTTATTTCCTAGCAAGGAAGTGTGGCATTTACATTCTTTTGAAGTGTAGACGAGGTATACATAACACTTCGTAATGAATATTGTATCTTATCGTGTAACATAGAAATGAGATGCGATATCGCATTTTTAGAAGTACTAGAACTCTATTTTTTCGATACGTAGACATCTGGAAACGCTACTTCCTAGCAAGGAAGTGTGGCATTTACATCCTTTTGAGGTGTAGACGATGTACACATGACACTTCGCAATGAATATTATATCTTATCATGAAGCATAGAAATGAAATGCGATATCACGAATTAGCAAGCTTTAGAACTCTATTGCTTCGATACGTAGACATCTGCAAACGCTATTTCCTAGCAAGGAAGTGTCGCCTTTACATTCTTTTGAAGTGAATACGAGGAATACATGACACTTAGCAATGAATATTATATCTTATCATGAAACATAGAAATCAGATGCAATGTGACGATATAAGAAGCACTAGAACTCTATTGCTTTGATACGTAGACATCTGCAAACGCTATTTCCTAGCAAGGAAGTGTCGTATTTACATTCTTTTGAAGTGAATACGAGGTATACATGACACTTCGCAATGAATATTATATCTTATCATAAAACATAGTTTTGAGATGCTATATCCCGTTTAAGGAAGCATTAGAACTCTATTGCTTCGATTCGTAGACATCTTCAAACGCTATTTCCTAGCATGGAAGTGTCACAGTTACATTCTTTTGAAGTGAATACAAGGTATACGTGGCACTTCGCAATGAATATTACATATTATCATGAAACATAGAAATGAGATGCGATATCGCGATTTGAAATGCATTAGAACTCTATTGCTACGATACGTAGACATCTGCAAAAGCTATTTCCTAGCAAGGATGCGTCGCATTTACATTCATTTGAAGTGAGTACGAGGTATACATAGCTCTCCACCATGAATATTTTACCTTATCATAAAACATAGAAATAAGTAGCGATATTACGTTCTAAGAAGCACTAGAACTCTATTGCTACGATACGTAGACATCTGCAAACGCTATTTCCTACCAAGGAAGTGTCGCATTTACATTCTTTTGAAGTGAATACGAGGTATACATGACACTTTGCAATGAATATTATATTTTATCATGAAACATAGAATTGAGATGCGATATCCCGTTTTAAGGAGCATTAGAATTCTATTGCTTCGTGGCGTAAACATCTTCAGACGTTATTCTCTAGCATGGAAGTGTCGCATTTACATTCTTTTGAAGAGAATACCCGGTATACGTAACACTTCGCAATGAATATTACATCTTATCACGAAACATAGGAATGAGATGCGATAACGCGATTTAAGAAGCATTAGAAAACTTTTGCTACGATACGCAGACATCTGCAAACGCTATTTAATAGCAAGGAAGTGTCGCATTTACATTCTTTTGAAGTGAATACGAGGTATACATAACACTCCACAATGAATATTATAACTTATCATGAAACATAGAAATGAGATGCGATATCGCGATATAAAAAGCAACAGATCTCTATTGCTACGATACGTAGACATCTGCAAACGCTATTTCCTAGCATGGAAGTTTCGCATTTACATTTTTTTGAAGTGAAAACGAGATGTACATGACACTTCGCAATGAATATTATATCTTATCGTGAAACATAGGAATGAGTTGCGATATCGCGTTTTGAGAAGCATTAGAACTCTTTTGCTACGATACGTAGACATCTGCAAACGCTATTTCCTAGCATGGAAGTTTCGCATTTACATTCCGTTGAAGTGAAAACGAGATGTACATGACACTTCGCAATGAATATTATATCTTATCATGAAACATAGGAATGAGTTGCGATATCGCGTTTTGAGAAGCATTAGAACACTATTGCTTCGATACGTAGACATCTGCAAGCGCTACTTCCTAGGAAGGAAGTGCCGCTACTACATTCTTGTGATGTGAGTACGAGGTATACGTGACACTTCGCAATGAATATTATATGTTATCATGAAACATAGGAATGAGTTGCGATATCGCGTTTTGAGAAGCATTAGAACACCATTGCTTCGATACGTAGACATCTGCAAACTCTATTTCCTAGCATGGAAGTTTCGCATTTACACTCTTTTGCAGTTAATACGATGTATACATGAAACGTCGCAATGAATATTATATCTTATCATGAAACACAGAAGTGAGATGCGATATGGCGTTTTAAGAAGCATTAGAACTCCATTGCTACGATACGTAGACATCTGCAAACGCTATTCCCTAGCATGGAAGTTCAGCATTTACACTCTTTTGCAGTTAATACGATGTATACATGAAACGTCGCAATGAATATTATATCTTATCATGAAACACAGAAGTGAGATGCGATATGGCGTTTTAAGAAGCATTAGAACTCCATTGCTACGATACGTAGACATCTGCAAACGCTATTCCCTAGCATGGAAGTTCAGCATTTACACTCTTTTGAAGTGAATACGAGGTATACATAACACTCCATAATGAATATTATATCTTATCATGAAACATAGAAGTGAGATGCGATATCGCGTTTTAAGAATCATTACAAATCTATTGCTTCGATACGTAGACATCTGGAAACGCTATTTGCTAGCAAGGTCGTGGGACGTTTACTTTCTATTGAAGTGTTGACGAGGTATACATAGCACTTGGCGGTGAATATTATATCTTATCATGAAGCATGGAAATGAGATGCGATATCGCGTTTTAAGAAGCATTAGTACTCCATTGCTTCGAAACGTAGACATCTGGAAACGTTATTTCATAGCAAGGAAGTGTGGCATTTACATTCTTTTGAAGTGTAGACGAGGTATACATAACACTTCGTAATGAATATTGTATGTTATCGTGTAACATAGAAATGAGATGCGATATCGCATTTTTAGAAGTACTAGAACTCTATTTTTTCGATACGTAGACATCTGGAAACGCTATTTCCTAGCAAGGAAGTGTGGCATTTACATCCTTTTTTGGTGTAGACGATGTACACATAACACTTCGCAATGAATATTATATCTTATCATGAAACATAGAATTGAGATGCTATATCCCGTTTAAAGAAGCATTAGAACTCTATTGCTTCGATTCGTAGACATCATCAAACGCTATTTCCTAGCATGGAAGTGTCGCTTTTACATTCTTTTGAAGTGAATACGCGGTATACGTGACACTTCGCAATGAATATTACATCTTATCACGAAACATAGGAATGAAAGGCGATAACGCGATTTAAGAAGCATTAGCAAACTTTTGCTACGATACGCAGACATCTGCCAACGCTATTTAATAGCAAGGAAGTGTCGCATTTACATTCTTTTGAAGTGAATACGAGGTATACATAACACTCCACAATGAATATTTTACCTTATCATGAAACATAGAAATAAGTAGCGATATCGCGTATCAAGAAGCATTGAAACTCTGTTGCTACTATACGTAGACATCTGCTAACGCCATTTCCTACCAAGGAAGTGTCGCATTTACATTCTTTTGAAGTGAATACGAGGTATACGTGGCACTTCGCAATGAATATTACATATTATCATGAAACATAGAAATGAGATGCGATATCGCGATTTGAAATGCATTAGAACTCCACTGCTACGATACGTAGACATCTGCAAAAGCTATTTCCTAGCAAGGAAGAGTCGCATTTACATTCTTTTGAAGTGAATACGAGGTATACATGACACTTTGCAATGAATATTATATTTTATCATGAAACATAGAATTGAGATGCGATATCCCGTTTTAAGGAGCATTACAATTCTATTGCTTCGTGGCGTAAACATCTTCAGACGCTATTCTCTAGCATGGAAGTGTCGCATTTACATTCTTTTGAAGTGAATACGAGGTATACATAACACTGTACAATGAATATTATATCTTATCACGAAACATGGAAATGAGATGCGATATCCCTATTTAAGAAGCATTAGAACTCTATTGCTTCGATACGGGGACATCTCCAAACGCTATTTCCTAGCAAGGAAGTGTCGCATTTACATTCTTGTGAATTGAATACAAGGTATACATGACACTTCGCAATGAATATTATATCTTATCATGAAACATAGAAATGAGATGCGATATCCCTATTTAAGAAGCATTAGAACTCTATTGCTTGAATACGGAGACATCTGCAAACGCTATTTCCTAGCAAGGAAGCGTCGCACTTACATTCTTTTGAAGTGAATACGAGGTATACATAACACTCCACAATGAATATTTTACCTTATCATGAAACATAGAAATAAGTAGCGATATTACGTTCTAAGAAGCACTAGAACTCTATTGCTACGATACGTAGACATCTGCAAACGCTATTTCCTACCAAGGAAGTGTCGCATTTACATTCTCTTGAAGTGAATACGTGGTATACGTGACAATTCGCAATGAATATTACATCTTATCATGAAACATAGGAATGAGATGCGATATCGCGATTTGAAATGCAATAGAACTCTGTTGCTACGATACGTAGACATCTGCAAAAGCCATTTCCTAGCAAGGAAGAGTCGCATTTACATTCTTTTGAAGTGAATACGAGGTATACATGACACTTTGCAATGAATATTATATTTTATCATGAAACATAGAATTGAGATGCGATATCCCGTTTTAAGGAGCATTAGAATTCTATTGCTTCGTGGCGTAAACATCTTCAGACGCTATTCTCTAGCATGGAAGTGTCGCATTTACATTCTTTTGAAGAGAATACCCGGTATACGTAACACTTCGCAATGAATATTACATCTTATCACGAAACATAGGAATGAGATGCGATAACGCGATTTAAGAAGCATTAGAAAACTTTTGCTACGATACGCAGACATCTGCAAACGCTATTTAATAGCAAGGAAGTGTCGCATTTACATTCTTTTGAAGTGAATACGAGGTATACATAACACTCCACAATGAATATTATAACTTATCATGAAACATAGAAATGAGATGCGATATCGCGATATAAAAAGCAACAGATCTCTATTGCTTCGATACGTAGACATCTGCAAGCGCTACTTCCTAGGAAGGAAGTGCCGCTATTACATTCTTGTGATGTGAGTACGAGGTATACGTGACACTTCGCAATGAATATTATATGTTATCATGAAACATAGGAATGAGTTGCGATATCGCGTTTTGAGAAGCATTAGAACTCTTTTGCTACGATACGTAGACATCTGCAAACGCTATTTCCTAGCATGGAAGTTCCGCATTTACACTCTTTTGAAGTGAATACGAGGTATACATAACACTCCATAATGAATATTATATCTTATCATGAAACATAGAAGTGAGATGCGATATCACGTTTTAAGAATCATTACAAATCTATTGCTTCGATACGTAGACATCTGGAAACGCTATTTCCTAGCAAGGTCGTGGGACGTTTACTTTCTATTGAAGTGTTGACGAGGTATACATAGCACTTCGCGGTGAATATTATATCTTATCATGAAGCATAGAAATGAGATGCGATATCGCGTTTTAAGAAGCATTAGAACTCCATTGTTTCGAAACGTAGACATCTGGAAACGTTATTTCCTAGCAAGGAAGTGTGGCATTTTCATTCTTTTGAAGTGTAGACGAGGTATACATAACACTTCGTAATGAATATTGTATCTTATCGTGTAACATTGAAATGAGATGCGATATCGCATTTTTAGAAGTACTAGAACTCTATTTTTTCGATACGTAGACATCTGGAAACGCTATTTCCTAGCAAGGAAGTGTGGCATTTACATTCTTTTGATGTGAATACGAGGTATACATAACACTGTACAGTGTATATTATATCTTATCATGAAACATAGAAATGAGATGCGATATGGCGATTTAAGAAGCATTAAAACTCTATTGCTTCGATACGTAGACATCTGCAAACGCTATTTCCTAGCAAGGAAATGCCGCATTTACATTCATTTGAAGTGTATGCGAGGTATACATAACACTTCGCAATGAATATTATATATTATCATGAAACATAGAAATGAGAAGCGATATCGCGTTTTGAGAAGCATTGGATCCCTAATCCCACGATACGTAGACGTCTGCAAACGTTATTTTCTAGCAAGGAAGTGTCGCATTTACATTCATTTGATGTACAGACAACATATACATAACACAGCACAATGAATATTGTATCTTATCATGAAACATAGAAATGAGATGCGATATGGCGATATAAGAAGCATTAGAACTCTATTGCTTCGATACGTAGACATCTGCAAACGGTACTTCCTAACAAGGAAGTGTCTCATTTACATTCTCTTGAAAGGAATACGAGGTATACATAGCACTTCGCAATGACTATTATATCTTATCAAGAAACGTAGATATGAGATGCGATATTACGATTTAAGAAGCATTAGAACTCTATTGCTTCGATACGTGGACATCTGCAAACGCTATTTCCTAGCAAGGAAGTGTCAAGTCATATACCTTCTTTTGAAGTGAATACGAGGTATACATGACACTTCGCAATGAATGTTGTATCTTATCATGCAACATAGAACTGAGGTGCGATATCTACTTTTATGAAGCATTAGAACTCCATAGCTTCGATACGTAGACATCTGAAAACGCTATTTCCTGGCAAGGAAGTGTGGCATTTACATCCTTTTGAGGTGTAGACTATGTACACATAACACTTCGCAATGAATATTGTATCTTATCATGAAGTATAGAAATGAGATGCATTATCGCGTTTTAAGAAGCATTGGAGCCCTACTGATTCCATACGTAGGGGTCTAGAAACACTATTCCGTAGCAATGTAGTTGTTTGTCATGATAGGATGTAAATCAATGCAACCCGTAACGTATATCTCGCCAATACTTCAAGAGAATGTTAATCACACACATGCTTGCGACGGAATAGCGTTTCTAGATTTCTAAGTATCGCAGCAATGGAGTTCTAATGCTTCATAAAACGCGTTATAGCATCTCATTTCTATGTCTCATGATTAGATGAAATGTCCAACGCTGTGCGTTATTTATATCTTGTCAATACTTGATGAGACTGTAAACCCCACACTTCCTCCCGTCGGAATAGCGTTTCTAGATGTCTACGTATCGAAGCTATAGAGTTGTAACTCTTCATAAAAGGTGACATCGCACCACATTCCTATGTTTCATGATAAGATGCTATACCAATATAATAATATATACCAAGGCGTAATGTATATCTCGTCAAGACTTCAAAAGAATGTAAATCCCACACATCTTTGGAACGGAATAGCGTCCTTCGATGTCTACTGTGACGTGTTTTCCCTTTACAAGCCGCAAGAAAGGGGGTATATAGAACCAATAATAAAGGGGTATGCAGGAGTTTAATCCGGGGTACAAAGTATCCGCGCGATGCGACCGTCCGCGGATTCGCCAACGCCAAGTACAGAACAAAGTATTTCCTACCCAGTGAGTACTTCGAAGCTGCGAGGCTGGGACTCTTTGGGCGCCAGCTACTCAAGAAGTAACAAAACTAGTAGACCACGCAACCCGGGGAAACCCGGTGCAAGATAACCCTCGAAGTTTCGAAATACTCCTTCGCTCGACTACTTCTAGCCGAGTGCGCAAATTAGGGTAGCGGGATACTAAACTCACGGCTTCTTTCTATATTGCCTCGACGCGGGACTACTAAATGTTATACGACACGTCGCGAATGATCGGGGATCACCACCCGTTATACGATACAAAATACAATACGTGATATCAGAAATGCGGCAGGAAAAAATGGGACGCTTTAGCGTATAGGAACTCACGCTCTCGCTTCCAACAATTCTGGATCTCGCTCTGTCCTTCTCTCTCTTTCTCTCTCTCTCTCCTCCAAATCGCTCCGTACAATCGTTTGCTAGGTTGCTCGCTAAGTCTTCGCTAAGTCTTCGCTAAGTCGTCTCTAAGTAGTCGCTAAGAAATCGCTAAGAAGTAGAGGCTGTCTTCATGCTGGCTAGCTCGTTATATAGGTTTGCTGGGGGTCTTCGCATCCCCTTAGATCCTCCTTAGGACTCCTTGGTTGGGTAGGGCTATATGCTTCGGTATTGTTCGGGGCATCGATCGGTGGATTTCGGTGATCTTCCCTGATCGCCCCCTCTGGTGTGACTAGAGGGGGTCATCTGGATTATTTGAACTGCGGCGTGTGTCGCGCGCCGCGCTTTCCACGGCTCACCTGCAGTTCCGCTGCGCATCTTGCATTTTCCTCTTCACGGGCTCAGGGCAGGGGTGGAGGTCCTTCTCACACCCGGAGTCCATCCTGTTCGACTCCATGGGCTATGGCAACGGTCGTATCGTTGCAGGGAGGAGTATCCCTCGGGCTTCAGGGTATCTTCTTGCTCACTTCCCGACTCCTCCACCGTCGAGCCCGTCACGCTACCTCGGCGCACAGCCCTTCCGCGAACCTACGGTATTTTAATCCGCCGAAGGGGTGTCTCCTGGGACGCTTCTTCAATCAGCCCGCCAGTCTAATCCGTAGAACGGTGAGAGAGAAAAGAACGGGGGGTGGGGGAGGTTCTACCATCGCGTATTTCACGCTCCTCGCAATTACTGCTATCGCGATTGTCCGTGTCGCGCTTCTCATGGTGGTGAGAAGTCGCTCGACATGGGTGGTGATCTGCGAGCTAGTCTAACTGAAGCAGGGGGGGGGGGTGAGGAAGCCTTGTGACGTCACCACGTCACACTACATATCGAAGCAATAGTGTTCTAATTCTCCATAAAACGCGATATCGCATCTCATTTCTCTGTCTCATGATAAGATGTAGTATTCAATGCAACCCGTTATGTATATCTCGTCTGCACGTCGAAATAATGTAAATCCCACTCTTCCTTGCGACGTAATAGAGTTTCTGGATGTCTGCGTATCGATGCAATGGAGTTCTAATGCTCCTTAAAACGCCATATCGCATCGCACTTCTATGTTTCATGATAAGATACAGTATTCGTTGCGAAGTGTCATGTACATCTCGTATTCACTTCAGAAGAATGTAAAAGCGGCACTTTCCTAGCTAGGAAGTAGCGCTTGCAGATGTCTACGTATCGAAGCAATGGTGTTCTAATGCTTCTCAAAACGCGATATCGCAACTCATTCCTATGTTTCATGATAAGCTATAATATTGATTCCGATGTGTCATGTATATCTCGTATTCACTTCAAAAGAATGTAAATGCTAAACTTCCATGCTAGGGAATAGCGTTTTCAGATGTCTACGTATCGTAGCAATAGAGTTCTAATGCTTCTCAAAACGCGATGTCGAAACTCATTCCTATGTTTCATGATAAGATGTAATATTCATTGCGAAGTGTCACGTATACCGGGTATTCACTTCAAAACAATGTAAATGCGTCACTTCCTTGCTAGGATATATTGTTTGCAGATGTCTACGTATAGTAGCAATAGAGTTCTAATGCTTCTTAAAACGAGATGTCGCATTTCATTTCTATGTTTCGTGATAAGATATGATATTCATTTTGGAGTGTTACGTATACCTCGTATACACTTCAAAAGAATGTAAGTGCGAAACTTCCATGCTAGGAAATAGCGTTTGCAGATGTCTACGTATCGTAGCAATAGAGATCTAATGCTTCTTAAAACGCCATATCGCATCTCACTTCTATCTTTCATGATAAGATATAATATTCATTGCGATGTGTTATGTATACCTCGTATTCACTTCAAAAGAATGTTAATCCGACACTTCCTTGCTAGGAAATAACATTTGCAGATGTCTACGTATCGTAGCAATAGAGTTCTAATCCTTCTCAAAACGCGATATCGCAACTCATTCCTATGTTTCATGATAAGATATAATATTCATTGCGAAGTGTCATGTACATCTCGTTTTCACTACAAAAGAATGTAAACGCGAAACTTCCATGCTAGGAAATAGCGTTTGCAGATGTCTACGTATCGTAGCAATAGGGTTCTAATGCTTCTTAAAACGCCATATCGCATCTCACTTCTATGTTTCATGATAAGATATAATATTCATTGCGAAGTGTCCTGTATACGTCGATTTCTCTTCACAAGAATGTGAATATGACACTTCCTTGCTAGGAAATAACGTTTGCAGATGTCTACGCATCGTAGCAATAGAGTTCTAGTGCATCTTAAATCGCGATATAGCATCTCACTTCTATGTTTCGAGATAAGATATAATATTCATTGCGAAATGTCATGTATACCTCGTATTAACTGCAAAAGAATGTAAATGCGACACTTCCATGCCAGGAAATAGCGTTTGCAGATGTCTACGTATCGTAGCAATAGAGTTCTAATGCTTCTTAAAACGCGATATCGCATCCCACTTCTATGTTTCATGATAAGATATAATATTCATTATGGAGTTTTATGTATACCTCGTATTCACTTCAAAAGAATGTAAATGCTAAACTTCCATGCTAGGGAATAGCGTTTGCAGATGTCTACGTATCGTAGCAATGGAGTTCTAATGCTTCTCAAAACGCGATAACGCATCTCATTCCTATGTTTCATGATAGGATATAATTCTCATTGCGAAGTGTCATGTATATCTCGTATTCACTTCAAAAGAATGTAAATGCGACTCTCCTTGCTAGGAAATAGCGCTTGCAGATATCTACGTATCGTAGGAATAGAGTTCTAATGCTTCTCAAAACGCGAAATCGCAACTCATTCCTATGTTTCATGATAAGATATAATATTCATTGCGAAGTGTCATGTACATCTCGTTTTCACTTCAAAAGAATGTAAACGCGAAACTTCCATGCTAGGAAATAGCGTTTGCAGATGTCTACGTATCGTTGCAATAGAGTTCTAATGCTTCCTAAAACGCGATATCGCAACTCACTTATATGTTTCGAGATAAGATATAATATTCATTGCGAAGTGTCCTGTATACGTTGATTTCTCTTCACAAGTACGTGAATATGACACTTCCTTGCTAGGAAATAACGTTTGCAGATGTCTACGCATCGTAGCAATAGAGTTCTAGTGCCTCTTAAATCGCGATATAGCATCACACTTCTATGTTTCGAGATAAGATATAATATTCATTGCGAAATGTCATGTATACCTCGTATTAACTGCAAAAGAATGTAAATGCGACACTTCTATGCCAGGAAATAGCGTTTGCAGATGTCTACGTATCGTAGCAATAGAGTTCTAATGCTTCTTAAAACGCGATATCGCATCTCACCTCTATGTTTCATGATAAGATATAATTTTCATTATGGAGTTTTATGTATACCTCGTATTCACTTCAAAAGAATGTAAATGCTATACTTCCATGCTAGGGAATAGCGTTTGCAGATGTCTACGTATAGTAGCAATGGAGTTCTAATGCATCTCAAAACGCGATAACGCATCTCATTCCTATGTTTCATGATAAGATATAATTCTCATTGCGAAGTGTCATGTATATCTCGTATTCACTTCAAAAGAATGTAAATGCGACTCTCGTTGCTAGGAAATAGCGTTTGCAGATGTCTACGTATCGTAGCAATAGAGTTCTAGTGCTTCTCAAAACGCGATATCGCATCTCACTTCTATGTTTCATGATAAGATATAATATTCATTGCGAAGTGTCATGTATACCTCGTACTCACATCACAAGAATGTAAAAGCGGCACTTCCTTCCTAGGAAGTAGCGCTTGCAGATGTCTACGTATCGAAGCAATAGTGTTCTAATGCTTCTCAAAACGCGATATCGCAACTCATTCCTATGTTTCATGATAAGATATAATATTCATTCCGATGTGTCATGTATATCTCGTATACACTTCAAAAGAATGTAAGTGCGAAACTTCCATGCTAGGAAATAGCGCTTGCAGATGTCTACGTATCGTAGCAATAGAGTTCTAATGCTTCTCAAAACGCGATATCGCAACTCATTCCTATGTTTCATGATAAGATATAATATTCATTGCGAAGTGTCATGTATATCTCGTATACACTTCAGAAGAATGTAAATGCGAAACTTCCATGCTAGGAAATAGCATTTGTAGATGTCTACGTATCGTAGCAATAGAGATCTAATGCTTCTTAAAACGCGATATCGCATCTCACTTCTATGTTTCGAGATAAGATATAATATTCATTGCGAAGTGTCCTGTATACGTCGATTTCTCTTCACAAGAATGTGAATGTGACACTTCCTTGCTTGGAAATAACGTTTGCAGATGTCTACGCATCGAAGCAATAGAGTTCTTGTGCTTCTTAAATCGCGATATAGCATCTCACTTCTATGTTTCGAGATGAGATATAAACTTCATTGCGAAATGTCATGTATACCTCGTATTAACTGCAAAAGAATGTAAATGCGACACTTCCATGCTAGGAAATAGCGTTTGCAGGTGTCTGCGTATCGTAGCAATAGAGTTCTAATGCTTCTTAAAACGCGATATCGCATCTCACTTCTATGTTTCATGACAAGATATAATTTTCATTGCGAAGTGTCATGTATACCTCGATTTCACTTCACAAGAATATAAATGCAACACTTCCTTGCTAGGAAATATTGTTTGCAGATGTCTACGTATCACAGCAATAGAGTACTAATGCTTCTTAAAACGAGATGTCGTATTTCATTTCTATGTTTCGTAATATGGTATAATATTAATTGTGTAATGTTATGTATACCTCGTATTCACTTCAATGGAATGTAAATGCGACACTTCCTTGCTAGGTAATAACAATTGCAGATGTCTACGCATCTGTGCAATAGAGTTCTAATGCTTCCTAAAACACGATATCGCATCTCACTTCTATGTTTCGAGATAAGATATAATATTCATTGCGAAGTGTCATGTATACCTCGTATTATCTTCAAAAGAATGTAAATGCGGCACTTCCATGCTAGGAAATAGCGTTTTGAGATGTCTACGTATCGTAGCAATAGAGTTCTAATGCTTCTTAAATCGCGATATCGCATCTCACTTCTATGTTTCATGATAAGATATAATTTTCATTGCGAAGTGCCATGCATACCTCGATTTCATTTCACAAGAATGTTAATGCGACACTTCCTTGCTAGGAAATATTGTTTGCAGATGTCTACGTATCGTAGCAATGGAGTTCTAATGCTTCTTAAAACGAGATGTCGCATCTCATTTCTCTGTTTCACGATAGGATATAATATTCATTGCGAAGTGTTAGGTATACCTCGTCCACACTTCAGAAGAATTAAATGCCACACTTCCTTGCTAGGAAATGCGTTTCCAGATATCTACGTATCAGAGCAATAGAGTTCTAATGATTCTTAAAACGCGATATCGCATCTCATTTCTATGTTTCATGATAAGTCGTAGTATTTATTACGAAGTCTTACGCATTCCTCGTCTACACTTCAAAAGAATGTAAATGTCACGCTACTTTGCTAGCAAATGCGTTTCCAGATGTCTGCGCGTCGAAGAAACATGGTAGCAATGCTTCCTAAAATGCGACATCGCAACTCAGTTCCATGCTTTATAATAAGAAAAAATATTCATTGCGAAATGTTATGTATACCTCGTGTACACTTCAAAAGGATGTAATTGCCTCACTTCCTTGCTACGAAATGCGCTTCCAGATGACCAGGTATCGAAGAAATAAAGTTTTAATGATTCTTAATACGCGATATCGCATCTCGTTTATATGGCTCATGATATGATATAATATTCATTGTGAAGTGTTATGTATACCTCGTCTACCGTTCAAAAGAATGCTAACGTCACACTACCTTGCTAGCAAGGAGCGATTCCAGATATCTACGTATCGAAGCAATAGACTTCTAATGTTTCTTAAATCGTGATATCGCATCTCATTTCTATGTTTCATGATAAGATATAGTATTCTTTGCAAAGTGTTATGTATACCTCGTCTACCCTTCAAAAGAATGTAGATGTCACACTGCCTTGCTAGCAAGTAGCGTTTGCAGATGGCTACGTATCGAAGCAATAGATCTCTAATGCTTCTTATAACGCGATATCGCATCTCATTTCTATGTCTCATTATAAGATATAATATTCATTGTGAAGTGTTATTTATACCTCGCATTCACTTCAAAAGAATTTAAATGCGACACCTCCTTGCTAGGAATTTGCGTTTGCAGATGTCTACGTATCATTGCAATAGGGTTCTAATGCTTCGCAAAACGCGATATCGCATCTCATTGCTATGTTTCGTGATAAGATATAATATTCATTGCGATGTGTCATGTTTACCTCGTATTCACTTCAAATGAATGTAAATCCCACACTTTCTTGCTACGGAATATAGCTTGCAGATGTCTACGTGTCGGGGCAATAGAGTTGTAATGCTTCGTTAAACGCGATTTCGCAGATGATTTCTGTGAAAAATGACAAGATGTATTTGTATGTAACGCGTTATGTATATCTCGGCAACGCTTCAGAGGAATGTAAATCTCACACTTCCTTGCTACGGAATAGCGTTTCCAGAAGTCTACATATCTATGCAATAGATTTCTAATACTTCATGTAGCGCTATATCGCATCTCATATCTATGTCTCATGTTAAGATGCAACGTCAACGCTAGCGTTATTTATATCTCGTCTGCACTTGAAAATAATGCAAATACCGCACTTGCTTGCTACGGAACAGTGCTTCTAGATGTCTACGAATCGAGGCATAGGAGTTCTAATGCTTCATGGAACGCGATATATCATTTCACATTAAGAGTTCGAAGTATGTATGTAGATTTTAATGCATTGTATATATCATTATGCTCATCTGCTTCTGCGACCCAAAAGTGTGGTTTCCACACTTCCTGACAAGAGGATAGCGATTCTGGTTGTAAATGTGTCGAAGCAATAGAGTTCTAATACATCATTCATCGCTATCTCGCATCACATTTCAATGTGTAATGTAAGATGTAATATTCAATGCAGCGCGTTACGTTCTACTCTTCAACACTTCTAGCGAATGTGAACCCTACACTCCTTTGCAGGGGAATAGCGTTTTTAGATATCTACTTGTCGAAGCAATAAAGTTCTATTACTTTATTCAGATCGATGTCGCATCTCATTTCAATGCCGCGTGTTGAGATTTAATATTCAATGAAACGCGTTACGTTTATCTGCTTCTACACGTCAACAGTATAAAAATCCTACAATATCTTGCCAGGAGGTAGCGTTTCTAGATGTGCACGTATTGAAGCAATAGATTTATAATGCTATATAAAACGCGATATCGCATTTGATATCAACAGTTCGAAGTATGTAAGTAGATAAAAATACTCTACACATCTCGTTATGCTTGTCTGCATACACACGCCAAAAGACTGTGATTTCTACACTTCCTTGCAAGGGAATTGCGTTCTTAGATGTCTACTTTTCGAAGCAATAGAGTTCTATTGCTTCATTCAACACGATGTCGCAAGTCATTTCAATGATTCATGGTAAATTGCATTGTTCTATGCAATATGTTACATTTGTCTGCATCTAGACCTTAGAAGGATGTGAATCCTATACTTACTTGCAACAGAATATCTTTTCCAGATCTCTACGTGTCCAAGCAAGACATTTATAATACTTCATGGAGCGCGATGTCGCATCTCATTTCAACGTTTCAAAGCAAAGAATCTGTAATCATATATCCATAACATTATGCTTAACTGTTAGAGGTCTTCAATAGAATGTGAACTATATAATTCCATGCAACGGCATGGCGCTCCGTAGTGTCTGTAGGTTAAAGCAATCGAGCTAGAATTCTCCATGCAATGTGCTGGCGCATCCCATTTCATCGTTTTAAAGTAAGAATGCTGTAATCTCTTATGCATAGCTCTATGCTTATCTGCTTTAAAATTTCTTAAGAATGTAAATTCTACAGCTCTATGCAACAGGATTGCCCTTCGTAGTGTCTATATGTCGAGACAATAGAGTACTAATGCATTATACAATGCCATGACTCATCTCATTTCAACGTTTCGAATTAAGTAAGCTGTAATCTTCTATGAAAAGCATTATAATTATCTGCTTCTACTCTACAATTGAATGTGAATTCTATAGATCCAAGCAACAGGAGGGCAGGCCCTCCACCATCCTACTGCCTGCCCTGATGCGGGCAAAGAATTCCCAGGGCCACTCAAACCGCGACCAACATCTATCTTATACTCTAACCGATTCATCGTTATGCGTTTTCCATTAAGCTTGCCGGGATCAGTGATATTGATTCGCTCAATCTAACTTATTATTTTCTTTTTAAGTTTCTCGATTTTTTTAGTTTCTCTCACGATATCGTCTATTTCGTTGTACCTTACCCTTACAGTATGGTATATAATCTGTTGTTTGATATTTCTAGGATTTCCTCTTAATAAATGCTATGCTTCCACATATTTTCTTTCTCTTTCTCTTTAGTTACATTGTTGTAAATGTCAGCCTACGCCACAACCACGCGTGTAGCTATGGTGAGCTGATAGTGTCATTGTCACGGCCGTGTAGCCCGTGTGCTGTATCTCGGTGCTTTAATGTGCCGTGATACGAATGCCGCCCCAGCACTAACAGTATGCCATTTCGAAATCTGAGTAGGAGCACTTAGTTAGCACAGTTCTGTCACGGAATTCGTTCCATCCATTGTCATTGGCGTGCCAATTGCTGGCTGTTTGGGATATTGTAGTGCATGAGGCAGACTTGTTCCTTATCATCGTCAAGGAGATGGATTTTCACTTCCCCCTTTTTGATTTTTTTAAATTATTGTTTGGAATTTTTGCCATTTCTGTATCTCTATGACCGCATTGTGGATTCAACTTATGTACGATCTTTTTGGTCTTCATATTCTGTTACATGTAATATTATATATGTGATGCACGTTTGTTATGTAATGCTCCGATTTGTAAGCCTCAGATACTTTTATTCTTTGGTAAAGCAACTTATTCGATTAACATATATTTATTAGACATAGATATAAACAATTAGAAAAATGTTATTAAAACGCTATTAAATATGTTGTTGCAATCATATATTTAAGGTCTGAAGATGTAGATGCAATTAATGTCCGATATTTTACGTGATCCAATCGACGTATCGAGTGAGGCTATGAAATATAAAAATCTTTTACTATTCTTCGACCCCTTTACATGTTAAATGAATGACTAGTTCTGCAAGACAAGAAGCCTGAATTAGTGAGATATCTAGGAACATAAGTAATTTGTAAGTAACACATCTTTTCTCTTTGAAATATTTGCCTTTGCATAGAATAGAACGTATAGATATAATTGCCTGTTTTGTACTCATTTCGGTCCAATTCTATTATAGCCTTTGAGCAGAAGTAATATTGATTATACTTGATTTTTGCAATAGTTCTTTAATTAACAGATTTTATTAACCTAGAATCATCATTTGACGGATTTATCAATCTACTTTGTAGCTCCATCAGTTTCTTTTTCTGCTCGCTACTTTCCATTTTCAGTTCCGTATACTTATCCTTTATGACCATCATATATGTTGCGTAAAATTACAATAACTTTTTGTCTTC
The DNA here is from genome assembly GCF_050948175.1 of Xylocopa sonorina. Classification (NCBI taxonomy): domain Eukaryota; kingdom Metazoa; phylum Arthropoda; class Insecta; order Hymenoptera; family Apidae; genus Xylocopa; species Xylocopa sonorina. Next base: position 346,799 of record NW_027490167.1, read on the forward strand.
AAATTTTGCGGATATTTCAATTAAATTTCCTTTGATTAAATAAACGGAAATTAAAAAACAGTGGCACGTACCATTTCTCGGAAACGTTGTATCGTAATTTGCATCTGACTGTTTTGAAAGGCACGCACTTTACTTAACGTTTGCAATGATTCGGTTAGCGAAGTAAAGAAATATTCTACTTTCGAAATTGTTGGCTCTTGTAATTCTAAGGCAAATATATTCATCTGTCGACATCGTGAACATTGTTTTTTGGCAAAATTCCAGAAAAACAAATCTACTATATGTAAAATAATAAACATCATAATATTAAATTTAACTCTGTTCATCGTTGCCTTGTTGGACACATCCATAACAATATACAGGGTGGGGCAGTAATAATTAGCACCTCAGATATCCACGCAACTATAAGTTTCATAGAAGTTTTTGCTAATATAAAATTGCATAGTACAAAGGGCCCATCCGTTGATGAAAATAGTTTTTTTGTAAGTGGAGTTATGTTGGACATATGAAGGTTACCTTCATTTTTTAAAATGAATTGGTATATCCATTCTTCCGTAATATGATAGAGCATTTTAAAGCAAGTTTAACGATCTGTAACATGAAGGCATTGAAGGTTACAAAAAGTAAAGAAAGGAGATAATACTCACGGTTTTGATAGGAAGTGAAACATACGTATTGTAAACAGTGGTGGAAGGCGTAACATTTACCGTTTACTTCACTGTGAATAAACACTTTTCGAAGGGCATTTCAATAGTTTGCAGCATAAATTAAACATGATAAGATTAGTATTGAAAAATCGGTTGGAATACGTTTGGTTAGGCTGTTCTTTGTGTCGTTCATTTTATAGGTACTGAGCTGCGGATTCCCGAGGACAGCTCACAAAATTGTTGAACTATAGAAGATTATCATTGTGAATTTGAATCAAAAGGTAATTAAATTCCATTAGATTGTAAACAGATCTCAATGTTTCATTTTAGATAGTAAGATTAAATACTCTTGACAAAACTACAAGAATGGATACATACCTTTCTGTCATTATTATTTCATAAAGAATTATAATTGCAATTATATAGTTCATTACGATAAAAAATATTTCTCAGAAAATTCTAAATATTAAATTAAAGAATCAAGTAAAACATTTTTAATAATTACGAATATGAAAAATACTTGAACATTCCAATAGAAAGATGTCTAAACAGGAGTTAGAAAAGTCAAACATTCAATTTCAATTCCAGAATTCATCTATAAGAGGTAAAATGTTTTGAAAGCTTTAATTACAGTCTTTAATACAAGCAGTTGGGCAGTATTTCAATTTTTAAGAAAATTGATGAAAGTCAACCATTTTGAAGTGGTCAGAATCTTTGTCGTTTGAGCAATAAGTGAATAACAAATAACTGCATAAATTCCAGGCTTAAAAACTTATGGATTATATCCTATGCAGACTCGTTTATGAGCGAGTTACTAAATAATAATCCACACTAAGTAATCATTTTAAAACTTAAACGATTACATCTCGTGAACTTTCAAAGATATCAGATGTGTGAAAAGTATGTGGTTTATCAAAAACTCTTCTAAAAGAACGGACGAAGCCAATAGAAATCTTTGTTGAAGTAAGCAAGTTCTAAAGTTCTAAGCAACGCGAGGGCCCTTATCTGCCTATGTTTCATAGCAAGTAAGTTCTGAATTTCTATGAAATCCGATGGAATTCCTCACTACTAACGTTTCAAAGTAAGTTCTCAAATTCTCAGTTCTACGTTTAAAACTATGTGTGTTCTATATATCTATGTAAAGTAATGGTTCCTATTAGTTGTGACGGAAACCTATATATAGTAAGTCAGGGAAGCTCGAAGGGGTTAATTATCTAAATGCTTTAAAGTGTAAAACGTACTTTAATCTAAAGCGATCTATCGTTCCAAGGTATCCGCTCACGTACAACTTTTCTTGGGCGCCAGCTGCTCAGAAAGTAGCAAAGGGAGAGACTACACGACCCGGGGAACCCTGGGGCGGAACAACCCTTGAAACTTCGAAATGCTCCTCCTCTCGACTATGACTAGCCAAGTACACACACTCAGATCGCGAGATACTGAAGTCACGGCATGTTTATTTATGGTCTCGACGTGGGTTTAACTAAAAAGGGTTACGGGAAACTACGCAACACGCCGCGAATTACCGGGTATTATAACTCGCTTCACGATATAAGATACAATATACAATATGCGACACAAGAAATGGGACGCTTTAGCGAATAAGCTCTCACGTTCTCTTCTTCAGGTTCCTTGAATTCGCTGGTGGTCCTCGGGTCTCCTGGATCCTCCTCGGGGCTCCTTGGTGGAGTGGGCTGTAGGCTTCGGTATTGTTCGGGTCCATCGATCAGTGGACTTCGGCGATTTCCTCTTCTCGCCATCTTGGGTGTCCCTGAGGGGATCCTCCTGATCATTTAAATTGCGTAGCGCCTCGCGCGCCGCGCTCCCATGACCCACCTGCAGGGCCGCTGAACTTTTGACTTCCCTTTAGGGGGTTAAGGATGGTTGAGGGCCTTCTCACATCCCAGAGCATTATAAAGCACAGAAGCAGATAAGCATAATGCGATGCATAGAGCTTTACAACCTTCTAACTTACTTTGAACTGTTTATATGAAATGCGGTTTATATGATATTGCGGTTCATGAAGCATGACAAATTAAATGCTTCGGCACCTGGACATCTAGAAACGCTATCCCCGGGCAAGAAATTGTAGGGTTTACACTCAATTAATGTGCAGAAGCAGATAAACATAATGCGATGCCATGAATATTACATCTTATCATGAAATATAGAAGAAAGATGCGCAGCCGCGTTTTACGAAGCATTAGAACTCTATTGTTTCTAAACCTTCAGATATAGAAACGATATTCCGTAGCAAGGAAGTAATGCATTTACATTCATTTGAAGTGTAGAGGAGATATACATAACGCGATGCATTGAAATTACATCTTATCATGTGATACAGAACTGATATGCGACATCGCGTTTTAAGAAGCATTAGAACTCTATTGCTTCGATACATAGACATCTGGAAACGCCATTTCCTAGCAAGGAAGTGTGGCATTTACGTTCTTTTGAAGTGTAGACGAGGTATACCTATCACTTTGCAATGAATATTATATCTTAACATGAAACATAGAAATGGGATGCGATATCGCGATTTAAGATGCATTAGATCTCTATTGCTTCGATACATAGACATCTGCAAACGCTACATACTAGCAAGGAAGTGTCGCATTTACATTCTTTTTAAGTGTAGACGAGATATACATAACCCCCCTCAATGAATATTATATCTTAACGTCAAACACAGAAATGAGATGCATTCGCTTTAAGTGTAGACGAGATATACATAACCCTCCTCAATGAATATTATATCTTAACATCCAACACAGGAATGAGATGCGATATCGCGTTTCAAGGAGCATTTGAACACTTATCCTTCGATACGTAGACATCTGGAAGCGTAGCTACCTAGAAAGGAGTGTCGCATTTACATTCATTTGAAGTGTATGCAAGGTATACATAACACTTCGCAATGAATATTATATCTTTTAATGAAACATAGAAATGAGAAGCGATATCTCATTTTAACAAGCATTGAAACTCTATTGCTTCGATACCTAGACACCTGCAAATGCTACTTCCTAGCAAGGAAGTGTCGCATTTACATTCTTTTGAAGTGAATACGACGTATACATGACACTTCGCAATGAATACTATATCTTATCATGAAACATAGCAATGAGATGCGATATCTCGTTTTAAGAAGCATTAGAAATCTATTGCTTCGATACGTAGACATCTGCAAATGCTACGTCCTAGCAAGGAAGTGTCGCATTTACATTCTTTTGAAGTTAATACGAGGTATACATGACACTTCGCAATGAATATTATACCTTATCACGAAACATAGAAATGAGATGCAATATCGCTATTTAAGAAACATTAGAACTCTATTGCTACGATACGTAGACATCTGCAAACGCTACTTCCTAGCAAGGAAGTGTCGCATTTACATTCTGTTGATGTGAATACGTGGTATATATGACACTCCGCAGTGAATATTATATCCTTTCATGAAACATAGATATGAGTTGCGATATCGCGATTTAAGAAGCATTAGAACTCTATTTCTACGATACGTAGACGTCTGCAAACGCTATTTCCTGGCAAGGAACTGTCGCATTTACATTCTTTTGAAGTGTATGCGAGGTATACATGACACTTCTCAGTGAATATTATATCTTATCAGGAAACATAGAAATGAGATGCAATATCGTGATTTAAGAAGCACTAGAACTCTATTGCTTCGATACTTAGTGTCATGTATACCTCGTAGTCGCTTCAAAAGAATGTAAATGCGACAGTTCCTTGCTAGGAAATAGCGTTTGCATATATCTACGTATCGAAGCAAAAGAGGTCTAAAGCTTCTTAAATCGCGATATCGCATCTCATTTCCATGTTTCATGATAAGATATAATATTCAGTGCGAAGTGTCATGTATACCTCGTACTCCTTTCAAAAGAATGTAAATGCAACAGTTCCTTGCTAGGAAGTAGCGTTTGCAGATGTCTACGTATCGATGCAATAGAGTTCTAATGCTTCTAAAAACGCGATATCGCTTCTCATTTCTATGTATCATGATAGTATATAATATTCATTGCGAAGTGTCATGTATACCTCGCATACACTTAAAATGAATGCAAATGCGACACTTCCTTGCTAGGAAATAGTGTTTGCAGATGTCTACTTATCGAAGCAATAGATATCTGATGCTTCATAAATCGCCATATCACATCTCATTTCTATGTTTCATGATAAGATATTATATTCAGTGCGAAGTGTCATGTATACCTTGTATTCCTATCAAAAGAATGTAAATGCAACAGTTCCTTGCTAGGAAGTAGCGTTTGCAGATGTCTACGTATCGATGCAATAGAGTTCTAATGCTTCTAAAAACGCGATATCGCTTCTCATTTCTATGTATCATGATAGTATATAATATTCATTGCGAAGTGTCATGTATACATCGTATTCACTTCAAAAGAATGTAAATGCGACTATTGCCTGCTAGGAAATATCGTTTGCAGATGTCTACGTATCGTAGCAATAGAGTTCTAATGCTACTTAAATCGCGATATCGCATCTCATTTATATGTTTCGTGATAAGATATAATATTCATTGCGAAGTGTCATGTATACCTCGTATTCACTCCAAACGAATGTAAATGCGACTATTGCTTCCTAGGAAATAGCGTTTGCAGATGTCTACGTATCGTAGAAATAGAGTTCTAATGCTACTTAAATCGCGATATCGCATCTCATTTCTATGTTTCGTGATAAGATGTAATATTCATTGCGAAGTGTCATGTATACCTCGTATTCACTTCAAAAGAATGTAAATGCGACTATTGCCTGCTAGGAAATATCGTTTGCAGATGTCTACGTATCGTAGCAATAGAGTTCTAATGCTACTTAAATCACGATATCGCATCTCATTTATATGTTTCGTGATAAGATAAAATATTCATTGTGAAGTGTCATGTACACCTCGTATTTACTTCAAAAGAATGTAAATGCGACGTTTCCATCCTAGGAAATAACGTTTGCAGATGTCTACGTATCGTAGCAATAGAGTTCTAATACTACTTAAAACGCGATATCGCATCCCACTTATATGTTTGGTGATAGGATATAATATTCATTGCGATGTGTCATGTATACCTCGTATTCACTCAAAACGAATGTAAATGCGACACTTCCTTGCTGGGAAATAGCGCATTCAGATGTCTACGTATCGTAGCAACAGAGTTCTAATGCTACTTAAATCGCGATATCGCATCTCACATCTATGTATCGTGATAAGATACAATATTCATTGTGAAGTGTCATGTATACCTCGTATTTACTTCAGAAGAATGTAAATGCGACGTTTCCATCCTAGGAAATAACGTTTGCAGATGTCTACGTATCGTAGCAATAGAGTTCTAATACTACTTAAAACACGATATCGCATCCCACTTATATGTTTGGTGATAGGATATAATATTCATTGCGAAGTGTCATGTATACCTCGTATTCACTCAAAACGAATGTAAATGCGAAACTTCCTTGCTGGGAAATAGCGTATTCAGATGTCTACGTATCGTAGCAATAGAGTTCTAATGCTACTTAAATCGCGATATCGCATCTCACTTCTATGTATCGTGATAAGATATAATATTCATTGCGAAGTGTCATGTATACCTCGTACTCACTTCAAAGGAATGTAAATGCGACTATTGCTTGCTAGGAAATGGCGTTTGCAGATGCCTACGTATTGTAGCAATAGAATTCTAATGCTTCTTAGATCGCGATATCGCATCTCACTTCTATGTTTCGAGATAAGTTATAATATTCATTCCGAAGTGTCATGTATATCTCGTATTCACTTCAGAAGAATGTAAATGCGACTATTCCTTGCTAGGAAATAGCGTTTGCAGATGCCTACGTATTGTAGCAATAGAATTCTAGTGCTTCTTAGATCGCGATATCGCATCTCATTTCTATGTTTCGTGATAAGTTATAATATTCATTCCGAAGTGTCATCTATACCTCGAATTCACTTCAAAAGAATGTAAATGCGACACTTCCATCCTAGGAAATAGCGTTTGCAGATCTCTACGTATCGAAGCAGTAGATTTCTAATGCTACTTAAAACGCGATATTGCATCTCATTTCTATGTTTCGTTATAAGATATAATATCCATTGCGAAGTGTCATGCATACCTCGTATTCACTTCAAAAGAATGTAAATGCGACTATTGCTTGCTAGGAAATAGCGTTTGCAGATTTCTACGTATCGTAGCAATAGAGTTCTAATGCTTCTCAGAACGCGATATCGCATTTCATTTCTATATTTCCAGATAAGATATAATATTCATTGCGAAGTGTCATGTACACCACGTATTCACTTCAAAAGAATGTAAATGCGACGTTTCCATCCTAGGAAATAGCGTTCGCAGATGTCTACGTATCGTAGGAATAGAGTTCTAATGCTACTTAAATCGGGATATCGCATCCCGTTTATATGTTTCGTGATAAGATATAATATTCATTGCGAAGTGTCATGTATACCTTGTATTCACTTCAAAAGAATGTAAATGCGACGTTTGCATCCTTGGGAATAGCGTTTGCAGATGTCTACGTATCGTAGGAATAGTGTTCTAATGCTACTTAAATCGCGATATCGCATCTCTCTTCTATGTTTCATGATAAGATATAATATTCACTGTGGAATGTTATTTGTACCTCGAATTCACCTTAAAGGAATGTAAATGCTACACTTCCTTGCTTGGGAACAGCGTTTGCAGATGGCTACGTATCGAGGCAATAGGGTTCTAATGCTTCTTACAACGCGACATTGCATCTCATTGCTATGCTTCATGATAAGATACAATATTCATTGCGAAGTGTTATGTATTCCTCGTATACACTTCAAATGAATGTAAGTGCGACACTTCCTTGTTAGGAAATAGCGTTTGCAGATGTCTACGTATGGAAGCATTAGAGTTCTAATGCATCTCAAAACGCGATATCGCATCACATTTCTATGTATGATGATAAGATATAATATTCATTGCGATGTGACATGTGTACCTCGTATAAACTTCAAGAGAATGTAAATGCAACATTTCCCTGCTATTAAAAAGCGTTTGCAGATGTCTACGTATCGTAGCAATAGAGTTCTAATGCTTCTTAAAACGAGATATCGCATCTCATTTCTATGACTCATGATAAGATTTAATATTCATTGCGAAATGTCACTTATACCTCGCATACACCTCAAATGAATGTAAATGTGACACTTCCTTCCTAGGAAGTAGCGTTTGCAGATGCCTACGTATCGTAGCAATGGAGTCCTAATGCTTCTTATAACGCGATATCGCATCTCATTTCTATGTTTCATGAAAATATATAATATCCATTGCGAAGTGTCACTTATATCTCGCACACACTTCATATTAATGTAAATGCGACTCTCCCTTTCTATAGAAAATAGCATTTGCAGATGTCTACGTATCGAAGCAGTAGAGTTCTGACTCTTCTTAAAACGCGATATCGCATCTCAATTCAATGTTTAATGATAAGGTATAATATTCATTGCGAAGTGCCATGTATACCTCGTACTCGCTTCAAAAGAATGTAACTGCGACACTTCCTTGCTAGGAAGTAGCGTTTCCAGATGTCTACGTATCGAAGCAGTATAGTTCTAATGCTTCTTCAAACGGGATATCGCATCTCATTTCAATGTTTCGTGATGCGGTATAATATTCATTGCGAAGTGTTATGTATACCTCGTATTCACTTCAAACGAATGTAAATGCGACATACCCTTGCTAGGAAATACTATTTGCAGATATCTACGTATAGTAGCAATAGAGTTCTAATGCTTCTTAAAACGAGATGTCGCCTTTCACATCTATGTTTCGTGATGAGATATAATATTCATTGTGGAGTGTTATGTATACACGTAGTCATCTCAAAAGAATGTAAATGCGATACTTCCTTGCTAGGAAATAACGTTTGCAGATGCCTACGTATCCTACCAATAGAGTTCTAATGTTTCTTAAGTCGCGATATCGCATCCCATTTCTATGTTTCGTGATAAGGTATAATATTCATTGCGAAGTGTCATTGATACCTCGTATTCACCTCAAAAGACTGTAAATGCGACAATTCCTTGCTAGGAAGTAGCACTTGCAGGTGTCTACGTATAGTAGCAATGGAGATATAATGCTTCTCAGAACGCGATGTCGCATCTCCATTCCATGTTTCTTGATAAGGTATAACATTCATTGTCGAGTGTTATGCATACCTCTTACTCACTTCAAAAGAAAGTAAATGCGACACTTTCTTGCGAGGAAATATTGTTTACAGATGTCTACGTATCGTAGCAATAGAGTTCTAATGCTTCTTAAAACGAGATGTCGTATTTCATTTCTATGTTTCGCAATAAGATATAATATTCATTGTGTAAAGCTATGTATACCTCGTATCCACTTCAAAAGAATGTAAATGCGGTACATCCTTGCTAGGAAATAACGCTTGCAGATGTCTACGTATCGAACAAAAAGAATTCTAATGCTACTTAAAACGAGATATCGCATCGCATTTCTATGTTTCATGATAAGATATAATATTCATTGCGAAGTGTCATGTATACCTCGTATTCATATCAAAATTATGTAATTGCGACACTTCCTTGCTAGGAAATAGCGTTTGCAGATGTCTACTTACCGAAGCAGTACAGTTCTAATGCTTCTTAAAACGGGATATCGCATCTCATTTCAATGTTTCATGATAAAGTATAATATTCATTGCGAAGTGTTATGTATTCCTCGTCTACACTTCAGATGAATGTAAATGCGACACATCCTTCCTACGAAATAGCGTTTGCAGATATCTACGTATCCAAGCAATAGAATTCTAATGCTTTTTAAAACGCGATATCGCATCTCGTTTCCATACTTCACTATAAGGTATAATATCCATTGCGAAGTGTTATGTATACACTTCACTCGCAAACATTTCAAATGAATGTAAATACGACACTTCCTTGTTAGGAAATTGCGTTTGCAGATGTCTACGTATCGAAGCAATACAGTTCTGATGCTTCTCAAAACGCGATGTTGCATCTCATTTCTATGCTTCATGTTAAGATATAATATTCACGTCGAAGTGTCATGTATACCTCGCATACACTTCAATTGAATGTAAATACGACACTTCTTTGCTAGGAAATAGCGTTTGCAGATGTCTTCGTATCGAAGCAATAGTGTTCCAATGCTTCTCAAAAAGCGATGTCGCATCTCATTTCTGTGTTTCATGATTACATATAATATTCATTGTGCAGTGTTGTGTATACCCCGTTTCTCATCAGAGGAATGTAAATGCGACACTTCCTTGCTAGGAAATTGCGTTTGTAGATGTCTACGCATCGTAGAATTAGTGCTCTAATGCTTCTCAAAACGCGACATCGTTTCTCATTTCTATGTTTCATGATAGTATATCATATTGATTGCGAAGTGCCATGTATATCTCGCATACACTTCAATTGAATGTACATGCGACACTTCCTTGCTAGGGAATAGCGTTTGCAGATGTCTACTTATCGAAGCAATAGAATTCTAATGCTTCTGAAATCGCGATATCGTATCTCATTTCTATGTTTCATTATAAGATATAATATCCATTCTGCAGTGTTATGTATACCTCGTTTCCACCTCAAAAGAATGTAAATACGACACTTCCTTGCTAGGAAATAGCGTTTGCAGATGTCTACGTATCGAAGCAATAGAATTCTAATGCTTCTTATATCGTCATATCGCATCTCATGTCTACGATTCCTGATAAGACATAATATTCATTGCGAAGTGTCATGTATACCTCGTATTCCTTTCACAGGAATGTAAATGCGACACTTCCTTGCTAGGAAGTTGCGTTTGCGGATGTCTACGTATCGAAGCAATAGAGTTCTAATGCTTCTTAAATCGCCATATCGCATCTCATTTCTATGTTTCATGATAAGATATAATATTCACTGTGCTGTGTTATGTATACCTCGTATTCACATCAAAAGAATGTAAATGCGACACTTCCTTGCTAGGAAACTGCGTTTGTAGATGTCTACGTATCGTAGAATTAGTGCTCTAATGCTTCTCAAAACGCGACAACGTTTCTCATCTCTATGTTTCATGATAGTATATCATATTGATTGCAAAGTGCCATGTATACCTCGCATACACTTCAAATGAATGTAAATGCGACACTTCCTTCCTAGGAAATAGCGTTTGCAGATGTCTACGTATCGAAGCAATATAATTCTAATGCTTCTTAAATCGCCATATCGCATCTCATTTCTATGTTTCACGATAGTATTTAATATTCATTGCGTAGTGTCATGTATACCTCGCATACACTTCAAATGAATGTAAATGCGACACCTCCTTGCTAGGAAATAGCGTTTGCAGATGTCTACGTATTGTAGCAATAGAGTTCTAATGCTTCTTAAAATGCGGCATTGCATCTCATTTCTATGTTCGTGATAAGATATAATAATCAATATGCAGGGTTATGTATTCGTCGTCTACACATCAAAGGTATATAAATGCGACACTTCCTTGCTAGGAAATAGCGTTTGCAGATGTTTACTTATCGAAGTAATAGAGTTCTAATGCTTCCTAAAACGGGATATCGCGTCTCATTTCTATGTTTTATGATAAGACATAATATTCATTGCGCCGTGTCATGTATACCTCGTATTCACTTCAAATGAATGTAAGTGCGACACTTACTTGCAATTAGGTAGCGTTTGCAGGTATCTACGTACCGTAGCAATAGCGTTCTAATGCTTTTTAAATCGCGAAATCGCATCTCATTTTATGCTTCACTATAAGATATGATATTCATTGCGAAGTGTTATGTATACACTTCACTCGCATACACTTCAAAAGAATGTAAATGCGACACTTCCTTGCTAGGAAATAGCGATTGCAGATGTCTACGTATCGTAGCAATACAGTTCTAATGCTTCTTAAAACGGGATATCGAATCCATTTTCAATGCTTCACGATAGGGTATAATATTCATTCCGAAGAGTCACGTATACCTCGTATTCACTTCAAAAGAATGTAAATGCGACACTTCCTTGCTAGGAAGTAGCGTTTGCAGATGTCTACGTATCGTAGCAATAGAGTTCTAATGCTTGTTAAAAAGAGATATCCCATCCCATTTCCATGTTTCATGATAAGATATAATATTCATCGCGAAGTGTTATGTATTCCTCGTCTACACTACAAAAGAATGTAAATGCGACACTTCCTTGCTGAGAAATAACGTTTGCAGACGTCTACGTATCGATGCAATAGAGTTCTAATGCTTCTTAAAACGCGATATCGCATCTCACTTCTATGTTTCATGATAAGATATAATATTCAATGCGAAGTGTCATGCATACCTCGTATTCATCTCAAAATAATGTAAATGCGACACTTCCTTGCTTAGATATAGCGTTTGCAGATGTCTACGTATCGTAGCAATAGGGTTCTAGTGCTTCTTAAATCGCGAAATCGCTTCTCATTTCTATGTTTCATGATAAGATATAATATTCAATGTGGAGTGTTACGTTTTTCTCGTCTACGCTTCAAATGAATGTAAATCCGACACTTCCCTGCTAGGAAATATCGTTTGCAGATGTCCACGCATCGAAGCAATAGAGTTCGAATGCTTCTTAAATCGCCATATTGCATCTCATTTCTATGTTTCACGGTAGGATATAATATTCATTGTGGAGTGTTATGTTTACCTCGTATTCACTTCAAAAGAATGTGAGTGCGACACTTCCTTGATAGGAAGTAGCGTTTGCAGATGTCTACGTATCGAAGCAATAGGGATCTAATGCTACTTATATCGCCATATCGCATCTCATTTCTATGTTTCATGATAATATACAATAATCACTGCGAAGTGTCATGTATACGTCGCATACACTTCAAATGAATGTAAATGAGACACTTCCTTGCTTGGAAATAGCATTTGCAGATGTTACGTATCGAAGCAATAATGTTCTAATGCATCTTAAATCGCGATATCGCATCCCATTCCTATGTTTCATGATAAGATATAATATTCATTGTGCAGTGTTGTGTATACCTCGTATTCACTTCAAAAGAATGTAAATGCGACACTTCCTTGCTAGGCAATAGCGTTTGCAGATGTCTACGTATCGAGGCAATAGTATTCTAATGCTTCTTAAATCGTCATATCGCATCCCATATCTACGTTTCATGATAAGATATAATATTCATTGCGAAGTGCTGTGGATACCTCATCTACACTTCAAAAGAATGTTAATACGATACTTCCTTGCCAAGAAGTAGCGTTTGCAGATAGCTGCGTATCGAAGCATTAGATCTCGAATGCTTCTTAAAACGCGATATCGCTTCTCATTTCTATGTTTCTTGATAAGATATAATATTCATTGTGGAGTGTTATGTAAAGCTCGTATTCACTTCAAAGAATGTAAATGCGACACTTTCTTCCTATTAAATTGCGTTTGCAGATGTCTACGTATCGTAGCAATAGAGTTCTAAGGCTCTTTAAATCGCGATGTCACATCCTATTTGTATGTTTCATGATAAGATGTAATATTGATTGTGGAGTGTTATGTATACTTCGTATTCACTTCAAAAGAATGTAAATGCGACACTTCCGTGCTATTAATTAGCGTTTGCAGATGTCTACTTATCGCAGCAATTGATATCTAATGCATCTTAAAACGCGATGTCGCATCCCATTTCTATGTCTCATCATAAGATATAATATTCATTGCGAAGTGTTATGTATACGTCGATTTCACTTCAAAAGAATGTATATGCGACACTCCCTTGCTAGGGTGTACTGTTTGCAGATGTCTACGCACCGAAGAAGCAGTGTTCTAATGCCTCTTAAATCGCGATATCGCATCTCATTTCTATGTTTCATGACAAGATATAATATTCATTGCGAAGTGTCATGTATACTACGCATTCATATCAAAAGAATGTAAATGCGAGACTTCCATGCTAGGAAATAGCGTTTGCAAATGTCCACGTATCGTAGCAGTAGTGTTTTAATGCTTCCCAAAAAGCGATATCGCATCTCATTTGTACGCTTCATGACAAGATATACTATACATTGCGAAGTGTCATGTATTCCTCGCATACACTTCAAATGAATGTAAATGCCACTCTTCCTTGCTGGGAAATTCCGTTTGCAGATGTCTACGTATCGTAGCAATAGTGTTCTAATGCTTTTTAAAAGGCGATATCGCAGCTCATTTCTATGTTTCATGATAAGATATAAATTTCATTGCGTAGTGTCATGTATACCTCGTATTTACTTCAAAAGAATGTAAATGCGACGCTTCCTTGCTAGGACATAGCGTTTCCAGACGTCTACGTTTCGAAATAATAGTGTTCTAGTGATTCTTAAAACGGGATATCGCATCTCATTCCTATCTTTCATGATAAGATATAATACTCATTGTGCAGTGTTATGTATACCTCGTATTCAATTCAAATGTGGGTAAATGCGACACCTCCTGGCCGGGAAATAGCGTTTGCAGATGTCTACGTTTCGAAGCAATAGAGTTCTAAAGCTTCTTAAAACGCGACATCGCATCTCATTTCTATGTCTCATGATTAGATATAATATTCACTGCGAAGGATCATGTATACTGTGACGTGGTGGCGTCACAAGGCTCGCTCACCCCTCCCCTGCTTCGGTTATGCTAGCTCACAGATCACCACTCATGCGTGAAATGTGAAATACGCGATCATAGAACCTTCCCCCCTTCCCCTCCCCATTCTTTTCTCTCGCTCCGTTCTACGAATAAGACTGGCGAGCTAAAGAAGAAGCATCCCAGAAGACGCCCCTTCGGCGAGTACGAAGACCGCAGGTTTGCGGACGGGCTATGCGCCGAGGTAGAGTGACGGGCTCGACGGTGGAGGAGTCGGGAAGCGAACCAGAAGTGACCCTGAAGCCTGAAGGATAAGATCCAGAGCCCTGCACCGAAAAGACCGCTGCCATAGTCCATGGAGACGGACAGGAAGGACCTCGGTTGTGAAAAGGACCTCCACCCCTCCCCTGAGCCCATGGTGAGGGAAGCTCAAGATGAGCAGCGGAGCTGCAGGTGAGCCGAGGAAGCGCGGCGCGCGACACGCGCCGCAGTTCAAATAATCCAGAGGACCCTCGCTGGACACACCAGAGGGGGCGATCAGGGAAGAACGCCGAAATCCACCGATCGATGCCCCGAACAATCCCCACGCGCATAGCCCTACCCCACCAAGGAACCCTAGGAAGGATCCAAGAGGATCCGTGGACTCCCAGCAAACCTATATAAGAGCTAGCCAGCAGGAAGACACCCTCTTTTTCGCCTCTACTTCTCAGCGACTTAGCGACTCATTTAGCGAGCAACCGAGCAAGCGATCATACGGAGCGATTCGGAGGAGAGAGAGAGAGAGAGAGAGATAGAAGGACTGAACGAGATCCAGACTTGCTGGAAGCGAGAACTTGAGTCCTTATACGCTAAAGCGTCCCATTTTGTTCCCTGCCGCATTTGTGATATTGCGTATTGTAATTTTGTATTGTATAACGGGTGGTGATCGCCGGTCATTCGCGGCGTGTCGTATACCCTTTTGTAATACCGCGTCGAGGCAATCTAGAAAGAAGCCGTGAGTTCAGTATCCCGCGACCCTGTATTGCGCACTCGGCTAGACGTAGTCGAGCGAGGGAGTATTTCGAGATTTCGAGGTGTATCTTGCACTGGATTTCCAAGGGTGGCGTGGTTTAATAGTTTTCGCTACTGCTTGAGTAGCTGGCGCCCCAAAAGTCCCCGCCTCGCAGTTACGAAATACTCACTGGATAGAAAATTCTCTGTTTTGTATTTGGCGTTGGCGAATTCATCGACGATCATACCACGTGGATATTTTGTACCCCGATATTCTATACCCCGGATTAAACTTCCGTACACCCCTTTATTATTGTTTCGATCTCCCCCCTTTTTTGCGGATTGTAACGGGAAAACCCGTCACAATACCTAGCATTCACTTCAAAAGAATGCAAATGCGACACTTTCCTGCTAGGAAGTAGGGTTTCCAAATGTCTACGTATCGTAGCAATACAGTTCTAATGCTACTTAAAACGCGATATCGCATCTCATTTCCTTGTTTCATGATATGATATAATATTAATTGCGAAGTGTTATGAATACCTCGTATGCACTTCAAGAGAATGTAAATGCGACACTACCATGATAGGAAATAGCATTTGCAGATGTCTACGTATCGAAGCAATAGAGTTCTAATGGTTCTTAAAACGAGATGTCGCATCTCATTTCTATGATTCATGATATGGTACAATATTCATTGCTAAGTGTTATGTATACCTCGTCTACACTTCAAACGAATGTAAATGCGACACTTCCTTGCTAGGAAATAGCGTTTGCAGATGTCTACGTATAGGAGCAATAGATTTCTAAAGCTTGATACTTCGCGATATCGCATCTCATTTCAATGTTTCATGATAAGATACAATATTCATTGTGCAGTGTTATGTATACCTCGTATTCACCTCAAAAGAATGTAAATGCGACACTTCCTTGCTAGGAAATAGCGTTTGCAGATGTCTACCTATCGAGGCAATAGAGTTCTAAACTTGTTAATTCGCGATATCGCAACTCATTTCTATGTTTCATGATAATAGATAATATTCATTACGAAGTGCCATGTATACCTCGCATACACATCAAATGAATGTAAATGCGACGCTTCCTTGCTAGGAAATAGCGTTTGCAGATGTCTACGTATCGGGGCAATAGAGTTCTAATCTTGTTAATTCGCGATATCGCATCTCATTTCTATGTTTCATGATAATAGATAATATTCATTGCGAAGTGCCATGTATACCTCGCATACACTTCAAATGAATGTAAATGCGACACTGCCTTGCTAGGAAATAACGTTTGCAGATGTCTACGTATCGAAGCAATAGAGTTCTAATCCTTGTTAATTCGCGATATCGCATCTCATTCATATGTTTCATGATAATATATAATATTCATTGCGAAGTGTCATGTATACCTCGCATACACTTCAAATGAATGTAAATGCGACACTTCCTTGCTACGAAATAGCGTTTGCATATGTCTACGTATCGAAGCAATAGAGTTCTAATGCTTCTTATATCTTCATACCGCTTCTGATATATACGTTTCTTGATAAGATATAATATTCATTGGGATGTGTCATGTATACCTCGTATTCCTTTCAAAAGAATGTAAATGCGACACTTCCGTGCTAGGAAATAGCGTTTGCAGATGTCTACGTATCGAAGCAATAAAGTTCTAATGCTTCTTAAATCATCACGTCGAATCTCATTTCTATGTTTCATGATAAGATATAATATTCATTGCGAAGTGTCATGAATACCTCGTATCCATTCAAAAGAATGTAAATGCGACACTTCCTTGCTAGGAAATAGCGTATGCAGATGTCTACGTAACGAGGCAATAGATTTCTAATCTTGTTAATTCGGGATATCGCATCTCATTTCAATGTTTCATGATAATAGATAATATTCATTGCGAAGTACCATGTATACCTCGCATACACTTCAAATGAATGTAAATGCGACACTTCCTTGCTAGGAAATAGCGTATGCAGATGTCTACGTAACGAGGCAATAGAGTTCTAATTTTGTTAATTCGCGATATCGCATCTCATTTCTATGTTTCATGATAATAGATAATATTCATTGCGAAGTGGCATGTATACCTCGCATACACTTCAAACGAATGTAAATGCGACTCTGACTTGCTAGGAAATAACGTTTGCATACGTCTACGTATCGAAGCAATAGAGTTCTAATGCTCCTTATATCTTCATACCGCTTCTAATATCTACGTTTCTTGATAAGATATAATATTCATTGGCATGTGTCATGTATACCTCGTATTCCGCTCAAAAGAATGTAAATGCGACACTTCCGTGCTAGGAAATAGCGTTTGCAGATGTCTACGTATCGGAGCAATAGATTTCTAAAGCTTGATAATTCGCGATATCGCATCTCATATCTATGTTTCATGATAATATATAATATTCATTGCGAAGTGTCATCTATACCTCGCTTACACTTCAAATGAATGTGAATGCGACAGTTCCTTGCTAGGAAATAGTGCTTGCAGATATCTACGTATCGAAGCAATAGAGTTCTAAAGCTCCTACAATCGCGATATCGCATCTCATTTCTATGTTTCATGATAAGATATAATATTCATTGTGCAGTGTTATGAATACCTCGTATTCACTTAAAGAGAATGTAAATGCGACACTTCCTTGCATGGAAATAGCGTTTGCAGCTGTCTACGTAGCGAAGCAATAGAGTTCAAAAGCTTGCTAATTTGCGATATCGCATCTTATTTCTATGTTTCACGATAATATATAATATTCACTGCGAAGTGTCATGTGTACCTCGCATACACTTCAAATGAATGTAAATGCGACACTTCCATGCTACGAAATAGCGTTTGAAGATGTCTACGTATCGAAGCAATAGTGTTCTACGCGTCTTAAATCGCGATATCGTATCTCATTTCTATGTTTCGTGATAAGGTATAATATTCATTGCGAAGTGTCATGTATGCCTCGCATTCACTTCAAATGAATGTAAATACGACACTTCCTTGCTAGGAAATAGCGTTTGCAGATGTCTACGTATCGAAGCAATAGAATTCTAAAGCTTGCTAATTCGCGATATTGCTTCTCATTTCTCATGTTTCATGATAGTATATAATATTCATTGCGTAGAGTCATGTATACCTCGCATGCACTTCAACTGAGTGTACATGCGACACTTCCTTGCTAGGAAATAGCGTTTACAGACATCTACGTATCGTAGCAATAGAATTCTAATGCTTCTCAAAACGCAATATCGCTTCTCATTACTATGTTTCATGATAATATACAATATTCATTGCGAACTTTCATGTATGCCTCGCATTCACTTCAAATGAATGTAAGGGCGACACTTCCTTGCTAGGAAATAGCACTTGCAGATGTCTACGTGTCGAAGAAATAGAGTTCTAAAGCTTGCTAATTCGCGATATTGCTTCTCATTCCTATGTTTCATGATAATATATAATATTCACTGCGAAGTGTCATGTATACCTCGCATACACTTCAAATGAATGTAAATGCGACACACACTTGCTCCGAAATAGCGTTTGCAGATGTCTACGTATCGAAGCAATAGGGTTCTAATGCTTCTTAAATCGCGACATCGTTTCTCATTTCTATGTTTCATGATAGTATATAATATTCATTTCGTAGTGTCATGTATACCTCGCATACTCTTCAAAAGAATGTACATGCGACACTTCCTTGCTAGGAAGTAGGGTTTGCAGATGTCTACGTATCGAAGCAATAGGTTTCTAATGCTTCTTAAATCGCTATATCGCATCTCATTTCTATGTTTCATGATAAGCTGTAATATTCATTGTGTAGTGTTATGTATACCTCGTATTCACTTCAAAAGAATGTAAAAGCGACACTTCCTTGCTTGGAAATAGTGTTTGAAGAGGTCTACGTATCGAAGCAATAGTGTTTTAATGCTTTTAAAATCGCGATATTGCATCTCATTTCTATGTTTCATGATAAGATATAATATTCATTGCGAAGTGCCATGTATACCTCGCATTAACTTCAATTGAATGTGCATACAACACTTCCTTGCTAGGAAATAGCGTTTGCAGATGTCGACGTATCCAAGCAATAGGGTTCTAGTGCTTCTTAAATCGCGACATCGTTTCTCATTTCTATGTTTCATGATAGTATATAATATTCATTTCGTAGTGTCATGTATACCACGCATACTCTTCAAAAGAATGTACATGCAGCACTTCCTTGCTAGGAAGTAGCGTTTGCAGATGTCTACGTATCGAAGCAATAGATTTCTAATGCTTCTTAAATCGCCATATCGCATCTCATTTCTATGTTTCATGATAAGATATAATATTCATTGTGCAGTTTTATGTATATCTCGTCTATACTTCAAATGAATGTAAATGCGACGCTTCCTTGCTAGTAAATAGCGTTTGCAGATGTCTACGTATCGGGGCAATAGAGTTCTAATCTTGTTAATTCGCGATATCGCATCTCATTTCTATGTTTCATGATAATAGATAATATTCATTGCGAAGTGCCATGTATACCTCGCATACACTTCAAATGAATGTAAATGCGACACTGCCTTGCTAGGAAATAACGTTTGCAGATGTCTACGTATCGAAGCAATAGAGTTCTAATCCTTGTTAATTCGCGATATCGCATCTCATTCATATGTTTCATGATAATATATAATATTCATTGCGAAGTGTCATGTATACCTCGCATACACTTCAAATGAATGTAAATGCGACACTTCCTTGCTACGAAATAGCGTTTGCATATGTCTACGTATCGAAGCAATAGAGTTCTAATGCTTCTTATATCTTCATACCGCTTCTGATATATACGTTTCTTGATAAGATATAATATTCGTTGGGATGTGTCATGTATACCTCGTATTCCTTTCAAAAGAATGTAAATGCGACACTTCCGTGCTAGGAAATAGCGTTTGCAGATGTCTACGTATCGAAGCAATAAAGTTCTAATGCTTCTTAAATCATCACGTCGAATCTCATTTCTATGTTTCATGATAAGATATAATATTCATTGCGAAGTGTCATGAATACCTCGTATCCATTCAAAAGAATGTAAATGCGACACTTCCTTGCTAGGAAATAGCGTATGCAGATGTCTACGTAACGAGGCAATAGATTTCTAATCTTGTTAATTCGGGATATCGCATCTCATTTCAATGTTTCATGATAATAGATAATATTCATTGCGAAGTACCATGTATACCTCGCATACACTTCAAATGAATGTAAATGCGACACTTCCTTGCTAGGAAATAGCGTATGCAGATGTCTACGTAACGAGGCAATAGAGTTCTAATTTTGTTAATTCGCGATATCGCATCTCATTTCTATGTTTCATGATAATAGATAATATTCATTGCGAAGTGGCATGTATACCTCGCATACACTTCAAACGAATGTAAATGCGACTCTGACTTGCTAGGAAATAACGTTTGCATACGTCTACGTATCGAAGCAATAGAGTTCTAATGCTCCTTATATCTTCATACCGCTTCTAATATCTACGTTTCTTGATAAGATATAATATTCATTGGCATGTGTCATGTATACCTCGTATTCCGCTCAAAAGAATGTAAATGCGACACTTCCGTGCTAGGAAATAGCGTTTGCAGATGTCTACGTATCGGAGCAATAGATTTCTAAAGCTTGATAATTCGCGATATCGCATCTCATATCTATGTTTCATGATAATATATAATATTCATTGCGAAGTGTCATCTATACCTCGCTTACACTTCAAATGAATGTGAATGCGACAGTTCCTTGCTAGGAAATAGTGCTTGCAGATATCTACGTATCGAAGCAATAGAGTTCTAAAGCTCCTACAATCGCGATATCGCATCTCATTTCTATATTTCATGATAAGATATAATATTCATTGTGCAGTGTTATGAATACCTCGTATTCACTTAAAGAGAATGTAAATGCGACACTTCCTTGCATGGAAATAGCGTTTGCAGCTGTCTACGTAGCGAAGCAATAGAGTTCAAAAGCTTGCTAATTTGCGATATCGCATCTTATTTCTATGTTTCACGATAATATATAATATTCACTGCGAAGTGTCATGTGTACCTCGCATACACTTCAAATGAATGTAAATGCGACACTTCCTTGCTAGGAAATAGCGTTTGCAGATGTCTACGTATCGAAGCAATAGAATTCTAAAGCTTGCTAATTCGCGATATTGCTTCTCATTTCTCATGTTTCATGATAGTATATAATATTCATTGCGTAGAGTCATGTATACCTCGCATGCACTTCAACTGAGTGTACATGCGACACTTCCTTGCTAGGAAATAGCGTTTACAGACATCTACGTATCGTAGCAATAGAATTCTAATGCTTCTCAAAACGCAATATCGCTTCTCATTACTATGTTTCATGATAATATACAATATTCATTGCGAACTTTCATGTATGCCTCGCATTCACTTCAAATGAATGTAAGGGCGACACTTCCTTGCTAGGAAATAGCACTTGCAGATGTCTACGTGTCGAAGAAATAGAGTTCTAAAGCTTGCTAATTCGCGATATTGCTTCTCATTCCTATGTTTCATGATAATATATAATATTCACTGCGAAGTGTCATGTATACCTCGCATACACTTCAAATGAATGTAAATGCGACACACACTTGCTCCGAAATAGCGTTTGCAGATGTCTACGTATCGAAGCAATAGGGTTCTAATGCTTCTTAAATCGCGACATCGTTTCTCATTTCTATGTTTCATGATAGTATATAATATTCATTTCGTAGTGTCATGTATACCTCGCATACTCTTCAAAAGAATGTACATGCGACACTTCCTTGCTAGGAAGTAGGGTTTGCAGATGTCTACGTATCGAAGCAATAGGTTTCTAATGCTTCTTAAATCGCTATATCGCATCTCATTTCTATGTTTCATGATAAGCTGTAATATTCATTGTGTAGTGTTATGTATACCTCGTATTCACTTCAAAAGAATGTAAAAGCGACACTTCCTTGCTTGGAAATAGTGTTTGAAGAGGTCTACGTATCGAAGCAAGAGTGTTTTAATGCTTTTAAAATCGCGATATTGCATCTCATTTCTATGTTTCATGATAAGATATAATATTCATTGCGAAGTGCCATGTATACCTCGCATTAACTTCAATTGAATGTGCATACAACACTTCCTTGCTAGGAAATAGCGTTTGCAGATGTCGACGTATCCAAGCAATAGGGTTCTAGTGCTTCTTAAATCGCGACATCGTTTCTCATTTCTATGTTTCATGATAGTATATAATATTCATTTCGTAGTGTCATGTATACCACGCATACTCTTCAAAAGAATGTACATGCAGCACTTCCTTGCTAGGAAGTAGCGTTTGCAGATGTCTACGTATCGAAGCAATAGATTTCTAATGCTTCTTAAATCGCCATATCGCATCTCATTTCTATGTTTCATGATAAGATATAATATTCATTGTGCAGTTTTATGTATATCTCGTCTATACTTCAAATGAATGTAAATGCGACGCTTCCTTGCTAGGAAATAGCGTTTGCAGATGTCTACGTATCGGGGCAATAGAGTTCTAATCTTGTTAATTCGCGATATCGCATCTCATTTCTATGTTTCATGATAATAGATAATATTCATTGCGAAGTGCCATGTATACCTCGCATACACTTCAAATGAATGTAAATGCGACACTGCCTTGCTAGGAAATAACGTTTGCAGATGTCTACGTATCGAAGCAATAGAGTTCTAATCCTTGTTAATTCGCGATATCGCATCTCATTCATATGTTTCATGATAATATATAATATTCATTGCGAAGTGTCATGTATACCTCGCATACACTTCAAATGAATGTAAATGCGACACTTCCTTGCTACGAAATAGCGTTTGCATATGTCTACGTATCGAAGCAATAGAGTTCTAATGCTTCTTATATCTTCATACCGCTTCTGATATATACGTTTCTTGATAAGATATAATATTCATTGGGATGTGTCATGTATACCTCGTATTCCTTTCAAAAGAATGTAAATGCGACACTTCCGTGCTAGGAAATAGCGTTTGCAGATGTCTACGTATCGAAGCAATAAAGTTCTAATGCTTCTTAAATCATCACGTCGAATCTCATTTCTATGTTTCATGATAAGATATAATATTCATTGCGAAGTGTCATGAATACCTCGTATCCATTCAAAAGAATGTAAATGCGACACTTCCTTGCTAGGAAATAGCGTATGCAGATGTCTACGTAACGAGGCAATAGATTTCTA
The DNA here is from genome assembly GCF_050948175.1 of Xylocopa sonorina. Lineage (NCBI taxonomy): Eukaryota > Metazoa > Arthropoda > Insecta > Hymenoptera > Apidae > Xylocopa > Xylocopa sonorina. The sequence goes on from NW_027490167.1 coordinate 370,356, forward strand.
ATCTTGTTAATTCGGGATATCGCATCTCATTTCAATGTTTCATGATAATAGATAATATTCATTGCGAAGTACCATGTATACCTCGCATACACTTCAAATGAATGTAAATGCGACACTTCCTTGCTAGGAAATAGCGTATGCAGATGTCTACGTAACGAGGCAATAGAGTTCTAATTTTGTTAATTCGCGATATCGCATCTCATTTCTATGTTTCATGATAATAGATAATATTCATTGCGAAGTGGCATGTATACCTCGCATACACTTCAAACGAATGTAAATGCGACTCTGACTTGCTAGGAAATAACGTTTGCATACGTCTACGTATCGAAGCAATAGAGTTCTAATGCTCCTTATATCTTCATACCGCTTCTAATATCTACGTTTCTTGATAAGATATAATATTCATTGGCATGTGTCATGTATACCTCGTATTCCGCTCAAAAGAATGTAAATGCGACACTTCCGTGCTAGGAAATAGCGTTTGCAGATGTCTACGTATCGGAGCAATAGATTTCTAAAGCTTGATAATTCGCGATATCGCATCTCATATCTATGTTTCATGATAATATATAATATTCATTGCGAAGTGTCATCTATACCTCGCTTACACTTCAAATGAATGTGAATGCGACAGTTCCTTGCTAGGAAATAGTGCTTGCAGATATCTACGTATCGAAGCAATAGAGTTCTAAAGCTCCTACAATCGCGATATCGCATCTCATTTCTATGTTTCATGATAAGATATAATATTCATTGTGCAGTGTTATGAATACCTCGTATTCACTTAAAGAGAATGTAAATGCGACACTTCCTTGCATGGAAATAGCGTTTGCAGCTGTCTACGTAGCGAAGCAATAGAGTTCAAAAGCTTGCTAATTTGCGATATCGCATCTTATTTCTATGTTTCACGATAATATATAATATTCACTGCGAAGTGTCATGTGTACCTCGCATACACTTCAAATGAATGTAAATGCGACACTTCCATGCTACGAAATAGCGTTTGAAGATGTCTACGTATCGAAGCAATAGTGTTCTACGCGTCTTAAATCGCGATATCGTATCTCATTTCTATGTTTCGTGATAAGGTATAATATTCATTGCGAAGTGTCATGTATGCCTCGCATTCACTTCAAATGAATGTAAATACGACACTTCCTTGCTAGGAAATAGCGTTTGCAGATGTCTACGTATCGAAGCAATAGAATTCTAAAGCTTGCTAATTCGCGATATTGCTTCTCATTTCTCATGTTTCATGATAGTATATAATATTCATTGCGTAGAGTCATGTATACCTCGCATGCACTTCAACTGAGTGTACATGCGACACTTCCTTGCTAGGAAATAGCGTTTACAGACATCTACGTATCGTAGCAATAGAATTCTAATGCTTCTCAAAACGCAATATCGCTTCTCATTACTATGTTTCATGATAATATACAATATTCATTGCGAACTTTCATGTATGCCTCGCATTCACTTCAAATGAATGTAAGGGCGACACTTCCTTGCTAGGAAATAGCACTTGCAGATGTCTACGTGTCGAAGAAATAGAGTTCTAAAGCTTGCTAATTCGCGATATTGCTTCTCATTCCTATGTTTCATGATAATATATAATATTCACTGCGAAGTGTCATGTATACCTCGCATACACTTCAAATGAATGTAAATGCGACACACACTTGCTCCGAAATAGCGTTTGCAGATGTCTACGTATCGAAGCAATAGGGTTCTAATGCTTCTTAAATCGCGACATCGTTTCTCATTTCTATGTTTCATGATAGTATATAATATTCATTTCGTAGTGTCATGTATACCTCGCATACTCTTCAAAAGAATGTACATGCGACACTTCCTTGCTAGGAAGTAGGGTTTGCAGATGTCTACGTATCGAAGCAATAGGTTTCTAATGCTTCTTAAATCGCTATATCGCATCTCATTTCTATGTTTCATGATAAGCTGTAATATTCATTGTGTAGTGTTATGTATACCTCGTATTCACTTCAAAAGAATGTAAAAGCGACACTTCCTTGCTTGGAAATAGTGTTTGAAGAGGTCTACGTATCGAAGCAATAGTGTTTTAATGCTTTTAAAATCGCGATATTGCATCTCATTTCTATGTTTCATGATAAGATATAATATTCATTGCGAAGTGCCATGTATACCTCGCATTAACTTCAATTGAATGTGCATACAACACTTCCTTGCTAGGAAATAGCGTTTGCAGATGTCGACGTATCCAAGCAATAGGGTTCTAGTGCTTCTTAAATCGCGACATCGTTTCTCATTTCTATGTTTCATGATAGTATATAATATTCATTTCGTAGTGTCATGTATACCACGCATACTCTTCAAAAGAATGTACATGCAGCACTTCCTTGCTAGGAAGTAGCGTTTGCAGATGTCTACGTATCGTAGCATTAGTGTTCTAATGCTTCTCAAAGCGCGATGTCGCTACAAATTACCATGTTTCATGATAATTTAAAATATTCATTGTGGAGTGTTACGTATACCTCGTATTCACTTCAATAGAATGTAAATGCGACACTTCCTTGCTAGGAAATAGCGTTTGCAGACGTCTACGTATCGAAGCAATAGAGTTCTAAAGCTAGCTAATTCGCGATATCGCATCTCATTTCTATGTTTCATGATAAGGTATAATATTCATTGTGCAGTGTTATGAATACCTCGTATTCACTTCAAAAGAATGTAAATCCGACACCTCCTTGCTAGGAAATAGCGTTTGCAGATGTCTACGTATCGAAGCAATAGAGCTCTAATGCTTCTTTAATCGTCATATCGCATCTCATTTCTATGTTTCATGATAAGATATAATATTCATTGCGAAGTGTCATGTATACCTCGTAGTCCTTTCAAAAGAATGTAAATGCGACAGTTCCTTGCTAGGAAGTAGCGTTTGCAGATGTCTACGTATCGAACCAATAGATTTCTAATGTTTCTTAAATCGCCATATCACATCTCATTTCTATGCTTTATGATAAGATATAATATTCATTGTGCAGTGTTATGTATATCTCGTCAATACTTCAAATGAATGTAAATGCGACACTTCTCTGCTAGGAAATAGCGTTTGCAGATGTCTACGTGTGGTGGCATTAGAGTTCTAGTGCTTCTCAAAACGCGATATCGCTTCCCATTTCTATGTTTCATGATAATATATGATATTCATTGCGAAGTGTCATGTATACCTCGCATACACTTAAAATGAATGTAAATGCGACATTTCCTTCCTAGGAAATAGCGTATGCAGATGTCTACGTATCGAAGCAATAGACATCTAATGCTTCATAAATCGCCATATCGCTACTCATTTCTGTGCTTCATGATAATATATAATATTCATTGTGCAGTGCTATGTATACCTCGTATTCACTTCAAAAGAATGTAAATGCGATACTTCCTTGCTAGGAAATAGCGTTTGCAGATGTCTATGTATCGAAGCAATAGAATTCTAATGCGTCTTAAATCGTCATATCGCATCTCATTTCTATGTTTCATGATAAGATATAATATTCATTGCGAAGTGTCATGTATACCTCGTATTCCTTTTAAAAGAATGTAAATGCGACACTTCCTTGCTAGGAAGTAGCGTTTGCAGATGTTGAGGTATCGAAGCAATAGAGTTCTAATGCTTCTTAAATCGCCATATCGCATCTCATTTCTATGTTTCATGATAAGATATAATATTCATTGTGCTGTGTTATGTATATCTCGTCTATACTTCAAATGAATGTAAATGCGACAATTCCTTGCTAGGAAATAGCGTTTGCAGATGTCTACTTATAGAAGCAATGGAGTTCTAATTCCTCTTAAATCGTCATGTCGCATCTCATTTCTGTGTTTCGCGATTAGATATAATATTCAATGCGAAGTGTCATGTATACCTTGTAATCACTTCAAGTGAGTGTAAACGCGACACTTCCTTGCTAGGAATTAGCGTTTGCAGATATCCACGTATCGAGACACTAGAGTTCTAATGCTTCTTAAATCGCCATATCGCATCTCACTTTTATGCTTCAGGATAAGATACAATATTCATTGTGGAGTGTTATGTATACCTCGTATTCACTTCAGAAGAATGTAAATGCGACACTTCCTTGCTAGGAAGTAGCGATTGCAGATGTCTACGTATCGAAGCAATAGAGTTCTAATGCCTCTTAAAACGGGATACCGCATCTCATTTCAATGTTTCATGATAAGGTATATTATTCATTGCAAAGTGTCATGTATACCTCGTACCGACTTCAAAAGAAAGTAAATGCGACACTTTCTTGCTAGGAAGTAGCGCTTGCTGATGTCTACGTATCGAAGCAACAGAGTTCTAATGCTTCTTAAATCGCGATATCGCATCTCGTTTCTATGCTTCATGATAATATATAATATTCCCTGCAAAAGTGTCATGTATACCTCACATACACTTCAAATGAATGTAAATGGGACACTTCCTTGCTAGGAAATATCGTTTGCAGATGTCTACGTATCGAAGCAGTATACATCTAATGCTTCATAAATTGCCATATCTCATCTCATTTCTATGTTTCATGATCAGATATAATATTCATTATGCAGTGTTATGTATACCTCGTATTCACCTCAAAGGAATGTGAACGCGACACTTCCTTGCTAGGAAATAGCGTTTGCAGATGTCTACGTATCGAAGCAATAGGGATCTAATGCTTCTTAAATCGCGATATCGCTTCTCATTTCTATGTTTCATGATAATATATAATATTCACTGCGAAGTGTCATGTATACCTCGCATACACTTCAAATGAATGTAAATGCGATACTTCCTTGCTAGGAAATAGCGTTTGCAGATGTCTACGTATCGAAGAAATAGACATCTAATGCTTCATAAATCGCCATATCGCATCTCATTTCTATGTTTCATGATCAGATATAATATTCATTATGCAGTGTTATGTATACCTCGTATTCACCTCAAAGGAATGTAAATGCGACACTTCCATGCTAGGAAATAGGCTTTGCAGATGTCTACGTATCGTACCAATAGAGTTCTAATGCTTCTTAGAACGCGATATCGCATCTCACTTCTATGTTTCATGATAAGATATAATATTCATTGCGAAGTGTCAGGTATACCTCGTATTCACTTCAAAAGAATGTAAATGCGACACTTCCAAGCTAGGAAATAGGCTTTGCAGATGTCTACGTATCGTAGCAATAGAGTTCTAATGCTACTTAACCCGCGATATGACATCTCATTTCTATGTTTCGTGATAAGATATAATATTCATTGCGAAGTGACATGCATACCTCGTATTAACTTCAAAAGAATGTAAATGCGACACTTTCTTGCTAGGAAATATTGTTTGCAGATGTCTACGTATCGCAGTAATAGAGTTCTAATGCTTCCTAAAACGCGATATCGCATCTCACTGCTTTGTTTCATGAGAAGATATAATATTCATTATGGAGTGTTATGTATACATCGTACTCACATCAAAAGAATGTAAATGCGACCCTTCCATGCTAGGAAACAGCGTTTGCAGATGTCTACGTATCGTAGCAATAGAGTTCCAATGCTTCTTAGAACGCGATATCGCATCTCACTGCTATGTTTCATGATAAGATATAATATTCATAGCGAAGTGTCATGTATACCTCGTATTCACTTCAAAAGAATGTAAATAAGACACTTCAATGCTAGGAAATAGCGTTTGCAGATGTCTACGTATCGTAGCAATAGATTTCTAATGCTTCTTAAAACGAGATGTCGCATTTCATTTCTATGTTTCGTGATAAGATATAATATTCGTTGTGGAGTGTTATGTATACCTCGTATTAACTTCAAGAGAATGTAAATGCGACACTTCCTTGCTAGGAAATATTGTTTGCAGATATCTACGTATCGTAGCAATAGAGTTCTAATGCTCCTTAAAACGCGATATCGCATCTCACTTCTATGTTTCATGATAAGATATAATATTCATTGCGAAGTGTCATGTATACCTCGTATTCACTTCAAAAGAATGTAAATGCGACACTTACATGCTAGGAAATAGAGTTTCCAGATGACTACGTGTCGAAACAATAGAGTTCTAATGATTCTTAAAATGCGATAACGCAGCTCACTTCTATGTTTCATGATAAGATATAATATTCATTGCGAAGTGTCATGTATACCTCGTATTCACTTCAAAAGAATGTAAATGCGACACTTCCATGCTAGGAAATAGCGTTTCCAGATGACTACGTGTCGAAACAATAGAGTTCTAATTATTCTTAAAATGCGATATCGCATCTCACTTCTATGTTTCATGATAAAATATAATATTCATTGCGAAGTGTCATGTATACCTTGTATTCACTCCAAAAGAATGTAAATGCGACACTTCCTTGCTAGGAAATAATATTTCCAGATGTCTACGCATCGTAGTAATAGAGTTCTAGCGCTTCTTAAATCGCGATATCGCATCTCACTTCTATGTTTCGTGATAAGATATAATATTCATTGTAGAGTGTAATGTATACCTCGTATTCACTTCAAAAGAATGTACATGGGACACTTCCATGCTAGGAAGTAGCGTTTGCTGATGTCTACGTATCGCAGCAGTAGGCTTCTAATGCTTCTTAAAACGCGATATCGCATCTCACTTCTATGTTTCATTATAAGATATAATATTCATTGCGAAGTGTCATGTATACCTCGATTTCGCTTCACAAGAATGTAAATGCGACACTTCCTTGCTAGGAAATATTGTTTGCAGATGTCTACGTATCACAGCAATAGAGTACTAATGCTTCTTAAAACGAGATGTCGTATTTCATTTCTATGTTTCGTAATAAGATATAATATTCATTGTGTAATGTTATGTATACCTCGTATTCACTTCAGTGGAATGTAAGTGCGAAATTTCCTTGGTAGCAAATAGAGTTGGCAGAAGTCTACGTATATTAGCAATAGAGTCCTAATGCTTCTCAAAACGCGATATAGCACATCATTCCTATGTTTCATGATAAGATATATATTCATTGCGAAGTGTCATGTATACCTCGTATTCACTTCAAAAGAATGTAAACGCGACACTTACATGCTAGGAAATAACATTTGCAGATGTCTACGCATCGTAGCAATAGAGTTCTAAGTTTTCTTAAAACGCGATATCGCATCTCACTTCTATGTTTCATGATAAGATATAATATTCATTGCGAAGTGTCATGTATACCTTGTATTCACTTCAAAAGAATGTAAATGCGACACTTCCTTGCTAGGAAATAATATTTCCAGATGTCTACGCATCGTAGTAATAGAGTTCTAGCGCTTCTTAAATCGCGATATCGCATCTCACTTCTATGTTTCGTGATAAGATATAATATTCATTGTAGAGTGTAATGTATACCTCCTATTCACTTCAAAAGAATGTACATGGGACACTTCCATGCTAGGAAGTAGCGTTTGCTGATGTCTACGTATCGTAGCAATAGGGTTCTAATGCTTCTTAAAACGCGATATCGCATCTCACTTCTATGCTTCATGATAAGATATAATATTCATTGCGAAGTGTCATGTGTACCTCGATTTCACTTCACAAGAATGTAAATGCGACACTTCCTTGCTAGGAAGTATTGTTTGCAGATGTCCACGTATCACAGCAATGGAGTACTAATGCTTTTTAAAACGAGATGTCGTATTTCATTTCTATGTTTCGTAATAAGATATAATATTCATTGTGTAATGTTACGTATACCTCGTATTCACTTCAGTGGAATGTAAGTGCGAAATTTCCTTGCTAGAAAATAGAGTTTGCAGATGTCTACGTATATTAGCAATAGAGTTCTAATGCTTCTCAAAACGCGATATAGCACAACATTCCTATGTTTCATGATAAGATATAATATTCATTGCGAAGTGTCATGTATACCTCGTATTCACTTCAAAAGAATGTAAATGCGACACTTACATGCTAGGAAATAGCGTTCGCATATGTCTACGTATCGTAGCAATAGAGTTCTAATGCTTCTTAAAACGAGATGACGCATCTCATTTCTATGTTTCAAGATCAGATATAATATTCATTGCGAAGTGTCATGTATACCTCGTATTCACTTCAAAAGGATGTAAATGCGACACTTCCTTGCTAGGAAATAGCGTTTCCAGATGACTACGTGTCGAAACAATAGAGTTCTAATGATTCTTAGAATGCGATATCGCATCTCACTTCTATGTTTCATGATAAGATATAATGTTCATTGCGAAGTGTCATGTATACCTCGTATTCACTTCAAAAGAATGTAAATGCGACACTTACATGCTAGAAAATAACATTTGCAGATGTCTACGCATCGTAGCTATAGTGTTCTAGCGCTTCTTAAAATGCGATATCGCATCTCACTTCTATGTTTCATGATGAGATATAATATTCATTGCGAAGTGTCATGTATACCTTGTATTCACTTCAAAAGAATGTAAATGCGACACTTCCTTGCTAGGAAATAATATTTCCAGATGTCTACGCATCGTAGCAATAGAGTTCTAGCGCTTCTTAAATCGCGATATCGCATCTCACTTCTATGTTTCGTGATAAGATATAATATTCATTGCGAAGTGTTACGTATACCTCGTCTACACTTCAAGAGAAAGTAAGTGTCACACTTCCCTGCTAGGAAATAGCGTTTCCAGAAGTCTACGTATGGAAGCAATTCGGATCTAATGCTTCTTAAAACGCGATAATGAATCTCATTTCAATGTTTCACGATGAGATATAATATTCATTGCGAAGTGTTATGTATACCTCGTCTACACTTCAAAAGAATGTAAATGCCACACTTCCTTGCTAGGAAATGCGTTTCCAGCTGTCTACAAATAGAAGCAATAGAGTTGTAATGCTTCTCAAAACGCGATATCCCATATCATTTCAATGTTTCATTATAAGATATAATATTCATTTCGAAGTGTTATGTATACGTCGTCTACTCTTAAAAGGAATGTAAATGCCACAATTCCTTCCTCGGAAATTGCGGTTCCAGATGCCTACCTAGCGAAGCAATAGGGTTCTAATGCTTCTTAAAACGCGATATTGCTCCTCATATCTATGCTTCATGATAAGATATAATAGTCATTGCGAAGAGTTGTGTATACCTCGTCTGCACTTCAAAGGAATGTGAATGCCACACATCCTTGCTAGGAAATAGTGTTCTCTGATGTCTACGTACCCAAGCATAAGGGTTCCACTGCTTCTTAAAACGCGATATCGCATCTCATTTCGGGGTTTCAAGATAAGCAATAATATTCATTGGGAAGTGTTATGTATACCTCGACTACACATCTAAACATTGCAAACGCCACGCTTCCTTCCTAGGAAATAGCGTTTCCTGATGTCTACGTATCGAAGCAATGGAGTTCTAATGCTTCCTGGAACGCGATATCGCATCTCATGTATGTTTCATGATAAGATATAATATTCATTGCGATGTGTTATGTATACCTCGTCTACACTTCAAAAGAATGCAAATGCCACACTTCTTTGCAAGGAAATGGCGTTGCCAGTTGTCGGCGAATCGAAGGAATAGAGTTCTATTGCTTCTTAAACTGCGATATCGCATCTCAGTTCTATGTTTCATGATAAGGTGTAATATTCATTGCGATGTGTTAAGAATATCTCGTCTGCACTTCAAAAGTATGTAAATGCCACACGTCCTTGCCAGGAATTGCGTTTCCAGATATCTACGTATCGAATCAATAGATTTCTAATGCTTCTTAAAACGCGATATCGCATATCATTTCTATGCTTCATGATATGATATAATATTCATTGCGAAGTGTTATGTATACCACGTCTACACTCCAGAAGAGTGCAAATGCAACACTTCCTTGCTAGGAAATGTCGTATCCAGGTGTCGACGTATCGAAGCAATAGGGTTCTAATGCTTCTAAAACGCGATGTTGCATCTTGTTTCTATGTTTCATGATAAGATATAATATTCATTGCGAAGTGTCATGTATACCTCGTATTCACTGCAAAAGAATGTAAATGCGACACTTACATGCTAGGAAATAACATTTGCAGATGTCTACGCATCGTAGCAATAGAGTTCTAAATTTTCTTAAAACGCGATATCGCATCTCACTTCTATGTTTCATGATGAGATATAATATTCATTGCGAAGTGTCATGTATACCTTGTATTCACTTCAAAAGAATGTAAATGCGACACTTCCTTGCTAGGAAATAATATTTCCAGATGTCTACGCATCGTAGCAATAGAGTTCTAGCGCTTCTTAAATCGCGATGTCGCATCTCACTTCTATGTTTCAAGATAAGATATAATATTCATTGCGAAGTGTCATGTATACCTCGTATTCACTCCAAAGAATGTAAATACGACTATTGCTTGCTAGGAAATAGCGTTTACAGATGTCTACGTATCGTAGCAGTAGAGTTCTAATGCTACTTAAATCGCGATATCGCATCTCATTTATATGTTTCGTGATAAGACATAATATTCATTGCGAAGTGTCATGTACACCTCGCATTCACTACAAAAGAATGTAAATGCGACACTTCCATGCTAGGTAACAGCGTCTGCAGATGTCTACGCGTCGAGGCCATAGAGTTCAAATACATCTTAAAACGCGATATCGCATCTCACATCTACGTTTCGTTATAAGATATAATATTCATTCCGAAGTGTCATGTATACCTCGTATTCACTTCAAAGGAATGTGAATGCGACACTTCCATGCTAGGAAATAGCGTCTGCAGATGTCTACGCGTCGGGGAGATAGAGTTCTAATGTTCCTTAAAACGCGATATCGCATCTCATTTCTATGTTTCATGATAAGATATAATATTCATTGCGAAGTGTCATGTATACCTCGTATTCACTTCAAAAGAGTGTAAATCCGACTATTCCATGCTAGGAAATAGCGTTTGCAGATGCCAACGTATCGTAGCAATAGAGTTCTAATGCTACTTAAATCGCGATATCGCCTCTCATTTCTATGTTTCGTGATAAGATATAATATTCATTGCGAAGTGTCATGTACACCTCGTATTCACTACAGAGGAATGCGAATGCGACACTTCCATCCTAGGAAATAGCGTCTGCAGATGTCTACGCGTCGAGGCAATAGGGTTCTAATGCTTCTTAAAACGCGATATCGCATCTCATTTCCATGTTTCGTGATAAGATATAATATTCATTGCGAAGTGTCATGCACACCTCGTATTCACTTCAAAAGAATGTAAGTGCGATACTTCCTTGCTAGGAAATAGCGTTTGCAGATGTCTACGTATCGTAGCAATAAAGTTCTAATGCTACTTAAATCGCGATATCGCATCTCATTTATATGTTTCGTGATTAGATATAGTATTAATTGCGAAGTGTCATGTATACCTCGTACTCGCTTCGAGAGAATGTAAATGCGACACTTCCTTGCTAGGAAATAGCGTTTGCAGATGTCTACGTATCGTAGCAATAGAATTCTAATGCTTCTTAGATCGCGATATCGCATCTCATTTCTATGATTCGTGACAAGTTATAATATTCATTCCGAAGTGTCATGTGTACTTCGAATTCACTTCAAAAGAATGTAAATGCGACACTTCCATCCTAGGAAATAGCGTTTGCAGATGTCTACGTATCGTAGCAATAGAGCTCTAATCCGACTTAAAACGCGATATCGTATATCATTTCCATGTTTCATGATGTGATATAATATTCATTGCGAAGTATTATGTATACCTCGTCTACACTTCAATGTAATGTAAATGCCACATTTCCTTACTACGAAATAGCGTTTCCAGATGTCTACGTATCGAAGCAACAGATTTCTAATTCTTCCTTAAACGCGATGTCCCATCTCAATTCTATGTTTCATGATATGATATGATATTCATTTCGAAGTGTTCTGTATACCTCGTCAACACTTCAAAGGAATGTAAATTCAACACTTCCGTGCTAGGAAATGCGTTCACAGATGTCTACGTATTGAAGCAATAGAGTTCTATTGCGTCTTAAAACGCGATATCGCATCTCAGTTTTATGTTTCATGATAAGATATGAAATTCATTGCGAAATGTTATGTATACCTCGTCTACACTTCAAAATAATGTAAATGCCACATTTCCCTACTAGGAAATAGCGTTTCCAGATATCTGCGTATCGAAGCAATAGAGTTCTTATGCGTCTTAAATCGTGATATAGCATCACATTTCTATGTTTCATGATAAGATATAATATTCATTGCGAAGTGTCATGTATTCCTCGTCTACACTTCAAGTGAATGTGAATGCGACACTTCCTTGCCAGGGAATAGCGTTTGCAGATGTCGATGTATCGAAGCAACAGATTTCAAAAGCTTCTCAAAACGCGATATCGCACCTCATTTCTAGGGTTCATGATAAGATATAATATTCTTTGCGAGATGCCACGTATACCTCGCATAGGCTTCAAAATAATGTAAGTGCGACGCTTCCTTGCTAGGATGTAGTCTTTGCAGATGTCTACGTATCGAAGCAATAGTGTTCTAATGCTTCTTAAATCGCGATATCGCAATCACACTTCTATGTTTCATGATAAGAAATAATATTCATTGCGAAGTGTCACGTATTCCTCGCCTACACTTGAAATGAATGTAAATGCGACAATTCCCTTCTACGCAACAGCGTTACCAGATGTCTACGTATCGAAGCAATAGAGTTCTAATGCTTCTTAAATCGCGATATCGCATTTCATTTCTATGTTTCATGAAAAGTTATAATATTCATTGCGACGTGTTATGTATACCTCTCATACATTTCAAATGAATGTAAATGCCACACTTCCCTGATAGGAAATACCGTTTGCCGATGTCTACGTATCGCAGTAATAGAGTTCTAATGTTTCTTAAAACGCGATATCGCATCTCATTTCTATGACTCATGATAAGATATAATATTCATTACGAAGTGACATGTATTCCTCGTCTACCCTTCAAAGAAATGTAAATGCGACACTTCCTTGCTAGGAAATAGTGATGGCAGATGTCAACGTATCGATGCAACAGAGTTCTAATGCTTCTCAAAGCACGATATCGCATCTCATTTCTATGTTTCATGACAAGATATAATATCCATAGCGAAGTGTTGTGTATTTCTCGTCTACACTTCAAATGAATGCAAATGCGACACTTTCCTTCTAGGAAACAGCGTTACCAGATGTCTACGTATCGAAGCAATAGAGTTCTAATGCTTCCTAAATTGCGATATCGCATCTCATTTCTATGTTTCATGCTAAGATATAATAGTCATTGCAAAGTGTCACGTATACCTCGCATACACTTCAAATTAATGTAAATGCGACACTTGCTTGCTTGGAAGTAGCGTTTGCAGATGTCTACGTATCGAAGCTATAGGGTTCTAAAGCTTCTTAAATCGCGATATCGCATTCCATTTCTATGTTTCATGATAAGTTATAATATTCATTGCGACGTGTTATGTATACCACGCATACTCTTCAAATGAATGTAAGTGCGACACTCCCTTGCATGGAAATAGCGTTTGCAGATGTCGACGTATCGAAGCAATAAAGTTCTAATGCTTCTTAAATCGCGATATCGCATCTGATTTCTATGTTTCGTGATAAGATATAATGTTCATTGCGAAGTGTCACGTATAACTCGTATTCCCTTCAAAAGAGTGTAAATGCGACACTCCCTTGCTTGGAAATAGCGTTTGCAGATGTCGATGTATCGAAGCAATAGATTTCTAAAGCTTCTTAAAACGCGATATCGCACCTCATTTCTATGTTTCATGATAAGATATAATATTCTTTGCGAGATGCCACGTATAACTCGCATAGGCTTCAAAATAATGTAAGTGCGACGCTTCTTTACTAGGAAATAGCGTTTGCAGATCTCTACGTATCGAAGCAATAGAGTTCTAACGCTCCATAAAACGCAATATCGCATCTCATTTCTATGTTTCATGATGAGATATAATATTCACTGTGGAGTGTTATGTATACCCAATATTCACTTCAAAAGAAAGTTAATGCGACACTTCCTTGCTAAGAAATTGCGTTTACAGATGTCTACGTATGGAAGAAATAGAGATCTAATGCTACTTAAATCTGATATTACATGTCATTTCTATGACTCATGATAAGATATAATATTCATTCCGAAGTGATATGTATTCCTCGCCTACGCTTCGAGTGATTGTAAATGCGACACTCCTTGCTAGGAGATAGCGTTTGCAGATGTCGACGTGTCGAAGCAATAGATTTCTAAAGCTTCTTAAAACGCGATATCGCATCCCATTTCTAAGTTTCATGATAAGATATAATATTCTATGCGAGATGCCACGTATACCTCGCATAGACTTCAAAAGAATGTAAGTGCAACACTTCCTTGCTAGGATGTAGCGTTTGCAGATGTCTACGTATCGAAGCAATAGTGTTCTAATACTTCTTAAATCGCGATATCGCATCTCACTTCTATGTTTCATGATAAGATATAATATCCATAGCGAAGTGTTGTGTATTTCTCGTCTACACTTCAAATGAATGTAAATGCGACACTTGCTTGCTTGGAAGTAGCGTTTGCAGATGTCTTCGTATCGTAGCAATAGAGTTCTAATGCTAGTTAGAACCCGATATCGCATCTCACTTCTGTGTTTCAAGATAAGATATAATATTCATTGCGAAGTGTCATGTATTCTCGTCTACAAATCAAAAGAATGTAAATGCAACACTTCCTTGCTAGGAAATAGCGTTTGCAAATGGCTACGTATCGAAGCAATAGAGTTCTCATGTTTCTTAAAACGGGATATCGCATTACATATCTATGTTTCATGATAAGATATAGTATTCATTGTGCAATGTTATGTATACCTCGCATTCACTTCAAAAGAATGTAAATGCGGTAATTCCTTGCTAGGAAATAGCGTTTGCAGATGTCTACGTATCGGAGCAATAGATATAATGCTTCATATATCGCGATATCGCATCTCATATCAATGTTTCATGATAAGATATAATATTCATTGCGAAGTGTCATGTATACCTCGTCTACACTTCAAAAGAATGTAAGTGCCACACATCCTGGCTAAGTAATAGCGTTTCCGGATGTCTACCTATCGAAGCAATAAAGTTCTAATGCTTCTTAAAACGCGATATCGCATCTCATTTCTATGTTGCAAGATAAGATGTAATGTTCATTGCGAAGTGTTATTCATACCTCGTCTACACTACAAAAGAATGTAAATGCAACACTTCCTTGCTAGGGAATAGCGTTTCCAGATGTCTACGTATCGAAGCAATAGTGTTCTAATGGGGAGGGGTAGAAGTCCTTCTCACACCCGAGAACCATCCTGTTTGTCTCCATGTATTATGGCAGTGGTCTTATCGTTGCAGAGCTCTGGATCCTATCCTTCGGGCTTCAGGGTCTCTTCTTGCTCACTTCCTGACTCCTCCACCGTCGAGCCCGTCACGCTACCTCGGCGCACAGCCGTTCCGCGAACCTGCGGTCTTATTATCCGCCGAAGAGACGTCTTATGGGTCGCTTCTTCCCTCAGCTCGCCAGTCTAATCCGTAGAACGGTGAGAGAGAAACGGGGGGGGGGGGGATGTTCTACCATCGTGTATTTCACGCTCCTCGCAAATACAGCTATCGGGATGGACCGTGAGGCGCTTCTCGCATGAGTGGTGATCTGCAATCTAGTCTAACCGAAGCAGGGGGGGGGGGGGGTAGGGTGATCGAGCCTTGTGACTTCACCACGTCACAGTACATACAAATTTGCGATTAAGTAGCTATGTGTTCAAATTCAATTCCGAATAATGCACTAAAAAGCATCCCAGATAACAAACGGCAAGATGGTATCGACACCATGCCGGCACTATATTGCCACTTCCGAGGAGTGTCAACTGATTCGTAGTCATCTGTGACCGGATTCGTTGACTAAAATGCCAGAACGTGTTACCAGCACGTTCTAGACAAGCGAATCGCGCAGCACCAGCACCATGGTGACACGCGTATCATCGCTCCATTCATGAATCTCCTCAGCAATGACGCAGGATCACATTTGGCAATGGGGAACCTATGCTTTCATACAAATTAGAACCGTTAGATGTCAGTAGATGTTCAGCATATGAGTATTGATAGACATTTTGATGGTCGTTTTCCTATATTTATAGTTATTGAGCGAGTCGTATATATTTCTTTCAATCCATCATAGACTAAAAATATTATTTATAAAAAAATATTACTTATAAAATAAAAATTCATGCTGTTGCGTCCCTAACTTCGCCTTGTGTAATTTTTGAAATAACATGCTGTCATCGTATTTAATGTAACCCTCAATTGCATGAATTTGTAACAATAATATATAAAATAAGTGTATATATTTTTATGACAAAGTAATTATCGACTTTATGGAAAAAAACGCCCTATCGAGCTAGTTTATAGAAAATAATAAAATCGAGTTCTTATATCTTTGTTTTGTGCCGGAGTATCTATTTTGGAATCAAAATAAATAAATTGCGCAGTTTAGTCATCTTTCATATTTGCTTATAATTTTTATGGAAACAGATTCCCCATTAGTAAATGTCAGCCTACGCCACAACCACGCGTGTAGCTATGGTGAGCTGATAGTGTCATTGTCACGGCCGTGTAGCCCGTGTGCTTTATCTCGGTGCTTTAATAGTGCCGTGATACGAATGCCGCCCCAGTACTAACAGTATACCATTTCGAAAGCTGAGTAGGAGCACTTTGTTAGCACAGTTCTGTCACGGAATTCGTTCCATCCGTTGTCATTGGCGTGCCAATCGCTGGCTGTTTGGGATATTGTTGTGCATGTGGCAAACTTGTTCCTTATCATCGTCAAGGAGATGGATTTTCACTCCCCCCTTTTTGATTTTTTTAAATTATTGTTTGGAATTTTTGCCGTTTCTGTATCTCTATGACCGCATTGTGGATTCAACTTATGTACGATCTTTTTGGTCTTCATCTTTTGTTACATGTAATATTATATATGTGATGCACGTTTGTTATGTAATGCTCCGATTTGTAAGCCTCAGATACTTTTATTCTTTGGTAAAGCAACGTATTCGATTAGTATATATTTATTAGACATAGATATAAACAATTAGAAAAATGTTATTAAAACGCTATTAAATATGTTGTTGCAATTATATATTTAATGTCTGAAGATGTAGATGCAATTAATGTCCGATATTTTACGTGATCCAATCGACGTATCAAGTGAGGCTATGAAATATAAAAATCTTTTACTATTCTTCGACCCCTTTACATGTTACATGAATGATAAGTTCTGCAAGACAAGAAGCCTGAATTAGTGAGATATCTAGGAACATAAGTAATTTGTAAGTAACACATCTTTTCTCTTTGAAATATTTGCCTTTGCATAGAATAGAACGTATAGATATAATTGCCTGTTGTGTACCCATTTCGGTCCAATTCTATTATAGCCTTTGAGCAGAAGTAATACTGATTATACTTGATTTTTGCAATGGTTCCTTAATTAACAGATTTTATTAACCTAGAATCATCATTTGACGGATGTATCAATCTACACTGTAGCTCCATCAGTTTCTTTTTCTGCTCGCTACTTTCCATTTTCAGTTCCGTGTACTTATCCTTTATCACCATCATATATGCTGCGTAAAATTACAATAACTTTTTGTCCTCAAATTTTGCGAATATTTCAATTAAATTTCCTTTGATTAAATAAACGGAAATTAAAAAACAGTGGCACGTACCATTTCTTGGAAACGTTGTATCGTAATTTGCATCTGACTGTTTTGAAAGGCAAGCACTTTACTTAACGTTTGCAATGATTCGGTTAGCGAAGTAAAGTAATATTCTACTTTCGAAATTGTTGGCTCTTGTAATTCTAAGGCAAATATATTCATCTGTCGACATCGCGAACATTGTTTTTTGGCAAAATTCCAGAAAAACAAATATACTATAAGTTAAATAATAAACATCATAATATTAAATTTAACTCTGTTCATCGTTGCCTTGTTGGACACATCCATAACAATATACAGGGTGGGGCAGTAATAATTAGCACCTCAGATATCCACGAAACTATAAGTTTCATAGAAGTTTTTGCTAATATAAAATTGCATAGTACAAAGGGGCCATCCGTTGATGAAAATAGTTTTTTGGAAGTGGAGTTATGTTGGACATATGAAGGTTACCTTCATTTTTTAAAATGAATTGGTATGTCCATTCTTCCGTAATACGATAGAGCATTTTAAAGCAAGTTTAACGATCTGTAACATGAAGGCATTGAAGGTTACAAAAAGTAAAGAAATGCGATAATACTCACGGTTTTGATAGTAAATGAAACATACGTATTGTAAACAGTGGTGGAAGGCGTAATACTTACCGTTTACTTCACTGTGAATAAACACTTTTCGAAGGGCATTTCAATAGTTTGCAGCATAAGTTAAACATGATAAGATTAGTATTGAAAAATCAGTTCGAATACGTTTGGTTAGGCTGTTCTTTGTGTCGTTCATTTTATAAGTACTGAGCTGCGGATTCCTGAGGACAGCTCACAAAATTGTTGAACTATGGAAGATTATCATTGTGAATTTGAATCAAAAGGTAATTAAATTCCATTAGATTGTAAACAGATCTCAATATTTCATTTTAGATAGTAAGATTAAATACTCTTTACAAAACTACAAGAATGGATACGTACCTTTCTGTTATTATTATTTCATAAAGAATTATAATTGCAATTATATAGTTCATTACGATAAAAAATATTTCTCAGAAAATTCTAAATATTAAATTAAAGAATCAAGTAAAACATTTTTAATAATTACGAATATGAAAAATACTTGAACATTCCAATAGAAAGATGTCTAAACAGGAGCTAGAAAAGTCAAACATTCAATTTCAATTCCAGAATTCATCTATAAGAGGTAAAATGTTTCGAAAGCTTTAATTACAGTCTTTAATGCAAGCAGTTGGGCAGTATTTCAATTTTTAAGAAAATTGATGAAAGTCAACCATTTTGAAGTGGTCAGAATCTTTGTCGTTTGAGCAATAAGTGAATAACAAATAACTGCATAAATTCCAGGTTTAAAAACTTATGGATTAAATCCTATGCAGACTCGTTTATGAGCGAGTTACTAAATAATAATCCACACTAAGTAATCATTTTAAAACTTAAACGATTACATCTTGCGGACTTTCAAAGATATCAGAAGCGTGAAAAGTATGTGGTTTATCAAAAACTCTTCTAAAAGAACGAACGAAGCCAATAGAAATCTTTGTTGAAGTAAGCAAGTTCTAAAGTTCTAAGCAACGCGATGGCCCTTATCTGCCCATGTTTCATAGCAAGTAAGTTCTGAATTTCTATGAAATCCGATGGAATTTCTCACTACTAACGTTTCAAAGTAAGTTCTCAAATTCTCAGTTCTACGTTTAAAACTATGTGTGTTCTATATATCTATGTAAAGTGATGGTTCCTATTAGTCGTGACGGAAACCTATATATAGTAAGTCAGGGAAGCTCGAAGGGGTTAATTATCTAAATGCTTTAAGGTGTAAAACGTACTTTAATCTAAAGCGATCTATCGTTCCAAGGTATCCGCTCACGTACAACTTTTCTTGGGCGCCAGATGCTCAGAAAGTAGCAAAGGGATAGACTACACGACCCCGGGAACCCTGGGGCGGAACAACCCTTGAAACATCGAAATGCTCCTCTTCTCGACTACGCCTAGCCAAGTACACACACTCAGGTCGCGAGATACTGAAGTCAAGGCATGTTTATTTATGGTCTCGACGTGGGTTTAACTAACAAGGGCTACGGGAAAACTACGCAACACGCCGCAAATTACCGGGTATCATAACTCGCTTCACGATATAAGATACAATATACAATATGCGACACAAGAAATGGGACGCTTTAGCGAATAAGCTCTCACGTTCTCTTCTTCAGGTTCCTTGAATTCGCTGGTGGTCCTCGGGTCTCCTGCATCCTCCTCGGGGCTCCTTGGTGGAGTGGGCTGTAGGCTTCGGTATTGTTCGAGTCTATCGATCAGTGGATTTCGGCGATTTCCTCTTCTCGCCCCCTTGGGTGTCCGTGAGGGGATCCTACTGATCATTTAAATTGCGTAGCGCTTCGCGCGCCGCGCTCCCATGGCCCACTTGCAGGGCCGCTGGACTTTTGACTTCTCTTTAGGGGGTTAAGGATGGTTGAGGACCTTCTCACATCCCAGAGCATTATAAAGCACAAAAGCAGATAAGCATAATGCGATGCATAGAGCTTTAGAACCTTCTAACTTACTTTGAACTGTTTATATGAAATGCAATATTGAGGTGCATGAAGTATGACAAATTAAATGCTTCGGCACCTGGACATCTAGAAACGCTATCCCCGGGCAAGAAAGCGTAGGATTCACACTCAATTCATATGCAGAAGCAGATAAACATAACGCGATGCTATGAATATTACATCTTATCATGAAATATAGAAGTAAGATGCGCAGCCATGTTTTACGAAGCATTAGAACTCTATTGCTTCTAAACCTTCAGATATAGAAACGATATTCCGTAGCAAGGAAGTGATCCATTTACATTCATTTGAAGTGTAGAGGAGATATACATAACGCGTTGCAATGAAATTACATCTTATCATGTGACTTAAAATTGATATGCGATATCGCGTTTTATAAAGAGTTAGAAATCTATTGCTTCGATACGTAGACACCTGAAAACTCATTTCCTAGCAAGGATGTGTGGCATTTACATTCTCTTGAAGTGTGTACGAGGTATACATATAACTTCGCATTGAATATTATTTCTTATCATGAAACATAGAATTGAGATGCGATATCGCGTTTAAAGAAGCATTAGAAATCTATTGCTCGGATACGTACATATCTGGAAACGCTATTTCCTAGCAAGGAAGTGTGGCATTTACATTGTTTTGAAGTGCAACGAGGTATAGATAGCACTTCGCAATTAATATTATATCTTATCATGAAACATAGAACTGCGATGCGATATCGCGTTGTAAGGAGCATTACAACTCTATTGCTTCGATACGTAGACATGTGGAAACGCTATTTCCTAGCAAGGAAGTGCTGCATTTACATTCCTTTGATGTGTAGAGGAGGTATACATTACACTTCGCAATGAATATTATATAATATCATGAAACATAGAAATGAAATGCGATATCGCGTTTTAGGAAGCATTAGCACTCTATTGCTTCGATACGTAGACATGTGGAAACGCTACTTCCTAGCAAGGAAGTGTGGCATTCACATTCTTTTGATGTGCAGACGATGTATACATAACACTTAGCTATGAATATTATATCCTATCATGAAACATAGAACTGAGATGCGAATATCGCGTTTAAAGAAGCATTAGAAATCTATTGCTTCGATACGTAGACATCTGGAAACGCACTTCCTAGCAAGGATGTGTGGCATTTACATTCTTTTGAAGTGTATGCGAGGTATACATATTACTTCGCAATGAATATTATTTACTATCACGAAACATAGAACTGCGACGCGATATCGCGTGTCAAGGAGCATTAGAACTATATTGCTTCGATACGTAGACATCTGGAAATGCATTTCCTAGCAAGGAAGTGTGGGGTTTACGTTCTTGTGGCCTGTAGACAAGGTACACTTAACACTTCGCAATGAATACTATATCTTATCATGCAACATAGAATTGAGATGCGATATCACGTTTTAAGAGGCATTAGAATTCTATTGCTTCGATTCGTAGATATTTGGAAACCCATGTCCTAGCTGGGATGTGTGACATTTACATTCTTTTGACGTGTAGACGAGGTATACATATCACTTCGCAATGAATATTATATCTTATCACGAACAGAAATGGGATGCGATGTCGCAATTTAAGAAGCACTAGAACACCATTGCTTCGATACGTAGACATCTGGAAACGCAATTTCCTAGCAAGGACGTGTGACATTAACATTCATTTGAAGTGTAGACGAGGTATACATAAAACTTCGCGATCAATATTATATCTCATCATGAAACATAGAAATGAGATTCGATATCGCGTTTTAAGAAGCATTAGAACCGAATTGCTTCCATACGTAGATTTCTGGAAACGCTATTTCCTAGCAGGGAAGTGTGACATTTACTTTCTCTTGGTGTGTAGACGATGTATACAAAACACTTCGCAATGATTATTGTATCTTAACGTAAAACGTAGAATTGAGATGCGATATCACGTATAAGGAAGCTTTAGAATTCCATTGCTCCGATACGTAGACATCTGCAAACGCTATTTCCTAGCATACAAGTGTCGCACTTACATTCTTTTGAAGTGAATACGAGGTATACATGACACTTCGCAATGAATATTATATCTTATCATGAAACATAGAAGTGAGATGCGATATCGCGTTTTTAGAAGCATTAGAACTCTATTGCTACGATGAGTAGACATCTGCAAACGCTATTTCCTAGCATGGTAGTGTCTTATTTACATTCTTTTGAAGTGAATACGAGGTACACATGACACTTCGCAATCAATATTATATCTTATCATGAATCATAGAAGTGAGATGGGATATCGCGTTCTAAGAAGCATCAGAACTCTATTGCTACGATACCTAGACATCTGCAAACGCTATTTCCTAACATGGAAGTGCCGCATTTACATTCGTTTGAAGTTAATACGAGGTATACATGACACTTCGCAACGAATCTTATATCTTATCATGATGTACAGAAATGAAACGAGATGTCGCGCTTAAAGAGGCATTAGAACTCTATTGCTTCGATACGTAGACAACTACAAACGCTATTTCCTAGCAAGGTAGAGCCGCATTTACATTCTTTTGAAGTGAATACGAGGTATACATAACACTTTGCAATGAATATTATATGTTATCATGAAACATAGAAGTGAGATGCGATATCGCGTTTTTAGAAGCATTAGAACTCTATTGCTACGATACGTAGACGTCTGCAAACGCTATTTCCTAGCATGGTAGTGTCGCATTTACATTCGTTTGAAGTGAATACGAGGTATACATGACACGTCGCAATGAATTTTATATCTTATCATGAAACATGGAAATGAGATGCGATATGCCGATTTAGGAGGCATTAGAACTCTATTGCTTCGATAGGTAGACATGTGCAAACGCTATTTCCTAGCATGCAAGTGTCGCATTTACATTCTTGTGAAGTGAATTCGTGGTATACTCAACAATTCGCAATTAATATTTTATCTTATCATGAAACATAGAAGTTAGATGCGATATTGCGTCTTAAGTAGCACTAGAACTCTATTGCTACGATACGTACACATCTGCAAACGCTATTTCCTAGCATGGAAGTGTCGCATTTACATTCTTTTGAAGCGAATACGAGGTATACATGACACTTCGCAATGAATAATATACCTTATCACGAAACATAGAAATGAAATGCGACATCTCGTTTTAAGAAGCATTAGAACTCTATTGCTAAGATACGTAGACATCTGCAAACGCTATTTCCTAGCATGGAAGTGTCTTATTTACATTCTTTTGAAGTGAATACGAGGTATGCATGACACTTCGCAATGGATATTATATCTTATCATGAAACATAGAAATGAGGTGCTATATCGCGGTTTGAGAAGCATTAGAACACTATTGCTTCGATATGTAGACATCTGCAAACAATATTTCCTAGCAAGGAAGTGTCGCATTTACATTCTTTTGAAGTGAATACGAAGTATACATGACACTTCGCAATGAGTATTATACCTTATCACGAAACATAGAAAGAGATGCGATATCGTGATTTAAGAAGCACTAGAACTCCATTCCTACGATACGTAGATATCTGCAAACAATATTTCCTAGCAAGGAAGTGTCACACTTACATTCTTGTGAAGTGAAATCGACGTATACATGACACTTCGCAATGAATATTATATCTTATCATGAAACATAGATGCGAGATGCGATATGGCGTTTTAAGAAGCATTAGAACTATATTGCTACGATACGTAGACATGTGCAAACGCTATTTCCTAGCATGGAAGTGTCGCATTTACATTCTTGTGAAGTGAATTCGAGGTATACTCAACAATTCGCAATTAATATTTTATCTTATCATGAAACATAGAAGTGAGATGCGATATGGCGTTTTAAGAAGCATTAGAACCCTATTGCTACGATACGCAGACATCTGCAAACGCTAATTCCTAGCATGGAAGCTTCGCATTTACATTCTTTTGAAGTGAAGACGAGATGTACCTGACACTTCGCAATGAATATTATATCTTATCATGAAACATAGAAGTAAGATGCGATATCGCGTCTTAAGTAGCACTAGAACTCTATTGCTACGATACGTACACATCTGCAAACGCTATTTCCTGGCATGGAAGAGTGGCATTTACATTCTTTTGAAGTGAATACGAGATATACATGACACTTCGCAATGAATAATATACCTTATCACGAAACATAGAAATGAAATGCGACATCTCGTTTTAAGAAGCATTAGAACTCTATTGCTACGATACGTGGTCATCTGGAAACGCTATTTCCTAGCAAGCAAGTGTCGCATTTACATTCTTTTGAAGTGTATACGAGGTATACATGACACTTGGCAATGAATATTATATCTTATCATGAAACATAGAATAGAGATGCGATATCGCGTTTTAAGAAGCATTAGAACTCTAATGCTACGATACGTGGACATCTGGAATCGCTATTTCCTACCAAGGAAGTGCCGCATTTACATTCTTTTGATGTGAATACAAGGTATGCACGACACTTCGCAATGAATATTGTATCTTATCATGAAACATAGAAATGAGATGCGATATCGCGTTTTGCGAAGTAATAGAACTCTATTGGTTCGATACGTAGACATCTGCAAACGCTATTTCCTAGCACGGGAGTGTCGCATTTACATTCTTTTTTTGTGAATTCGAAGTATACATGTTACTTCGCAATGAATATTATATCTTATCAAGAAACATAGAAATGAAATGCGATATCGCGTTTTAAGAAGCGTTAGAACTCTGTTGCTTCGATACGGTGACATCTGCGAACGCAATTTCCTACAAAGGCAGTGTCGCATTTGCATTCTTTTGAAGGGAATAAAAGGTACACATGAAACTTCGCAATGAATTTTATATCTTATCATAAAACATACGATTGAGATGCGGTATCCCGTTTTAAGAAGCATTAGAACTCTATTTCTTCGATACGGAGCCATCTTCAATCGCTATTTCTTAGCATGGAAGTGTCCCATTTACATTCTTTTGAAGTGAATACGAGGTATACATGAAAATCCACAATGAATATTATATCTTAACATGAAACATAGAATTGAGATGCGATATCCCGTTTTAAGAAGTATTAGAACTCTATTGCTTCTATACGTAGACACCTTCAAACGCTATTTCCTAGCATGGAAGTGTCGCATTTACATTCATTTGATGTGAATACAAGGTATACGTGACACTTCGCAATGACCATTATATCTTATCATGAAACATAGAAGTGACATGCGTTATCGCGTTTTAGGAATCATCAGAACTCTACTGTTTCGACACGTAGTCATCTGGAAACGCTATTTCCTAGCAAGGAAGTGTCGCATTTACATTCCATTGAAGTGAATACCAGGTATACATGACACTTCGCAATGAATATTATATCTTATCATGAAACATAGAAATGTGATGCGACATCTCGTTTTAAGAAGCATTAGAACTCTATTGTTTCGATACCTATTCGTCTGGGAACGCTATTTCCTAGCAAGGAAGTGACCAATTTACATCCTTTTGAAGTGAATACGAGGTATACATGACACTTCGCTATGAATATTATATCTTATCATGAAACATAGAAATGAGATACCGTTTTCCCTTCTACGAAGCATTAGAACTCTATTGTTACGATACGTAAACATCTGCAAACGCTATTTCTTAGCATGGAAGTGTCGCATTTACATTCTTTTGAAGTGAATACGAGGTATACATGAAACTCCACAATGAATATTATATCTTAACATGAAACATAGAATTGAGATGCGATATCCCGTTTTAAGAAGTATTAGAACTCTATTGCTTCTATACGTAGACACCTTCAAACGCTATTTCCTAGCATGGAAGTGTCGCATTTACATTCATTTGATGTGAATACGCGGTATACGTGACACTTCGCAATGACCATTATATCTTATCATGAAACATAGAAGTGACATGCGTTATCGCGTTTTAGGAATCATCAGAACTCTACTGTTTCGACACGTAGTCATCTGGAAACGCTATTTCCTAGCAAGGAAGTGTCGCATTTACATTCCATTGAAGTGAATACCAGGTATACATGACACTTCGCAATGAATATTATATCTTATCATGAAACATAGAAATGAGATGCGACATCTCGTTTTAAGAAGCATTAGAACTCTATTGTTTCGATACCTATTCGTCTGGGAACGCTATTTCCTAGCAAGGAAGTGACCCATTTACATACTTTTGAAGTGAATACGAGGTATACATGACACTTCGCTATGAATATTATATCTTATCATGAAACATAGAAATGAGATACCGTTTTCCCTTTTACGAAGCATTAGAACTCTATTGTTACGATACGTAAACATCTGCAAACGCTATTTCTTAGCATGGAAGTGTCGCATTTACATTCTTTTGAAGTGAATACGAGGTATACATGAAACTCCACAATGAATATTATATCTTAACATGAAACATAGAATTGAGATGCGATATCCCGTTTTAAGAAGCATAAGAACTCTATTGCTTCTATACGTAGACATCTTCAAACGCTATTTCCTAGCATGGAAGTGTCGCATTTACATTCATTTGATGTGAATACGCGGTATACGTGACACTTCGCAATGACCATTATATCTTATCATGAAACATAGTAGTGACATGCGATATCGCGTTTTAGGAATCATCAGAACTCTACTGTTTCGACACGTAGTCATCTGGAAACGCTATTTCCTAGCAAGGAAGTGTCGCATTTACATTCCATTGAAGTGAATACCAGGTATACATGACACTTCGCAATGAATATTATATCTTATCATGAAACATAGAAATGAGATGCGACATCTCGTTTTAAGCAGCATTAGAACTCTATTGTTTCGATACCTATTCGTCTGGAAACGCTATTTCCTACCAAGGAAGTGACCCATTTACATCCTTTTGAAGTGAATACGAGGTATACATGACACTTCACTATGAATATTATATCTTATCATGAAACATAGGAATGGGATGCAATATCGCTACTTATGAAGCATTAGAACTCTATTGCTTCGATACGTAGAAATCTGGAAACGCTATTTCCTAGCAAGGAAGTGGCGCATTTACATTTATTTGAAGTGTAGACGAGGAACACATAACACTTCGCAATGAATATTATATCTTATCATGAAACAAAGAAGTGAGATGCGATATTGCGTTTTAGGAATCATCAGAACCCTATTGCTACGTTACGTAGACATCTGCAAACGCTACTTCCTAGTATTGAAGTGTCGCATTTACATTCTTGTGTAGTAAAATCGAGGTATACATTACACTTCACAATGAATATTATATCTTATCATGAAACATATAAATGAGATGCGATATCGCGATTTAAGTAGCATTAGAACTTTATTGCTACGATACGTAGACATCTGCAAACGCTATTTCCTAGCAAGGAAGTGTCGCATTTACATTCGTTTGGAGTGTATACGAGGTATACATGACACTTCGCAATGAATATTACATCTTATCATGAAGCATAGAAATGAGATGCGATATCGCGTTTTAGGAAGCATTAGAACTCTATTGCTACGATACGTAGACATCTGCAAACGCTACTTCCTAGCATGGTAGTGTCGCATTTACATTCCATTGAAGTGAATACGAGGTATGCATGACACTTCGCAATGGATATTATATCTTATCATGAAACATAGTAATGTGATACGACATCTCGTTCTAAGAAGTATTAGAACTCTATTCTTACGATACGTGGTCATCAGGAAACGCTATTTCCTAGCAAGCAAGTGTCGCATTTACATTCTTTTGAAGTGAATACGAGGTATACATGTCACTTCGCAATGAATAATATATCTTATCATGAAACATAGAAATGAGATGCGATATCGCGATTTAAGAAGCATTAGAACTCTATTGCTTCGATACGTAGACATCTGCAAACGCTATTTCCTAGCAAGGAAGTGTCGCATTTACATTCTTTTGAAACGAACACGAGGTATACATAACACTGCACAACGAATATTATATCTTATCATGAAACATAGAAATAAGATGCGATATCGCGATTTATGAAGCATTAGAACACTATAGTTACGATACGTACACGACTGCAAACGCAATTTTCTAGAAAGTCAGTGTTGCATTTACAATCTTTTGAAGCGAATACGAGATAAACATAACACTGCACAATGAATATAATATCTTATCATGAAACATAGGAATGAGATGCGATATGGCGATTTAGGAATCATTAGAACACTGTTGCTTCGATACGTAGACATCTGCAAGCGCTATTTCTTAGCAAGGAAGTGTCCCATTTACATTCAGTTGAAGTGTATGCGAGGTATACATGACACTTCGCCATGAATACTATATCTTATCATGGGACACAGAGATGATATGCTATATCGCATTTTAAGATGCATCAGAACTCTATTGCTTCAACAGGTAGACATCTGCAAACGCTACATCCTAGCAAGGAAGTGTCACATTTACATGCATTTGAAGTGAATACAAGGTATACATAACACTCCACAATGAATATAATATCTTATCATGAATCATAGAAATGAGATGCAATATTTCGTTTTAAGAAGCATTAGAAATCTATTGCTTCAACAGGTAGACATCTGCAAACGCTACTTCCTAGCAAGGAAGTGTCACATTTACATGCATTTGAAGTGAATACAAGGTATACATAACACTCCACAATGAATATAATATCTTATCATGAATCATAGAAATGAGATGCAATATTTCGTTTCAAGAAGCATTAGAAATCTATTGCTACGAATCGTAAACATCTTCCGACGCTATTTCCTAGAAAACAAGTGTCGCATTTACATTCTTTTGAAGTTAAAACGTGGTATACATAAACACTCCACAATGAATATTATATCTTATCATGAAACATAGAAATGAGATGCGGTATGGCGATTTAAGCAGCATTAGAACTCTATTGCTTCGACACGTAGACTTCTGCCAAAGCTCTTTCCTAACAAGGAAGTTTCGCATTTACATTCATTTGAAGTGTAGACGAGGAATACATATCACTTCGCAATGAATATCTTATCATGAGACGTAGAAGTGAGAAGCGATATCGCGATTTGAGAAGCATTAGAGCACTAATGCTGCGATATGTAGACATCTGCAAGCGCTATTTCCTAGCAAGGAACTGTCGCATTTACATTCATTTGAAGTGTATGCTAGGTATACATAACACTTCGCAATGAATATTATATATTATCCTGAAAAATAGAAATGAGATGCGATATCGCGTTAAATGAAGCATTAGATCTCCATTGCTTAGAAACGTAGACATCTAAAAACGCTATTCCGTAGCAACGAAGTGTAGGATTTACATTCTTTGGAAGTGTTGACGAGTTATACATAACGCGTCGCAATGATATTACATGTTATCATGATACATAAAAATGGGATGCGATATCGCATTTTATGATGCGTTACAAACCTATTGCTTCGATACGTAGACGTCCACAAACGCTATTCCGTCACAGGGAAGACTGGGATATCCATTCTTTTGAAGTGTGGACGTGGAATACATAACACTTCGCAATGAATTTTGTATCATATCATGAAACAAAGTAATGAGATGCAATATCGCGTTCTAAGAAGCATTAGATCTCTATTGCTACGATACGTAGACATCTGCAAACGCTATTTCCTAGAAAGGAAGTGTCGCATTAACATTCCCTTGAAGTGAATACGAGGTATACATGACACTTCGCAATGAATATTATATCTTATCATGATACATAGAAATTAGATGCGACATCGCGTTTTAAGAAGCGTTAGAACTCTATTGCTACGATACGTAGACATGTGCGAACACTATTTAATAGCAAGGAAGTGTCGCATTTACATTACTTTGAAGCGTAGACTAGGAATACATAACACTTCGCAATGAATATTATATCTTATCATGAAACACAGAAATGAGATGCGATATTGCGTTTTAAGAAGCATTAGATCCCTATTACTGCGATACGTAGACATCTGCAAACGCTATTTCCTAGCAAGGAAGTGTCGCATTTACATTCCTTTGATGTGTAGACGACGAATACATAACACTGCATATTGAATATTATATCTTATCACGAAACATAGAAATGAGATGCAATGCCGCATTTTAAGAAGCATTAGAACTCTACTGCTTCGATACGTAGACATCTGGACCAGCTATATCCTAGCAAGTATGTGTTGCATTTACATCCATTTGAAGTGTAGACGAGGAATACATAACACTTCACAATGAATATTATATCATATCATGAAACACAGTAATGAGATGCGATATCGCGTTCTAAGATGCATTAGATCTCTATTGCTACGATACGTAGACATCTGGAAACGCTATTTCCTAGAAAGGAAGTGTCGCATTTACATTCCGTTGAAGTGAATACGAGGTATACATGACACTTCGCAATGAATATTATATCTTATCATGAAACATAGGAATGTGATGCGATATCGCATTATAAGAATCATTAGAACTCTATTGGTACGATACGTAGACATCTGCAAACGCTATTTCCCAGCAAGAGAGTGTCGCACTTACATTCTTTTGAAGTGAATACGAGGTATACATGACACTTCGCAATTTATATTATATCTTATCCTGAAACATAGAAATGAGATGCGATATCGCGTTAAATGAAGCATTAGATCTCCATTGCTTAGAAACGTAGACATCTAAAAACGCTATTCCGTAGCAACGAAGTGTGGGATTTACATTCTTTGGAAGTGTTGACGAGTTATACATAACGCGTCGCAATGATATTACATGTTATCATGATACATAAAAATGGGATGCGATATCGCATTTTATGATGCGTTACAAACCTATTGCTTCGATACGTAGACGTCCACAAACGCTATTCCGTCACAGGGAAGACTGGGATATCCATTCTTTTGAAGTGTGGACGTGGAATACATAACACTTCGCAATGAATTTTTTATCATATCATGAAACAAAGTAATGAGATGCAATATCGCGTTCTAAGAAGCATTAGATCTCTATTGCTACGATACGTAGACATCTGCAAACGCTATTTCCTAGAAAGGAAGTGTCGCATTAACATTCCCTTGAAGTGAATACGAGGTATACATGACACTTCGCAATGAATATTATATCTTATCATGATACATAGAAATTAGATGCGACATCGCGTTTTAAGAAGCGTTAGATCTCTATTGCTACGATACGTAGACATCTGGAAACGCTATTTCCTAGAAAGGAAGTGTCGCATTTACATTCCGTTGAAGTGAATACGAGGTATACATGACACTTCGCAATGAATATTATATCTTATCATGAAGCATAGGAATGTGATGCGATATCGCATTATAAGAATCATTAGAACTCTATTGGTACGATACGTAGACATCTGCAAACGCTATTTCCCAGCAAGAGAGTGTCGCACTTACATTCTTTTGAAGTGAATACGAGGTATACATGACACTTCGCAATTTATATTATATCTTATCCTGAAACATAGAAATGAGATGCGATATCGCGTTAGATGAAGCATTAGATCTCTATTGCTTCGAAACGTATACATCTAGAAACGCTTTACGTAGCATGGAAGTGTGGGATTTATATTCTTTTGAAGTGTTGACGAGATATACAAAACGCGTTGCATTGAAGATTACATCTTATCATGAGACATAGAATTGATAAGCCATATTGCTTTCTATGAAGCATTAGAACTCCATTGCTCCGATATGTAGACATCTAGAAACCCTGTTCCGTAGCAAGTGTGGCATTTACATTGTATTGAATTGTATACGCTGCAGAACCAGAGGACGACTTGTTTGCAACCAACAACAGAATGTGAATTCCGACTCCAGCAAACGTAAAACTAGCAGATTCACAATTTCATCGACCGGCAAATGTGGATATGTTAATCGGCACCGGCCCCGCTTTATCATCCCTTGTCATCGGCCAGTACAAGCTTTCTCCTCGCAACGATTCTGAATTAATCCTCCAAAGGACCCAATTTGGACGGATCATCGGGAGGAGCGTATCCACATAGGCGTCGTGGAGGAGACATCAAACGTTCGTTACAACCCTGAATTTCGAACTTCAAAAATTCTGGGTGCTAGTAGAGGGTCCACACGTACGACAGCTATTTTTCGCGAAGCAGGAATGCGAGCAGTATTTTCACGACCACGTTAAACAGACACGAACCGGTCGTTACATTGTCGCACTGCCGTTCAGTGAAAAGAAGATGCAGTTAGGCGAAACTCGGTCGCGCGCTCTCAACCTTCTTCTTTCGCTCGAACGAAAATTCATGAAAGATCCAGAGCTGAAACGAGAATACTCCACCGTCACCGAGGAATATCTCGAGATGGGACACATGAGCCAGGTAGGGCCACGCGATTCGGATGGCTTCTACCTCATCCACTACGCCGTCATCAAACTGTCCAGCTCAACAACGAAGGTTCGCGTCGTCTTCGATGGATCTGCAAGATCGAGCAGTAGACTGACATTGAACGATACGCTTTTGGCAGGACCAACGATACAGGACGACATATTCGCTTTTCTCATAAGGTTCCGTCAACACACCTATGTCTTAACCGGAGTCATATCGAGAAGATGTATCGGCAGTTCCTCGTAAGACCGGAAGACCGCCGATACCAGCCGATATTGTGACGAGATAACAAGGGAAAGGTGAAAACGTACGAGCTGAACACGATCGCGTTCGGACTATCTTCAGCGCCTTTCCTCGTCATCAGGTATATTCATCAGCTAGCGGACGACGAAAAGGTGAATGCTCCTTTCGCATCGACCGTGCTCCAGCGAGATCTATACGTCGACGATCTCCTAACTGGCACAGATAATTACGAAGACGCTAGACAACTACGGGACCAGGTAATAAAGCTACTTAACGGCGGCAACCTCCACATTCAACAATGGGTCTCGAACGAACCGAAACTTTTAGTAGGACTTCCGGAAGGCGAAATTCACCCAAAGTATTTTGGAGACGCCACAATGAAAGCTCTTGGCGTTTCGTGGCACGCGTAGAACGACCGAATCATCTATTCCGTGGATCCAAACATCGATACGAGGATCACCAAACGCACGATCTTATCCACCATGACAAAAATATTCGACCCGTTAGGTTTACTGGCGCCAGTAATAATAACGGCAAAAATATTTATGCAACACCTTTGGAAACTGCAATTGGCCTGGGACGAATCGCTACCAACTATCCTCCATACAGAATGGTCCACGTACGTGAAGGAAATGCAGTTATATAACGAAACATTCTTCGAGTGACACGTATGCCAATCGAAGGTGCGAAGGGTGGAATTACACAGGTTCTGCGACGCGAGCGAACGAGCATACGGTGCGTGCGTGTATCTACGGTCAGTCGACAATCGCGGACGAATTAAAACGAGACTATTATGCGCGAAATTTCGGGTAGCACCAGTAAAAGTTGTCAGCCTCGCACGTCTCGAACTTTGCGGTGCGGTGCTACTGACGTCATTATTGTCTAACGTCCGAGATAATAATGCACGCCGATTCGACTCGATTAACTTCTGGACGCATTCCACGATAGTTTTAAATTGGCTGCAACTCGAACCAGCCACGCTAAGAGCATTCGTGGCAAATAGAGTGGCCGAAATTCAAACGAGGACCGATAGCGGCACGTCAGGTCAAACGACAATCCAGCGGACCTCATATAGAGAGGACAAACACCGGCGGAATTCTTGAAGCCCTCCATCTGACGTTATGGACCATCGTGATTTGCCGACTATAACAGGGATTGGCCGAAATCTACGTTCAACCTCGATTTGGAAATACCCGATATTCATCCCCATACATGCTTGGCAACGACCATCCGTAGCAACGAAATTCTCGGCCGCTATTCAGACATCGCGAAATTAAGGAGGACCGTCGCGTATTGCCTCCGATTTCGCAAAAATTATTGTAACACAGGACCTCTAACCGTACGAGAGGTCCACGACGCTAGTGATCGGATCTTGAGGCTCGTGAAAGCCTTCGCGTTCGAAAAAGAGATCCGAAATTTGAAGAACGGTACAGAGCTGCATCCAAACAGTAACCGGCTCTCGCTGCAGCCATTCTTAGACAGAACGGGAATTCTACAGGTAGGCGGTCGACTACACAACGCAAACATTCCCTGCGGATAGAAACATCCGATCCTGCTTCCAAGATCGCATCACATCACCGATCTGATCATTCGTCACACGCATTTAGAGGGACATCATTCGGGTATCAATACCACGCTGGCGACACTAAGGCAGAGGTATTGGCCCATTGATGGTAAGAAGTACATCTGGTGCTTCCGCGTAAAACCACCGGCCGTGAAATACGTAATGGGCACTCTACCTGCGTCACGCGAATCCGAATGCCGATCCTTTGATAATTGCGGAACAGATTATTGCGGTCCTTTTTATATCAAGGAAAAACGTTTCCGAAATTGTGCGCGAGTAAAAATATATGTAGCAGTGTTTGTGTGCTTTGCAACGAGAGCGGTCTATCTTGAGATCGTCGGTGACATGACTACCGAAGCGTTCATCGCGGCATTGAAACGCTTCATCGGTCGTAGGGGCATCTGTCGGAACATTTATTCCGACAACGGGACAAAATTTCGTTGAAGTGAATAACGAATTAAGCGCACTGTACCAAAAACTGCAAACGGACGATAAGGTAAGACACTTCCTCACGGGCAAGGGAATATCATGGCATTTCATGCCAGCTCCTTCTCCCAATTTCGGCGGCCTTTGGGAGGCAGCTGTGAAATCGTTTAAACACCACGTCAAACGAGTCGTCGGGGAAGATACGGGTTACATTCGAATAGTTCAATACGTTCGCGATCGAAATCGAAGCGATCCTAACCTCCCGCCCGCTTACTCCATTATCATCCGATCCTAATGGTCCCTAACTCCGACCCACTTCCTGATCGGCACGTAGTTTGCCCGAGACTGATTTCAGCGATACTCCTCGTAACTGATTGTCACACTAGCAACACATCCAGAACGTCCAGCAGGAATTTTGAACCAGGTGGCACAAGGAGTATATACACCATCTGAACGAGCGAAAAAAATGGACCAAGGGCTACCACGAGATCAAGAAAAGATCCCTCGTAGTCTTAAGGGATGACTACGTCCTGCCTTTGCAGTGGCACTGCGGTCGAGTCGAAGAGGTGCACCCAGGTCCAGACAAGATCACCCGAACGGTCACCGTACGGACCAGCCAGGGGGTCTACAATCGCAACGTCAAGCAGTTAACGGAGCTGCCCACATCCCAGACGATAGCGTGAACCATCGACGTCGAGGCGATATTCAGATCAAACCGATTTAGATTGATCGTCACGGTCTCTCAACGGGGAGAACATGTTCCGACCGATGGAACAAATAAAACGTGGGGCCTTCGAAGACTTTATTTATTACACTTTTGTGATGAAAAGGCTATTTTTGAGATTAAGACGTTTTAAGTAATTTCGTAAATATATCTATTGCTTCGATACGTGGACATCTAGATGCGATATCGCGTTTTACCAAGCATTATACCTCTATTGCTTCGATTACTTGACATCTAGTAACGCTATTCCGTCGCTAGGAAGTGTGGGATTTACATTCTCTTGAAGTAATGACGAAAAATATATAACGCGTTGCATTGAATTACATCATAACGTGAACCATAGATTTGAGATACGAAATCGCGTTTTATGAAGAATTGGAACTGTACTGCTTCGATTCGTAGACACCTGGAAGCACTATTCCGTTGCAAGGTAGAGTCGCATTTACATTCCTTTGAAGTGCAGACGAGGTACACATAACGCATTGCATTGAATATTACATCTTATGATGAGACATAGAAATGAGATGCGACATGGCGTTTTATGAAGAGTTAGAACACTATTGCTTCGATACGTAGACATCTAGTAACCCTGTTGCGTAGCAAGGAAGGGCGACATTTACATTCTCTAGAGGTGTAGACGAGACATACATAACGCGTTGCACTGAATATTACATCCTATCGTGAGACATAGAAATGATGTGCGATATCGCGCTTCATAAAGGGTTTGAATTCTATTGCTTCGAAACATAGGCACCTAGGAACTCTGTTCCGGAGCTAGGAGGCGTTGCATTTACATTCTTTAGAATTATCGACAATAAATACATAACGCGTTGCATTGAGTTGCATCTGGCCATGAAACATCGAAATGATTTGCGATATCCGGTTTTATAAAGAATTAGAACTGTATTGCTTCGATACGTAGACGTATGGAAACGCTCATCGACCGCAAGGATGTGTGGGATTTACATTCTCTTGAAGTGTTGACGAGATGTACATAACGTGCTGCATTGAATATTGCATCTTATCATGAGTCATAGAAATGAGATGCCATATCGCGTTTTAGTAATCATTAGAACTCTATTTCTTCCATATGTAGACATCGAGAAGCGCTATTCCGTCGCAAGGAAGTGTGGCACTTTCATTCGATTGAAGTGCTGACGAGATATACATAACGCGTTGCATTGATGTTACATCTTCTCATGAGACATAGAAATGATATGAGATATCGTGTTTCATGAGGCATTAGAACTCTATTGTTTCGATATGTAAACATCTAATACCGTAGCAAATTCCGTAGCAAAGATGTGTGGTGCTTTACATTCTTTTGAAGTGTTTACAAGATATTATCTGCCCTGCACCAGGACGGTGATCGGGCGTGGTTCCTGGCCCAGACTGGTATACCTAGACTGAATCTACCATCTTCCAACCAGTTACACCCACCTCAATGAAACGGGCGATTGAAGAATCCAGATGTGCCGCGGCGCCTTTCCCGCGGGTGCGTCCTTTAGCTACTCCGTTGGTGGGGACGAATCTTAACCGCCGGAGTACCCACGGGGAACCACGGGGAGGCGAACTCACTTCGTGTACGCGATTCGCTCACTCTGACCCTTTTTGAATTAGGATGGATCGGTTTGGCCAAATTTGTAGATGATGCAGACTGCCAGCCTCAGTATCATTCAATTTTCCTCTATGAATGTGGCTCGGACTAGCTTGGGCAAGTGTTGACGGGATGTACATAACGTGTTGTACTGAATTACATCATATCATGAAAAATTGAAATGAGATGCGATATCACGTTATACGATGGAATAGAGCTGTATTGCTTCGATACATAGACATCTAGGAAAGCTATTCCGTAGCAAGGAAGTGTGGCATTTACATTCTTCTTAAGTGTAGACGTGATATACTTAAAGAGTTCCATTGAATGTTACATCTTACCATGGGACATAGAAGTGAGATGCGATATCGCGTTCTATAAAGGAATAGAACAATACTTCTTCGATACGTAAACATCAAGGAACGCTATTCCGTAACATGGAAGTGTAGGATTTACATCCGTTTGATGTATTAGATATACAAAGCACGTAGCGTTGATAGTACATCTTATCATGAGACATAGAAACGAAATGCCATATCGCGTTTCATGAAGCGTTAGAACTCTATTACTTCGATTTGGAGACATCTAGAGATGCTATTCCATAGCAAGGAAGAGTGGGCTTTACAACCTTTTGAAATGTTGACGAGATATAATTAACGCGTTGCATTCAATTAGATCTTATCAGAAAACATATAAATGAGATGCGATATTGCGTTTTATGAAACATTAGAACTCTACTCCTTCGATGCGCAGACATCCAGAAACGTTAGTCCGTCGCATGGAAATGTGGGATTTACATTCTCTTGAAGTATTGAGGAGATATACATACCGCACTGCATTGAATATTACATATAATCATTGGACATAGAAATGAGATACGATATCGCGTCTTGTGAAGCATTAGAACTCTATTGCTTCGATATGTAGACATTTAGGGACGTATTAGGTAGCAAGGAAGAGTGGGCTTTACATTCTTTTGAACTGTTGATAATTAACCCGTTTCATTGAATATTACATCTTATCATGAGACATAAAAGGGCATGAGGCACTGCCCACGTATTAGCGGACGAGACGACGTAGGAACTCTTTCCTCCCCGCGCGTCGAGTACGCTTCATAGAAAGTTCAGAGTTCATCGTGGGTACTTGCACACAGGAGGACGACGGCACGCCTAAGCGCTGGTTCGCTCTACCTTACCGGGATCGACCTTAGTTCAAGACACCCTTGTTACGGCAGAGGTGAAGTAAGAGCGGCTAAGCGTTGGTGCGCTCTAACCGTCCAGCTTCAAGACTGTCGCAGATGAAATAGTGCGAAATAGTAATAATACGCGAGCGTACCCGTGGAATAGAGTCGAAGGAGATTGTAGTATAATAAAGAGACATCGAATCGGGTAAAATTAGTGTATATTCCATGAATACTATCCTAATACAAACACTAAGACTATGTTACTAAATATGAGTACAAAATGAAATAGAGATGAGACTAAGTTATAATAAAGACTTCTCTATGGGAGATGGAATAGAAACGACTGCATTGGAGCTGGTAGCTCGCTGCAGGATACAACGGAGGCAGATTCGATCTGCTCGGTTCGGCGTTCGGATTAGAAGTCTCGTATCGGAAGCACGTTCGCCACCTCCTCGGGTCGCGCCGCGCGCGAGTGTCTGGGCCTTCGCGGTGGGGCAGACGGTGGAGTAGGGCGGCCACTCGGCCCTCGTGATGGGGCGGCCGGTCGGAGTGAGGTGCGGCTCACGTTGAGCGTGAGCCGCGAGCGTCGAGTGTGCGCGCGAGCGCATCGCAGATTATCTCTAATCGAACTTAGAATTCGATGTGTGTGTTGTTGTGTGTATGTACACAGTCGTGTAGCGTGCTTAACCTAAGGTTACACGTATGGAGGGTAAGTATGTAGGTACGTGCTGCTGTACTCTACGTCCTTGTAGCTCTGTCTCCTCGTCCTGAGGCGCCGGGACGCCGTGCGGTCCTCGCACGTATGCTGCGGTTGCAGATGCTGACGGATGAGCGGTTGCTGGACCTGGAGCACGCCGGAGGGTGGCAGGCGTCACGCCTGACGTTACCGTAGACATCTAGAATTACTATTCCGTGGCAAGGTAGTTTGGCATTTACATGCTTCTGAAGTGTAGACGAGATATACATAACACTCCCCAATGAATATTATATCTTATCATGAGAAATAGAAATGAGATGCGATATCGCGTATTAAGAAGCATTAGAACTCTATTGTTTAGATACGTAGACATCTGCAAATGCTATTTCGTAGCAAGGAAGTGTCGCACTTACATTCATATCAAGTGTATGCGAGGTATATATAAGACACTGCAAAGAATATCATATCTTATCATGCAACATAGAAGTGAGATGCGATATCGCATTTTAGGAAGCATTAGAACACTATTGCTACGATACGTAGACATCTGCAAACGCTATTTCCTAGCATGGAAGTGTCGCACTTACATTCATTTGAAGAGAATACGAGATATAGATGACACTTCGCAATGAATATTATATCTTATCATGAAACACAGGAATGAGGTGCTATATTGCGTTTTGAGAATCATTAGAACTCTATTGCTAATATACGTAGACATCTGCAAACTCTATTTCGTACCATTAATATGTCGCACTTACATTCCATTGTAGTGAATACGAGGTATACATAACATTACACAATGAATATTATATCTTATTACGAAACATAGAAGTGAGATGCGATATCGCGATTTACGAAGCGCTAGAACTCTATTGCTACGATGCGTAGACATCTGCAAACGCTATTTCCTAGCATGGAAGTGTCGCATTTACATTCTTTTCAAGTGAATACGAGGTATACATAACACTCCACAATGAATATTATATCTTATCACGAAACATAGAAATGAAATGCGACATCTCGTTTTAAGAAGCATTAGAACTCTCTTGCTACGATACGTAGACATCTGCAAACCCTAATTCCTAGCATGGAAGTGTCGCATTTACATTCCATTGAAGTGAATACGAGGTGTGCATGTCACTTCGCAATGGATATTATATCTTATCTCGAAACATAGAAGTGAGATGCGATATCGCGTTTTTAGAAGCATTAGAACTCTATTGCCACGATACGTAGACATCTGCAAACGCTATTTCCTAGCATGCAAGTGTCGCATTTACATTCTTTTGAAGTGAATACGAGGTATACATGACACTTCGCAATGAATATTATATCTTATCATGAAGCATAGATGTGAGATGCGATATCGCGTTTTAGGAATCATTAGAACTCTATTTCTACGATACGTAGACAACTGCAAGCGATATTTCCTAGCATGGAAGTGTTGCATTTACATTCTCTTGAAGTGGATACGAGATATACATGACACTTCCCAATGAATATTATATCCTATCATGAAACATAGGAATGAGGTTCTATATTACGTTTTGAGAAGCATTAGAACTCTATTGCTAATATACGTAGACATCAGCAAACGCTGTTTCCTAGCATGGAAGTGTCGCATTTACATTCTTTTGAAGTGAATACGAGGTATATACGACAATTCGCAATGAATATTATATCTTATCATGAAACATAGAAATGAGATGCGATATCTCGTTTTAGGAAGCATTAGAACTCTATTGCTACGATACGTAGACATCTGCAAAGGCTATTTCCTAGCATGGAAGTGCCGCATTTACATTCTTTTGAAGTGAGTACGAGGTACACATGACACTTCGCAATGATTATTATATCTTATCATGATACATAGAAGTGAGATGCGATGTCGCGTTTTATGAAGCATTAGAACCCTATTGCTACGATACGTAGACATCTACAAACGCTACTTCCTAGCATGTAAGTGTCGTATTTACATTCTTTTGAAGTGAATACGAGGTATACATGACACTTCGCAATGGATATTATATCTTATCATGAAACACAGAAGTGAGATGCGATATCGCATTTTAAGAATCATTAGATCTCTATTGTTTCGACACGTAGTCATTTGGAACAGCTATTTCCTAGCAAGGAAGTGTCGCATTTACATCCTTTTGAAGTGAATACGAGGTATACATGACACTTAGCAATGAATATTATATCTTATCATGAAACATAGAAGTGAGATGCGATATCGCATTTTAAGAATCATTAGAACTCTATTGTTTCGACACGTAGTCATTTGGAAACGCTATTTCCTAGCAAGGAAGTGTCGCATTTACATCCTTTTGAAGTGAATACGAGGTATACATGACACTTCGCAATGAATATTATATCTTATCATGAAACATAGAAGTGAGATGCGATATCGCGTTTTATGAAACATTGGTACTCTATTGTTTCGACACGTAGTCATCTGGAAACGCTATTTCCTAGCACGGAAGTGTCGCATTTACATCCTTTTGAAGTGAATACGAGGTATACATGACACTTCGCAATGAATATTATATCTGATCATGAAACATAGAAATGAGATGCGACATCTCGTTTTAAGAAGCATTAGAACTCTATTGCTACGATGCGTAGACATCTGCAAACGCTATTTCCTAGCATGTAAGTGTCGCATTTACATTCTTTTGAAGTGAATACGAGATATACATGACACTTCGCAATGAGTATTATATCTTATCATGCAACATTGGAATGAGTTGCAATATCGCTTTTTGAGATGAATTAGAACTCTATTGCTACGATACTTAGACATCTGCAAACGCTATTTCCTAACATGGAAGTGTCGCATTTACATACTTGTGATGTGAGTACTAGGTACACATGACACTTCGCAATGAATATTATATCTTATCATGAAACATAGGAACGAGATGCGATATCGCGTTATGAGAAGCATTAGAACTCTATTGCTAATATACGTAGACATCTGCAAACTCTATTTCCTAGCAAGGAAGTGTCGCATTTACATTCCATTGAAGTGAATACGAGGTATACATGACACTTCGCAATGAATATTTTATCTCATCATGAAGCATAGAAATGAGATGCGATATCGCGTTCTGACAAGCATTGGAACTCTATTGCTACGATACCTAGACAGCTGCAAACGCTATTTCCTAGCAAGGAAGTGTCGCATTTACATTCTTTTGAACTGAATACGAGGTATACATAACACTCCACAATGAATATTGTATCTTATCATGAAACATAGAAATGAGGAGCTATATCGCGTTTTAAGTAGCGTTAGATCTCTATTGCTTCGATACGTAGATATGTGGAAACGCTATTTCGTAGCAAGGAAGTGTCGCGTTTACATTCTTTTGAACTGAATACGAGGTATACATAACACTCCACAATGAATATTATATCTTATCATGAAACATAGAAATGAGGAGCTATATCGCGTTTTAAGTAGCATTAGAACTCTATTGCTTCGATACATAGATATCTGCAAACGCTATTTCCTAGCAAGGAAGTGTCGCATTTACATTCTTTTGAAGTGAATACGAGGTATCACGTCCGGTGAAACTATTTTCCGTTGCTCCGGAGGCTTTACGACACGAGCCTATTTTTCGGTAATTCGGTCCGCGGGAACGCGTTAAGACCGGGTCCGACAATTCGGCTGACGCGACACTAGCGAAAACACTCGCGATAATAAGGGAATGACCCTACCTTTCTATGACTTCTCTCTCGATTTGTACGTAGAATCGTCGTGGAGGATCGTTTTCTGGGATCGTAGGGGATTTCGTTCTGTTGGCTGCTACGGAAATCTCGATCAGTCGCCAGCGAAGAGGAGGACGGCGGTCGGAATTCAGCGGTGATGCTGAATGTGGCATAATCGGCGTGATGCGTCGTGGTGTCTGGATCGGAAGCGTCGACGGTCGCTTCGGAAAGCGGTGTCTGGGCTGGTGCGAAGGCAGGTCGCTGGTATACGAGGGTTCTCGGAACGCCCTCCAAATATTCACGCACAAGTGATCGAATGAAATTCTTCCTACTCGCACGTCGCGTTCTTCGCAAACCGGAAGCACGATTCATTCACCAGGTTTTTCTGTACTTTCGACTAAGATCTGAAGGATAAGCGGCGGTCTCAACGTCACAAAGCCGATTTCTATACTCCTTCAATTTGATGAAGATCAACCCCAGTTGTATGGAGGAACCCGTGGAAGAATTCGTAGTTAAATGTAATGTTAAATGTAGAAATAGTATTATAAACACTTGATAAAATTAATGGATGTGGAAATAGTAGACTTGCTAAAAGAACTTGTACTTGGATATAGTAATAGTAAAAATAAAATATATTCTAGGTTTAAAGTATACAAGAACTGGAATTATTCTAAGTCTAAGACTAAGTTAAAATGGAAATAGAAATACAATGCCTGAACCCCACATTGAGGTGGCTAACGATCTAGAACTAGA
The DNA here is from genome assembly GCF_050948175.1 of Xylocopa sonorina. Lineage (NCBI taxonomy): Eukaryota > Metazoa > Arthropoda > Insecta > Hymenoptera > Apidae > Xylocopa > Xylocopa sonorina. The sequence goes on from NW_027490167.1 coordinate 413,915, forward strand.
GCTTTCGACTCCTTGGTGGGAGATATCGAGTCAGAGTGTGTGCTCTGGAGACGCGTCTCTGACCTCCTCGGTTCGCGGGGCGCTACGGTCGCGGAGGCTCGCGGTAGGGAGATCGCGGTCCCGCGAGTGGGGGACTCGCGTCTCGAGGCGGAGAGCGCGCGGTCCAGCGAGTGGGGAATCGCGGCTCGTGGTGGGGCTAGCGGCGCATGCCGCTGGCCGGACGCATCTTACTTAGTGTAACATAGATCTAGGAATTCTTATATATGCGTCATGATATGGTATGTATGTCCTAGCTTAGAAGTAATATATAGGTTCTAGCAGATCCTGTTCCCGGAATTGGAAAAGACCCCATTCAGGTGATGGGCTGCAGCTACGTCTTCCTGCAGGACGGAATCCTCGGTGCGAGGGAGATAGGACTGCCCGTCCTTGGTGCGGGCGAGACAGGTATACTCGGTGGTGCGAGTGAGACACTGGTGCCCGGTACGAGCGAGACAGGTATACTCGGCGGTGCGAGTGAGGCAGTGGAACTCGGTGTGAGTGAGCGCGTGCAGGTATGCGCGCGCGAACTCTTCCAGTTGCTGGTTCTGCAGGCGAGATTGGCTGGTTGCATGCGTCCAGGGGTTGATGCTGGGGGGTGCGAGGAGGTTCCTTTCTAGGAAATTACGTTCCCAGATATCTCTGTATCGAAGCTATAGAGTACTAATGCCCCTTAAAACGCCATATCGCATCTCATTTCTATGTTTCGTGATAAGATATAATATTCATTGTTGAGTGTTATCTATACCTCGCATTCACTTCAAATGAATGTAAATGCGACACTTCCTTGCTAGGAAATAGCGTCTGTAGATGTGTCGTCTATGTATCGTAGAAATAGAGCTCTAAAGCTTCATAAAACGCGATATCGCATCTCATTTCTATGATTCATGATAAGATATAATATTCATTGCGAAGTGTTATGTATTCCTCGCCTACACTTGAAATGTATGTAAATGCCACACTTCCATTCTAGGAAATAGAGTTGGCAGATGTCTACGTATCGAAGCAATAGAGGTCCAATGCTTCTGAAATCGCGATATCGCATCTCATTTCCATGTTTCATGATGAGATAGAATATTCATTGTGGAGTGTTATGTTTATCTCGTATTCACTACAAAAGAATGTAAATGCGACACTTCTTTGCTAGGAAAAAGCGTTTCCAGATGTCTACGTACCGAAACAATAATGTTCTAACGCTTCTTAAAACGAGATATCGCATCTCATTTCTATGCTTCAAGGTAAGATATAATATTCATTGTGACGTGTCATGTATACCTCGTATTCACTTCAAAAGAATGCAAATGCGACACTTCCTTGCTTTGCAGATGTCTACGTATCGAAGCAATAGATTTCTAATGCTTCTGAAATCGCGATATCGCATCTCATTTCTATGTTTCATGATAGTATATAATATTCATTGCGTAGTGTTGTGTATACCTCGTATTCCTTTCAAAAGAATATAAATGCTACACTTCCTTGCTAGGAAGTAGCGTTTGCAGATGTCTACGTATCGAAGCAATAGAGTTCTAATGCTTCTTAAATCGCCATATCGCATCTCATTTCTATGTTTCATGATAAGATATAATATTTATTGTGCAGTGTTATGTATATCTCGTCTATACTTCAAATGAATGTAAATGCGACACTTCCTTGCCAGGAAATAGCGTTTGCAGATGTCTACGTATCGTAGCATTAGAGTTCTAATGCTTCTCAAAACCCGATAACGCTACTCATTACTATGTTTCATGATAATATATAATACTTATTGTGGAGTGTTATATATACCTCGTATTCACTTCAAAAGAATGTAAATGAGAAACTTCCTTGCTTGGAAATAGCGTTTGCAGATGTCTACGTATCGAACCAATAGTTTTCTAATGCTTCTTAAATCGCGATATCGCATCTCATTTCTATGTTTCATGATAAGATATAATATTCATTGTGCAGTGTTATGTACACCCCGTATTCACTTGAAGAGAATGTAAATGCGACACTTCCTTGCTAGGAAATAGCGTTTGCAGATGCCTGCGTATCGTAGCATTAGTGCTCTAATGCTTCTCAAAACGCGATATCGTTTCTCCTTTCTATGTTTCATGATAATATATAATATTCATTGCTTAGTGTCATGTGTATCTCGTATTCGCTTCAAAAGAATGTAAACGCGACACTTCCTTGCCAGGAAATAGCGTTTGCAGTTGTCTACGTATCGTAGCATCAGAGTTCTAATGCTTCTCAATACCCGATAACGCTACTCATTACTATGTTTCATGATAATATATAATACTTATTGTGGAGTGTTATATATACCTCGTATTCACTTCAAAAGAATGTAAATGAGACACTTCCTTGCTTGGGATTAGCGTTTGCAGATGTCTACGTATCGAAGCAATAGATTTCTAAAGCTTGCTAATTCGCGATATCGCATCTCATATCTATGTTTCATGATAATATATAATATTCACTGCGAAGTGTCATGTATACCTCGCATACACTTCAAATGAATGTGAATGCGACAGTTCCATGCTAGGAAATAGTGTTTGCAGGTATCTACGTATCGAAGCAATGGAGTTCTAATGCTTCTTAAATCGTCAAATCGCATCTCATATCTACGTTTCCTGATAAAATATAATTTTCATTGCGAAGTGGCATGTATACCACGTATTCCGTTCAAAAGAATATAAATGCGACACTTCCTTGCAAGGAAATAGCGTTTGCAGATGTTTAAGGATCGAAGCAATTGTGTTCTAATGCTTCTTAAATCGCGATATCGCATCCCATTTCTATGTTTCCTGATAAGATATAATATTCATTGCGAAGTGTCATGTATACCTCGTATTCCTTTCAAAGGAATGTAAGTGCGACACTTCCTTGCTAGGAAGTAGCGTTTGCAGATGTCTACGTATCGAACCAATAGAATTCTAGTGCTTCTTAAATCGCCATATCGCATCTCATTTCTATGTTTCATGATAAGATATAATATTCACTGTGCAGTGTTATGTATATCTCGTCTATACTTCAAACGAATGCAAATGCGACACTTCCTTGCTAGGAAGTAGCGTTTGCAGATGTCAACGTATCGAACCAATAGATTTCTAATGCTTCTTAAATCGCCATATCGCATCTCATTTCTATGTTTCATGATAAGATATAATATTCATTGTGCAGTGTTATGTATATCTCGTCTATACTTCAAATGGATGTAAATGCGACACTTCCTTGCCAGGAAATAGCGTTTGCAGATGTCTACGTATCGTAGCATTAGAGTTCTAATGCTTCTCAAAACCCGATAACGCTACTCATTACTATGTTTCATGATAATATATAATACTTATTGTGGAGTGTTATATATACCTCGTATTCACTTCAAAAGAATTTAAATGAGACACTTCCTTGCTTGGAATTAGCGTTTGCAGATATCTACGTATCGAAGCAATAGAGTTCTAAAGCTTCGTAAATCGCGATATCGCATCTCATTTCTATGTCTCATGATAAGATATAATGTTCATTGTGCAGTGTTATGAATACCTCGTATTCACTTCAAAGGAATGTAAATGCGACACTTCCTTGCTTGGAAATAGCGTTTGCAGATGTCTACGTATCGAAGCAATAGTTTTCTAATGCTTCTTAAATCGCGATATCGCATCTCATTTCTATGTTTCATGATAAGATATAATATTCATTGTGCAGTGTTATGTATACCCCGTATTCACTTGAAAAGAATGTAAATGCGACACTTCCTTGCTAGGAAGTAGCGTTTGCAGATGCCTGCGTATTGTAGCATTAGTGCTCTAATGCTTCTCAGAACGCGATATCGTTTCTCCTTTCTATGTTTCATGATAATATATAATATTCATTGCTTAGTGTCATGTGTACCTCGCATTCACTTCGAAAGAATGTAAACGCGACACTTCCTTGCCAGGAAATAGCGTTTGCAGATGTCTACGTATCGTAGCATTAGAGTTCTAATGCTTCCCAATACCCGATAACGCTACTCATTACTATGTTTCATGATAATATATAATACTTATTGTGGAGTGTTATATATACCTCGTAATCACTTCAAAAGAATGTAAATGAGACACTTCCTTGCTTGGGATTAGCGTTTGCAGATGTCTACGTATCGAAGCAATAGTGCTCTAATGCTTCTTAAATCGCGATATCGCATCCCATTTCTATGTTTCATGATAGGATATAATATTCATTGTGCAGTGTTATGCTTACCTCGTATTCACTTCAAAAGAATGTAAGTGCGACACTTCCTTGCTAGGAAGTAGCGTTTGCAGATGTCTACGTATCGAAGCAATAGAGTTCTAATGCTTCTTAAATCGTCATATCGCATCTCATTTCTATGTTTCATGATAAGATATAATATTCATTGCGAAGTTTCATGTATACCTCGCATACAATTCAAACGAATGTGAATGGGACAGTTCCTTGCTGGGAAATAGTGTTTGCAGATGTCTCCGTATCGAAGCAATAGAGTGCTAATGGTTCTAAAAAACGAGATGTTGCATCTCATTTCTTTGATTCATGATATGGTATAATATTCATTGCGATGTGTTATGTATTCCTCGTCTACACTTCAAATGAATGTAAATGCGACACCTCCTTGCTAGCAAATAGGGTTTTCAGATATCTACGCGTCGTAACAATAGAGCTCTAATGCTTCTTAATACGGGATATCGCATCTCATTTCTATGTTTCATGATAAGATATAACATTCATTGCGAAGTGTTATGTATACCTCGCATACATATCACATGAATGTAAATGCGACACATCCTTGCTAGGAAATAGTGTTTGCAGATGTCTACGTATCGAAGCAATAGAGTTCTAATGCTTCTTAAAACGAGATATCGCATCTCATTTCTATGATTCATGATATGATATAATATTAATTGGGACGTGTCGTGAATAACTCGTATTCACTTCAAATGAATGTAAATGCGACACTTCTATGCTAGGAAATAGGGTTTTCAGATGTCTATGCGTCGTAACAATAGAGCTCTAATGCTTCTTAATACGGGATATCGCATCTCATTTCTATGTTTCATGATAAGATATAATATTCATTGCGAAGTGTTACGTATACCTCGCATACACTTCAAATGAATGTAAATGTGACACTTCCTTGCTAGGAAATAGTGTTTGCATACGTCTAAGTATCGAAGCAACAGAGTGCTAATGCTTCTTTAAACGGGATATCGCATCTCATTCCTTTGTTTCATGATATGATATAATATTAAATGGGAAGTGTCGTGAATACCTCGCATACACTTCAAATGAGTGTAAATGCTACACTTCCTTGCTAGGAAGTAGCGTTTGCAGATGTCTACGTATCGAACCAATAGATTTCTAATGCTTCTTAATACGAGATATCGCATCACATTTCTATGTTTCATGATAAGGTATAATGGTCATTACGAAGTGCTATGTATACCTCGTCTACACTTCAAATGAATGTAAATGCGACACTTCCTTGCTAGGAAAATGGGGTTTGCAGATGTCAACGCGTCGTAACAATAGAGCTCTAATTCTTCTTCATACGGGATATTGCATCTCATTTCTTTGTTCCATGATATGATATAATATTAATTGGGAAGTGTCGTGAATACATCGTATTCACTTCAAATGAATGTAAATGCGACACTTCCATGCTAGGAAATAGCGTTTGCAGATGTCTCCGTATCGAAGCAATAGAGTGCTAATGGTTTTAAAAAACGAGATGTTGCATCTCATTTCGTTGATTCATGATATGGTATAATATTCATTGCGATGTGTTATGTATTCCTCGTCTACACTTCAAATGAATGTAAATGCGACACTTCCTTGCAAGGAAATAGCGTTTGCAGATGTCTACGTATCGAAGCACTAGATTTCAGATGCTTCTTAAAACGAGATATCGCATCTCATTTCTATGTTTCATGATAAGATGTAATATTCATTGCGAGGTGTTATGTATTCCTCGTCTACACTTCAAATGAATGTAAATGCGACACTTCCTTGCTAGGAAATAGCGTTTGCAGATGTCTACGTATCATAGCAATAGATTTCTAATGCTTCTTAAAACGCGACATCGCATCTCATTCCTATGTTTCATGGTAAGATATAATATGATTTGCGAAGTGTTATGCATTCCTATTCTACACTTCAAATGAATGTAAATGCGACACTTCCTTGCAATGAGATAGCGTTTGCAGATGTCTACGTATCGTAGCAATAGAGTTCTTATGATTCTTAAAACGCCATATCGCATCTCATTTCTATGTTTCATGGTAAGACATAATATGAATTGCGGAGTGTTATGTATTCCTCGTCTACACTTCAAATGAATGTAAATGCGACACTTCCTTGCTAGGAAATAGCGTTCGCAGATGTCTACGTATCGTAGGGATAGAGTTCTAATGCTTCTTAAAACGTGATATCGTATCTCATTTCTATGTTTCATGGTAAGATATAATATGGTTGGCGAAGTGTTATGTATTCCTCGCCTACACTTCAAATGAATGTAAATGCGACACTTCCTTGCTAGGAAATAGCGTTTGCAGATGTCTACGTATCGTAGCAATAGATTTCTAATGCTTCTTAAAACGCGATATCGCATCTCATTTCTATGTTTCATGGTAAGATATAATATGATTTGCGAAGTGTTATGTATTCCTCGTCTACACTTCAAATGAATGTAAATGCGACACTTCCTTGCTAGGAAATAGCGTTTGCAGATGTCTACGTATCATAGCAATAGATTTCTAATGCTTCTTAAAACGCGATATCGCATCTCATTTCTATGTTTCATGGTAAGATATAATATGATTTGCGAAGTGTCACGTATTCCTTGTCTACACTTCAAATGAATGTGAATGCGACACTTCCCTGCTAGGAAATAGCGTTTGCAGATGTCTACGTATCGTAGCAATAGAGTTCTAATGCTTCTTAAAACGCGATATCGCATCTCATTTCTATGTTTCATGGTAGGATATAATATGATTTGCGAAGTGTTATGTATTCCTCGTCTACACTTCAAATGAATGTAAATGCGACACTACCTTGCTAGGAAATAGCGGTTGCTAATGTCTACGTATCGTAGCTATAGAGTTCTAATGCTTCTTAAAACGCTATATCGCATCTCATTCCTATGTTTCATGGTAAGATATAATATGATTTGCGAAGTGTTATGCATTCCTAGTATACAATTCAAATGAATGTAAATGCGACACTTCCTTGCAATGAGATAGCGTTTGCAGATATCTACCTATCGTAGCAATATTGTTCTAATGCTTCTTAAAACGCGATATCGCATCTCATTACTATGTTGCATGATAAGATGTAATATTCATTGTAAAGTGTTATGTATACCTCGTATTCACTTCAGAAGAATGTAAATGCGACACTTCCTTGCAAGGAAATAGCGTTTGCAGATGTCTACGTATCGTAGCAATAGAGTTCTAATGCTTCTTAAAACGCGATATCGCATCTCATTACTATATTGCATGATAAGATATAATATTCATTGTAAAGTGTTATGTATACCTCGTATTCACTTCAGAAGAATGTAAATGCGTACTTCCTTGCAAGGAAATGGCGTTTGCAGATGTCTACGTATCGTAGCAATAGAGTTCTTATGATTCTTAAAACGCGATATCGCATCCCATTTCTATGTTTCATGGTAAGATATAATATGATTTGCGAAGTGTTATGTATTCCTCGTCTACACTTCAAGTGAATGTAAATGCGACACTTCCTTGCAAGGAAATAGCGTTTGCAGATGTCCACCTATCGTAGCAATAGTGTTCTAATGCTTCTTAAAACGCGTTATCGCATCTCGTTTCTATGTTTCATGGTAAGATATAATATGATTTGCGAAGTGTTATGTATTCCTCGTCTACACTTCAAATGAATGTAAATGCGACACTTCCTTCCTAGGAAATAGCGTCTGCAGATGTCTACGTATCGTAGAAATAGAGTTTTAATGCTTCTTAAAACGCGATATCGCATCTCATAACTATGTTGCATGATAAGATATAATATTCATTGTAATGTGTTATGTATACCTCGTATTCACTTCAGAGGAATGTAAATGCGACACTCCCTTGCAAGGAAATAGCGTTTGCAGATGTCTAGGTATCGTAGCAATGGAGTTCTAATGCTTCTTAAAACGCGATATCGCATCTCATTTCTATGTTTCATGGTAAGATATAATATGATTTGCGAAGTGTTATGTATTCCTCGTCTACACTTCAAATGAATGTAAATGCGACACTTCCTTGCTAGGAAATAGCGTTTGCAGATGTCTACGTATCGTAGGGATAGAGTTCTAATGCTTCTTAAAACGTGATATCGTACCTCATTTCTATGTTTCATGGTAAGATATAATATGATGGGCGAAGTGTTATGTATTCCTCGCCTACACTTCAAATGAATGTAATTGCGACACTTCCTTGCTAGGAAGTAGCGTTTGCAGATGTCTACGTATCATAGCAATAGATTTCTAATGCTCCTTAAAACGCGATATCGCATCTCATTTCTGTGTTTCATGGTAAGATATAATATGATTTGCGAAGTGTCATGTATTCCTTGTCTACACTTCAAATGAATGTAAATGCGACACTTCCTTGCTAGGAAATAGCGTTTGCAGATGTCTACGTATCATAGCAATAGAGTTCTAATGCATCTTAAAACGCGATATCGCATCTCATTTCTATGTTTCATGGTAAGATATAATATGATTTGCGAAGTGTTATGCATTCCTAGTCAACAATTCAAATGAATGTAAATGCGACACTTCCTTGCAATGAGATAGCGTTTGCAGATATCTACCTATCGTAGCAATATTGTTCCAATGCTTCTTAAAACGCGATATCGCATCTCATTACTATGTTGCATGATAAGATGTAATATTCATTGTAAAGTGTTATGTCTACCTCGTATTCATTTCAGAGGAAAGTAAATGCGACACTTCCTTGGAAGGAAATAGTGTTTGCAGATGTCTGCGTATCGCAGCAATAGAGTTCTAATGCTTCTTAAAACGCGATATCGCATCTCATTACTTGGTTGCATGATAAGATATAATATGATTTGCGAAGTGTCATGTATTCCTCGTCTACACTTCAAATGAATGTAAATGCGACACTTCCTTGCTAGGAAATAGCGTCTGCAGATGTCTAGCTATCGTAGCAATAGAGTTCTAATGCTTCTTAAAACGCGATATCGCATCTCATTTCTATGTTTCATGGTAAGATATAATATGATTTGCGAAGTGTTATGTATTCCTAGTCTACACTTCAAAGGAATGTAAATGCGACACTTCCTGGCAAGGAAATAGCGTTTGCAGATGTCTACGTATCGTAGCAATAGAGTTCTTATGATTCTTAAAACGCGATATCGCATCTCATTTCTATGTTTCATGGTAAGATATAATATGATTTGCGATGTGTCATGTATTCCTCGTCTACACTTGAAATGAATGTAAATGCGACACTTCCTTGCTAGGAAATAGCGTTTGCAGATGTCTAGGTATCGTAGCAATAGTGTTCTAATGCTTCTTAAAACGCGGTATCGCATCTCATTTCTATGTTTCATGGTAAGATATAATATGATTTGCGAAGTGTCATGTATTCCTCGTCTACACTTCAAATGAATGTAAATGCGACACTTCCTTGCTAGGAAATAGCGTCTGCAGATGTCTAGCTATCGTAGCAATAGAGTTCTAATGCTTCTTAAAACGCGATATCGCATCTCATTTCTATGTTTCATGGTAAGATATATTATGATTTGCGAAGTGTTATGTATACCTAGTCTACACTTCAAATGAATGTAAATGCGACACTTCCTGGCAAGGAAATAGCGTTTGCAGATGTCTACGTATCGTAGCAATAGAGTTCTTATGATTCTTAAAACGCGATATCGCATCTCATTTCTATGTTTCATGGTAAGATATAATATGATTTGCGAAGTGCTATGTATTCCTCGTCTACACTTCAAATGAATGTAAATGCGACACTTCTTTGCAAGGAAATAGCGTTTGCAGATGTCTACGTATCGTAGCAATAGATTTCTAATGCTTCTTAAAACGCGATATCGCATCTCATTTCTATGTTTCATCGTAAGATATAATATGATTTGCGATGTGTCATGTATTCCACGTCTACACTTCAAATGAATGTAAATGCGACACTTCCTTGCTAGGAAATAGCGTTTGCAGATGTCTAGGTATCGTAGCAATAGTGTTCTAATGCTTCTTAAAACGCGGTATCGCATCTCATTTCTATGTTTCATGGTAAGATATAATATGATTTGCGAAGTGTTATGTATTCCTCGTCTACACTTCAAATGAATGTATATGCGACACTTCCTTGCAAGGAAATAGCGTTTGCTAATGTCTACCTATCGTAGCAATAGTGTCCTAATGCTTCTGAAAACGCGATATCGCATCTCATTTCTATGTTTCATGGTAAGATATAATATGATTTGCGATGTGTCATGTATTCCTCGTCTACACTTGAAATGAATGTAAATGCGACACTTCCTTGCTAGGAAATAGCGTTTGCAGATGTCTAGGTATCGTAGCAATAGTGTTCTAATGCCTCTTAAAACGCGGTATCGCATCTCATTTCTATGTTTCATGGTAAGATATAATATGATTTGCGAAGTGTCATGTATTCCTCGTCTACACTTCAAATGAATGTAAATGCGACACTTCCTTGCTAGGAAATAGCGTCTGCAGATGTCTAGCTATCGTAGCAATAGAGTTCTTATGATTCTTAAAACGCGATATCGCATCTCATTTCTATGTTTCATGGTAAGATATAATATGATTTGCGAAGTGCTATGTATTCCTCGTCTACACTTCAAATGAATGTAAATGCGACACTTCTTTGCAAGGAAATAGCGTTTGCAGATGTCTACGTATCGTAGCAATAGATTTCTAATGCTTCTTAAAACGCGATATCGCATCTCATTTCTATGTTTCATCGTAAGATATAATATGATGTGCGATGTGTCATGTATTCCACGTCTACACTTCAAATGAATGTAAATGCGACACTTCCTTGCTAGGAAATAGCGTTTGCAGATGTCTAGGTATCGTAGCAATAGTGTTCTAATGCTTCTTAAAACGCGGTATCGCATCTCATTTCTATGTTTCATGGTAAGATATAATATGATTTGCGAAGTGTTATGTATTCCTCGTCTACACTTCAAATGAATGTATATGCGACACTTCCTTGCAAGGAAATAGCGTTTGCTAATGTCTACCTATCGTAGCAATAGTGTCCTAATGCTTCTGAAAACGCGATATCGCATCTCATTTCTATGTTTCATGGTAAGAAATAACATGATTTGCTAAGTGTTATGTATTCCTCGTCTACACTTCAAATGAATGTAAATGCGACACTTCCTTGCAAGGAGATAGCGTTTGCAGATGTCTACCTATCGTAGCAATAGTGTTCTATTGCTTCTTAAAACGCGATATCGCATCTCATTTCTATGTTTCATGGTAAGATATAATATGATTTGCGAAGTGTTATGTATTCCTCGTCTACACTTCAAATGAATGATAATGCGACACTTCCTTGCACGGAAATAGCGTTTGCTGATGTCTACGTATCGTAGCAATAGAGTTCTTATGCTTCTTAAAACGCGATATCGCATCTCATTTCTATGTTTCATGGTAAGATATAATATGATTTGCGAAGTGCTATGTATTCCTCGTCTACACTTCAAATGAATATAAATGCGACACTTCCTGGCAAGGAAATAGCGTTTGCAGATGTCTACGTATCGTAGCAATAGAGTTCTTATGATTCTTAAAACGCGATATCGCACCTCATTTCTATGTTTCATGGTAAGATATAATATGATTTGCGAAGTGCTATGTATTCCTCGTCTACACTTCAAATGAATGTAAATGCGACACTTCTTTGCAAGGAAATAGCGTTTGCAGATGTCTACGTATCGCAGCAATAGATTTCTAATGCTTCTTAAAACGCGATATCGCATCTCATTCCTATGTTTCATGGTAAGATATAATATGATTGGCGAAGTGTTATGTATTCCTCGCCTACACTTCAAATGTATGTAAATGCGACACCTCCTTGCTAGGAAATAGCGTTTGCAGATGTCTACGTATCGTAGCAATAGTGTTCTAATGCTTCTTAAAACGCGATATCGCTCCTCATTTCTATGTTTCATGGTAAGATATAATATGATTTGCGAAGTGTTATGTATTCCTAGTCTACACTTCAAATGAATGTAAATGCGACACTTCCTGGCAAGGAAATAGCGTTTGCAGATGTCTACGTATCGTAGCAATAGAGTTCTTATGATTCTTAAAACGCGATATCGCACCTCATTTCTAGGTTTCATGGTAAGATATAATATGATTTGCGAAGTGCTATGTATTCCTCGTCTACACTTCAAATGAATGTAAATGCGACACTTCTTTGCAAGGAAATAGCGTTTGCAGATGTCTACGTATCGTAGCAATAGATTTCTAATGCTTCTTAAAACGCGATATCGCATCTCATTTCTATGTTTCATGGTTAGATATAATATGATTTGCGATGTGTCATGTATTCCTCGTCTACACTTCAAATGAATGTAAATGCGACACTTCCTTGCTAAGAAATAGCGTTTGCAGATGTCTAGGTATCGTAGCAATAGTGTTCTAATGCTTCTTAAAACGCGGTATCGCATCTCATTTCTATGTTTCATGGTAAGATATAATATGATTTGCGAAGTGTCATGTATTCCTCGTCTACACTTCAAATGAATGTGAATGCGACACTTCCCTGCTAGGAAATAGCGTTTGCAGATGTCTACGTATCGTAGCAATAGTGTTCTAATGCTTCTTAAAACGCGATATCGCGTCTCATTTCTATGTTTCATGGTAGGTTATAATATGATTTGCGAAGTGTTATGTATTCCTCGTCTACACTTCAAATGAATGTAAATGCGACACTACCTTGCTAGGAAATAGCGTTTGCAGATGTCTACGTATCGTAGCAATAGAGTTCTAATGCTTCTTAAAAGGCGATATCGCACCTCATTTCTATGTTTCATGGTAAGATATAATATGATTTGCGAAGTGTTATGCATTCCTAGTCTACACTTCAAATGAATGTAAATGCGACACTTCCTTGCAATGATATAGCGTTTGCAGATATCTACCCATCGTAGCAATATTGTTCTAATGCTTCTTTAAACGCGATATCGCATCTCATTTCTATGTTCCATGGTAAGATATAATATGATTTGCGAAGTGTCATGTATTCCTCGTCTACACTTCAAATGAATGTGAATACGACACTTCCCTGCTAGGAAATAGCGTTTGCAGATGTCTACGTATAGTAGCAATAGATCTCTAATGCTTCTTAAAACGCGATATCGCATCTCATTTCTATGTTTCATGGTAAGATATAATATGATATGCGAAGTGTCATGTATTCCTCGTCTACACTTCAAATGAATGTAAATGCGACACTTCCTTGCTAGGAAATAGCGTTTGCAGATGTCTACGTATCGTAGCAATAGAGTTCTTCTGATACTTAAAACGCGATATAGCATCTCATTTCTATGTTTCATGGTAAGAAATAATATGATTTGCGAAGAGTTATGTATTCCTCGTCTACACTTCAAATGAATGTGAATGCGACACTTCCTTGCAAGGAAATAGCGTTCGCAGATGTCTACGTATCGTAGCAATAGAGTTCTTATGCTTCTTAAAACGCGATATCGCATCTCATTTCTATGTTTCATGGTAAGATATAATATGATTTGCGAAGTGTCATGTATTCCTCGTCCACACGTCAAATAAATGTAAATGCGACACTTCCTTGCTAGGCAATAGCGTCTGCAGATGTCTAGGTATCGTAGAAATAGAGTTCTAATGCTTCTTAAAACGCGATGTCGCATCTCGTTTCTATGTTTCATGGTAAGATATAATATGATTTGCGAGGTGTTATGTATTCCTAGTCTACACTTCAAATGAATGTAAATGCGACACTTCCTTGCAAGGAAATAGCGTTTGCAGATATCTACGTATCGTAGCAATAGGGTTCTTATGATTCTTAAAACGCGATATCGCATCTCATTTCTATGTTTCATGGTAAGATATAATATGATTTGCGAAGTGTTATGTATTCCTCGTCTACACTTCAAATGAATGATAATGCGACACTTCGTGGCACGGAAATAGCGTTCGCAGATGCCTACGAATCGTAGCAATAGATTTCTAATGCTTCTTAAAACGCGATATCGCATCTCATTTCTATGTTTCATGGTAAGATATAATATGATTTGCGATGTGTCATGTATTCCTCGTCTACACTTCAAATGAATGTAAATGCGACACTTCCTTGCTAGGAAATAGCGTTTGCAGATGTCTAGGTATCGTAGCAATAGTGTTCTAATGCTTCTTAAAACGTGATATCGCATCTCATTTCTATGTTTCATGGTAAGATATAATATGATTTGCGAAGTTTTATGTATTCCTCGTCTACACTTCAAATGAATGAATATGCGACACTTCCTTGCAAGGAAATAGCGTTTGCAGATGTCTACGTATCGTAGCAATAGAGTTCTTATGATACTTAAAACGCGATATCGCATCTCATTTCTATGTTTCATGGTAAGATATAATATGATTTGCGAAGAGTTATGTATTCCTCGTCTACACTTCAAATGAATGTCAATGCGACACTTCCTTGCAAAGAAATATCGTTTGCAGATGTCTACGTATCATAGCAATAGAGTTCTTATTCTTCTTAAAACGCGATATCGCAACTCATTTCTATGTTTCATGGTAAGATATAATATGATTTGCGAAGTGTTATGCATTCCTAGTCTACACTTAAAATGAATGTAAATGCGACACTTCCTTGCTAGGAAATAGCGTTTGCAGATACGTACCTATCGTAGCAATATTGTTCTAATTCTTCTTAAAACGCGATATCGCATCTCATTACTATATTGCATGATAAGATATAATATTCATTGTAAAGTGTTATGTATACCTCGTATTCACTTCAGAAGAATTTAAATGCGCACTTCCTTGCAAGGAAATAGCGTTTGCAGATGTCTACGTATCGTAGCAATAGAGTTCTTATGATTCTTAAAACGCGATATCGCATCTCATTTCTATGTTTCATGGTAAGATATAACATGATTTGCGAAGTGTTATGTATTCCTCGTCTACACTTCAAATGAATGTAAATGCGACACTTCCTTGCTAGGAAATAGCGTTTGCAGATGTCTACGTATCGTAGCTATAGAGTTCCAATGCTTCTTAAAACACGATATCGCATCTCATTTCTATGTTTCAGGGTAAGATATAATATGATTTGCGAAGTGTTATGTATTCCTCGTCTAGACTTCAAATGAATGTAATTGCGACACTTCCTTGCAAGGAAGTAGCGGTTGCAGATGTCTACGTATCGTAGCAATAGAGCTCTAATGCTTCTTAAAACGCGATGTCGCATCTCAATTCTATGTTTCATGGTAAGATATAATATGATTTGCGAAGTTTTATGTATTCCTCGTCTACACTTCAAATGAATGTAAATGCGACACTTCCTTGCTAGGAAATAGCGTTTGCAGATGTCCACGTATCGTAGCAATAGAGTTCTTATGCTTCTTAAAACGCGATATCGCATCTCATTTCTATGTTTCATGGTAAGATATAATATGATTTGCGAAGTTTTATGTATTCCTCGTCTACACTTCAAATGAATGAATATGCGACACTTCCTTGCAAGGAAATAGCGTTTGCAGATGTCTACGTATCGTAGCAATAGAGTTCTTATGATACTTAAAACGCGATATCGCATCTCATTTCTATGTTTCATGGTAAGATATAATATGATTTGCGAAGAGTTATGTATTCCTCGTCTACACTTCAAATGAATGTAAATGCGACACATCCTTGCTAGGAAATAGCGTTTGCAGATGTCTACGTATCGTAGGGATAGAGTTCTAATGCTTCTTAAAACGTGATATCGTATCTCATTTCTATGTTTCATGGTAAGATATAATATGATTGGCGAAGTGTTATGTATTCCTCGCCTACACTTCAAATGAATGTAAATGCGACACTTCCTTGCTAGGAAATAGCGTTTGCAGATGTCTACGTATCGTAGCAATAGTGTTCTAATGCTTCTTAAAACGCGATATCGCAACTCATTTCTATGTATCATGGTAGGATATAATATGATTTGCGAAGTGTTATGCATTCCTAGTCTACACTTAAAATGAATGTAAATGCGACACTTCCTTGCAATGAGATAGCGTTTGCAGATATCTACCTATCGTAGCAATATTGTTCTAATGCTTCTTAAAACGCGATATCGCATCTCATTACTATGTTGCATGATAAGATATAATATTCATTGTAAAGTGTTATGTATACCTCGTTTTCACTTCAGAAGAATGTAAATGCGACACTTCCTTCCAAGGAAATAGCGTTTGCAGATGTCTACGTATCGTAGCAATAGAGTTCTAATGCTTCTTAAAACGCGATATCGCATCTCATTACTATATTGCATGATAAGATATAATATTCATTGTAAAGTGTTATGTATACCTCGTATTCACTTCAGAAGAATGTAAATGCGCACTTCCTTGCAAGGAAATAGCGTTTGCAGATGTCTACGTATCGTAGCAATAGGGTTCTTATGATTCTTAAAACGCGATATCGCATCTCATTTCTATGTTTCATGGTAAGATATAATATGATTTGCGAAGTGTTATGTATTCCTCGTCTACACTTCAAATGAATGATAATGCGACACTTCGTGGCACGGAAATAGCGTTTGCAGATGTCTACGTATCGTAGCAATAGAGTTCTTATGCTTCTTAAAACGCGATATCGCATCTCATTTCTATGTTTCATGGTAAGATATAATATGATTTGCGAAGTGTCATGTATTCTTCGTCTACACTTCAAATGAATGTAAATGCGACACTTCCGTGCAATGAGGTAGCGTTTGCAGATGTCTACGTATCGTAGCAATAGAGTTCTTATGATTCTTAAAACGCGATATCGCATCTCATTTCTATGTTTCATGGTAAGACATAATGTGAATTGCGGAGTGTTATGTATTCCTCGTCTACACTTCAAATGAATGTAAATGCGACACTTCCTTGCAAGGAAATAGCGTTTGCAGATGTCTACGTATCGTAGCAATAGGGTTCTTATGATTCTTAAAACGCGATATCGCATCTCATTTCTATGTTTCATGGTAAGATATAATATGATTTGCGAAGTACTATGTATTCCTCGTCTACACTTCAAATGAATGTAAATGCGACACTTTCTTGCAAGGAAGTAGCGTTTGCAGATGCCTACGAATCGTAGCAATAGATTTCTAATGCTTCTTAAAACGCGATATCGCATCTCATTTCTATGTTTCATGGTAAGATATAATATGATTTGCGATGTGTCATGTATTCCTCGTCTACACTTCAAATGAATGTAAATGCGACACTTCCTTGCTAGGAAATAGCGTTTGCAGATGTCTAGGTATCGTAGCAATAGTGTTCTAATGTTTCTTAAAACGCGGTATCGCATCTCATTTCTATGTTTCACGGTAAGATATAATATGATTTGCGAAGTGTTATGTATTCCTCGTCTACACTTCAAATGAATGATAATGCGACACTTCGTGGCACGGAAATAGCGTTTGCAGATGTCTACGTATCGTAGCAATAGAGTTCTTATGCTTCTTAAAACGCGATATCGCATCTCATTTCTATGTTTCATGGTAAGACATAATATGATTTGCGAAGTTTTATGTATTCCTCGTCTACACTTCAAATGAATGAATATGCGACACTTCCTTGCAAGGAAATAGCGTTTGCAGATGTCTAGGTATCGTAGCAATAGTGTTCTAATGCTTCTTAAAACGCGGTATCGCATCTCATTTCTATGTTTCACGGTAAGATATAATATGATTTGCGAAGTGTTATGTATTCCTCGTCTACACTTCAAATGAATGTAAATGCGACACTTCCTTGCTAGGAAATAGCGTTTGCAGATGTCTACGTATCGTAGGGATAGAGTTCTAATGCTTCTTAAAACGTGATATCGTATCTCATTTCTATGTTTCATGGTAAGATATAATATGATTTGCGAAGTGTTATGTATTCCTCGTCTACACTTCAAATGAATATAATGCGACACTTCCTTGCTAGGAAATAGCGTTTGCAGATGTCTACGTATCGTAGCAATAGAGTTCTTATGATTCTTAAAACGCGATATCGCATCTCATTTCTATGTTTCATGGTAAGATATAACATGATTTGCGAAGTGTTATGTATTCCTCGTCTACACTTCAAATGAATGTAAATGCGACACTTCCTTGCTAGGAAATAGCGTTTGCAGATGTCTACGTATCGTAGCTATAGAGTTCCAATGCTTCTTAAAACACGATATCGCATCTCATTTCTATGTTTCAGGGTAAGATATAATATGATTTGCGAAGTGTTATGTATTCCTCGTCTAGACTTCAAATGAATGTAATTGCGACACTTCCTTGCAAGGAAGTAGCGGTTGCAGATGTCTACGTATCGTAGCAATAGAGTTCTAATGCTTCTTAAAACGCGATATCGCATCTCATTACTATGTTGCATGATAAGATATAATATTCATTGTAAAGTGTTATGTATACCTCGTATTCACTTCAGAAGAATGTAAATGCGACACTTCCTTGCAAGGATATAGCGTTTGCAGATGTCTAGGTATCGTAGCAATAGAGTTCTAATGCTTCTTAAAACGCGATGTCGCATCTCAATTCTATGTTTCATGGTAAGATATAATATGATTTGCGAAGTGTTACGTATTCCTCGTCTACACTTCAAATGAATGTAAATGCGACACTTCCTTGCTAGGAAATAGCGTTTGCAGATGTCTACGTATCGTAGGGATAGAGTTCTAATGCTTCTTAAAACGTGATATCGTATCTCATTTCTATGTTTCATGGTAAGATATAATATGATTGGCGAAGTGTTATGTATTCCTCGCCTACACTTCAAATGAATGTAAATGCGACACTTCCTTGCTAGGAAATAGCGTTTGCAGATGTCCACGTATCGTAGCAACAGAGTTCTTATGCTTCTTAAAACGCGATATCGCATCTCATTTCTATGTTTCATGGTAAGATATAATATGATTTGCGAAGTTTTATGTATTCCTCGTCTACACTTCAAATGAATGAATATGCGACACTTCCTTGCAAGGAAATAGCGTTTGCAGATGTCTACGTATCGTAGCAATAGAGTTCTTATGATACTTAAAACGCGATGTCGCATCTCATTTCTATGTTTCATGGTAAGATATAATATGATTTGCGAAGAGTTATGTATTCCTCGTCTACACTTCAAATGAATGTAAATGCGACACATCCTTGCTAGGAAATAGCGTTTGCAGATGTCTACGTATCGTAGGGATAGAGTTCTAATGCTTCTTAAAACGTGATATCGTATCTCATTTCTATGTTTCATGGTAAGATATAATATGATTGGCGAAGTGTTATGTATTCCTCGCCTACACTTCAAATGAATGTAAATGCGACACTTCCTTGCTAGGAAATAGCGTTTGCAGATGTCTACGTATCGTAGCAATAGTGTTCTAATGCTTCTTAAAACGCGATATCGCAACTCATTTCTATGTATCATGGTAGGATATAATATGATTTGCGAAGTGTTATGCATTCCTAGTCTACACTTAAAATGAATGTAAATGCGACACTTCCTTGCAATGAGATAGCGTTTGCAGATATCTACCTATCGTAGCAATATTGTTCTATTGCTTCTTAAAACGCGATATCGCATCTCATTACTATGTTGCATGATAAGATATAATGTTCATTGTAAAGTGTTATGTATACCTCGTTTTCACTTCAGAAGAATGTAAATGCGACACTTCCTTCCAAGGAAATAGCGTTTGCAGATGTCTACGTATCGTAGCAATAGAGTTCTAATGCTTCTTAAAACGCGATATCGCATCTCATTACTATATTGCATGATAAGATATAATATTCATTGTAAAGTGTTATGTATACCTCGTATTCACTTCAGAAGAATGTAAATGCGCACTTCCTTGCAAGGAAATAGCGTTTGCAAATGCCTACGTATCGTAGCAATAGGGTTCTTATGATTCTTAAAACGCGATATCGCATCTCATTTCTATGTTTCATGGTAAGATATAATATGATTTGCGAAGTGCTATGTATTCCTCGTCTACATTTCAAATGAATGTAAATGCGACACTTCCTTGCAAGGAAGTAGCGTTTGCAGATGCCTACGAATCGTAGCAATAGATTTCTAATGCTTCTTAAAACGCGATATCGCATCTCATTTCTATGTTTCATGGTAAGATATAATATGATTTGCGATGTGTCATGTATTCCTCGTCTACACTTCAAATGAATGTAAATGCGACACTTCCTTGCTAGGAAATAGCGTTTGCAGATGTCTAGGTATCGTAGCAATAGTGTTCTAATGCTTCTTAAAACGCGGTATCGCATCTCATTTCTATGTTTCACGGTAAGATATAATATGATTTGCGAAGTGTTATGTATTCCTCGTCTACACTTCAAATGAATGTAAATGCGACACTTCCTTGCTAGGAAATAGCGTTTGCAGATGTCTACGTATCGTAGGGATAGAGTTCTAATGCTTCTTAAAACGTGATATCGTATCTCATTTCTATGTTTCATGGTAAGATATAATATGATTTGCGAGGTGTTATGTATTTCTCGTCTACACTTCAAATGAATGTAAATGCGATACTTCCTTGCAAGGAAATAGCGTTTGCAGATTTCTACGTATCGTAGCAATAGATTTCTAATGCTTCTTAAAACGCGATATCGCATCTCATTTCTATGTTTCATGGTAAGATATAATATGATTGGCGAAGTGTTATGTATTCCTCGCCTACACTTCAAATGTATGTAAATGCGACACCTCCTTGCTAGGAAATAGCGTTTGCAGATGTCTACGTATCGTAGCAATAGTGTTCTAATGCTTCTTAAAACGCGATATCGCTTCTCATTTCTATGTTTCATGGGAAGATATAATATGATTTGCGAAGTGTTATGTATTCCTCGTCTACACTTCAAATGAATGTAAATGCGACACTTCCTTGCTAGGAAATAGCGTTTGCAGATGTCCACGTATCGTAGCAATAGAGTTCTTATGCTTCTTAAAACGCGATATCGCATCTCATTTCTATGTTTCATGGTAAGATATAATATGATTTGCGAAGTTTTATGTATTCCTCGTCTACACTTCAAATGAATGAATATGCGACACTTCCTTGCTAGGAAATAGCGTTTGCAGATGTCTACGTATCGTAGCAATAGAGTTCTTATGATTCTTAAAACGCGATATCGCATCTCATTTCTATGTTTCATGGTAAGACATAATGTGAATTGCGGAGTGTTATGTATTCCTCGTCTACACTTCAAATGAATGTAAATGCGACACTTCCTTGCAAGGAAATAGCGTTTGCAGATGTCTACGTATCGTAGCAATAGGGTTCTTATGATTCTTAAAACGCGATATCGCATCTCATTTCTATGTTTCATGGTAAGATATAATATGATTTGCGAAGTGCTATGTATTCCTCGTCTACACTTCAAATGAATGTAAATGCGACACTTCCTTGCAAGGAAGTAGCGTTTGCAGATGCCTACGAATCGTAGCAATAGATTTCTAATGCTTCTTAAAACGCGATATCGCATCTCATTTCTATGTTTCATGGTAAGATATAATATGATTTGCGATGTGTCATGTATTCCTCGTCTACACTTCAAATGAATGTAAATGCGACACTTCCTTGCTAGGAAATAGCGTTTGCAGATGTCTAGGTATCGTAGCAATAGTGTTCTAATGCTTCTTAAAACGCGGTATCGCATCTCATTTCTATGTTTCACGGTAAGATATAATATGATTTGCGAAGTGTTATGTATTCCTCGTCTACACTTCAAATGAATGATAATGCGACACTTCGTGGCACGGAAATAGCGTTTGCAGAAGTCTACGTATCGTAGCAATAGAGTTCTTATGCTTCTTAAAACGCGATATCGCATCTCATTTCTATGTTTCATGGTAAGATATAATATGATTTGCGAAGTGTCATGTATTCTTCGTCTACACTTCAAATGAATGTAAATGCGACACTTCCGTGCAATGAGGTAGCGTTTGCAGATGTCTACGTATCGTAGCAATAGAGTTCTTATGATTCTTAAAACGCGATATCGCATCTCATTTCTATGTTTCATGGTAAGACATAATGTGAATTGCGGAGTGTTATGTATTCCTCGTCTACACTTCAAATGAATGTAAATGCGACACTTCCTTGCAAGGAAATAGCGTTTGCAGATGTCTACGTATCGTAGCAATAGGGTTCTTATGATTCTTAAAACGCGATATCGCATCTCATTTCTATGTTTCATAGTAAGATATAATATGATTTGCGAAGTGCTATGTATTCCTCGTCTACATTTCAAATGAATGTAAATGCGACACTTCCTTGCAAGGAAGTAGCGTTTGCAGATGCCTACGAATCGTAGCAATAGATTTCTAATGCTTCTTAAAACGCGATATCGCATCTCATTTCTATGTTTCATGGTAAGATATAATATGATTTGCGATGTGTCATGTATTCCTCGTCTACACTTCAAATGAATGTAAATGCGACACTTCCTTGCTAGGAAATAGCGTTTGCAGATGTCTAGGTATCGTAGCAATAGTGTTCTAATGCTTCTTAAAACGCGGTATCGCATCTCATTTCTATGTTTCACGGTAAGATATAATATGATTTGCGAAGTGTTATGTATTCCTCGTCTACACTTCAAATGAATGTAAATGCGACACTTCCTTGCTAGGAAATAGCGTTTGCAGATGTCTACGTATCGTAGGGATAGAGTTCTAATGCTTCTTAAAACGTGATATCGTATCTCATTTCTATGTTTCATGGTAAGATATAATATGATTTGCGAAGTGTTATGTATTTCTCGTCTACACTTCAAATGAATGTAAATGCGATACTTCCTTGCAAGGAAATAGCGTTTGCAGATTTCTACGTATCGTAGCAATAGATTTCTAATGCTTCTTAAAACGCGATATCGCATCTCATTTCTATGTTTCATGGTAAGATATAATATGATTGGCGAAGTGTTATGTATTCCTCGCCTACACTTCAAATGTATGTAAATGCGACACCTCCTTGCTAGGAAATAGCGTTTGCAGATGTCTACGTATCGTAGCAATAGTGTTCTAATGCTTCTTAAAACGCGATATCGCTTCTCATTTCTATGTTTCATGGGAAGATATAATATGATTTGCGAAGTGTTATGTATTCCTCGTCTACACTTCAAATGAATGTAAATGCGACACTTCCTTGCTAGGAAATAGCGTTTGCAGATGTCCACGTATCGTAGCAATAGAGTTCTTATGCTTCTTAAAACGCGATATCGCATCTCATTTCTATGTTTCATGGTAAGATATAATATGATTTGCGAAGTTTTATGTATTCCTCGTCTACACTTCAAATGAATGAATATGCGACACTTCCTTGCAAGGAAATAGCGTTTGCAGATGTCTACGTATCGTAGCAATAGAGTTCTTATGATACTTAAAACGCGATATCGCATCTCATTTCTATGTTTCATGGTAAGATATAATATGATTTGCGAAGAGTTATGTATTCCTCGTCTACACTTCAAATGAATGTCAATGCGACACTTCCTTGCAAAGAAATAGCGTTTGCAGATGTCTACGTATCATAGCAATAGAGTTCTTATTCTTCTTAAAACGCGATATCGCAACTCATTTCTATGTTTCATGGTAAGATATAATATGATTTGCGAAGTGTTATGCATTCCTAGTCTACACTTAAAATGAATGTAAATGCGACACTTCCTTGCTAGGAAATAGCGTTTGCAGATACGTACCTATCGTAGCAATATTGTTCTAATGCTTCTTAAAACGCGATATCGCATCTCATTACTATGTTGCATGATAAGATATAATATTCACTGTAAAGTGTTATGTATACCTCGTATTCACTTCAGAAGAATGTAAATGCGACACTTCCTTCCAAGGAAATAGCGTTTGCAGATGTCTACGTATCGTAACAATAGAGTTCTAATGCTTCTTAAAACGCGATATCGCATCTCATTACTATATTGCATGATAAGATATAATATTCATTGTAAAGTGTTATGTATACCTCGTATTCACTTCAGAAGAATTTAAATGCGCACTTCCTTGCAAGGAAATAGCGTTTGCAGATGTCTACGTATCGTAGCAATAGAGTTCTTATGATTCTTAAAACGCGATATCGCATCTCATTTCTATGTTTCATGGTAAGATATAACATGATTTGCGAAGTGTTATGTATTCCTCGTCTACACTTCAAATGAATGTAAATGCGACACTTCCTTGCAAGGAAATAGCGTTTGCAGATGTCTACGTATCGTAGCTATAGAGTTCCAATGCTTCTTAAAACACGATATCGCATCTCATTTCTATGTTTCAGGGTAAGATATAATATGATTTGCGAAGTGTTATGTATTCCTCGTCTAGACTTCAAATGAATGTAATTGCGACACTTCCTTGCAAGGAAGTAGCGGTTGCAGATGTCTACGTATCGTAGCAATAGGGTTCTAATGCTTCTTAAAACGCGATATCGCATCTCATTACTATGTTGCATGATAAGATATAATATTCATTGTAAAGTGTTATGTATACCTCGTATTCACTTCAGAAGAATGTAAATGCGACACTTCCTTGCAAGGATATAGCGTTTGCAGATGTCTAGGTATCGTAGCAATAGAGTTCTAATGCTTCTTAAAACGCGATGTCGCATCTCAATTCTATGTTTCATGGTAAGATATAATATGATTTGCGAAGTGTTATGTATTCCTCGTCTACACTTCAAATGAATGTAAATGCGACACTTCCTTGCTAGGAAATAGCGTTTGCAGATGTCTACGTATCGTAGCAATAGTGTTCTAATGCTTCTTAAAACGCGATATCGCAACTCATTTCTATGTATCATGGTAGGATATAATATGATTTGCGAAGTTTTATGTATTCCTCGTCTACACTTCAAATGAATGAATATGCGACACTTCCTTGCAAGGAAATAGCGTTTGCAGATGTCTACGTATCGTAGCAATAGAGTTCTTATGATACTTAAAACGCGATGTCGCATCTCATTTCTATGTTTCATGGTAAGATATAATATGATTTGCGAAGAGTTATGTATTCCTCGTCTACACTTCAAATGAATGTAAATGCGACACATCCTTGCTAGGAAATAGCGTTTGCAGATGTCTACGTATCGTAGGGATAGAGTTCTAATGCTTCTTAAAACGTGATATCGTATCTCATTTCTATGTTTCATGGTAAGATATAATATGATTGGCGAAGTGTTATGTATTCCTCGCCTACACTTCAAATGAATGTAAATGCGACACTTCCTTGCTAGGAAATAGCGTTTGCAGATGTCTACGTATCGTAGCAATAGTGTTCTAATGCTTCTTAAAACGCGATATCGCAACTCATTTCTATGTATCATGGTAGGATATAATGTAACGTCCGCCGAGCCTCACGGCACCTCCCACACCCCCCGGCAGAGCCACACGCACCGCCTGCCGCCATTGCAGAGACGAGAACACGAACGCACGGTAACACAGAATGATCGCCGAGCTAAGGCAGCCACCCTCGCACCCAGGAGTTGGACCACATCAACGCGTCACGACGCGTACCCGTCAAACACCTGGAGCACGAGCGAGCCACAGCCTCCGTACGAGGATCATTCCACATATTACGAAGAGTCGTCCGCCGTTACGCACCCATATGCGTACTTCACATATTGTTATAATTAAGATTAAGCAAGTCCTAGTCTCTAAAAACACTACACTCTATGTACATACACGACACAACACACACAAGTTAGCATAAGACATCGCGTGTGTAATTCTAATTTTAAAACGTATTTAATAGAAATAGAGGATAAGCAAAGCGCGCAAGCGAGCGCCCGACGCGCGTGACTCACGCTGAACGCGCGCGCCCCACCTCGACCGTCCATCCCACTCCGCGGGCCGAGCGTCCACCCCACTCTGGCGCCCCACGACTCGCGCGCCTCGCGATCCGAGGAGGTCGCGTGCTCGCGAGTTGAGAGTCAGTTCGAGCCATCCGCTCCAAGCGAGCGGACCTCTCTCAATTCGAATCACTAATCCAAACTCTAATTCTACTATTCCAACTCAAACTCAAATTCAACTTAAAATCCAAACTCTAACTCTAATTATATTCTAAATCATCGAATTCTAGAACTTAGTCATCTTTAGCATAGGGAAGTAACAGTGTAAGCTTAGTTTTATTTTAGAATATACTTTATTTTTACCAGTACTTACAATTCTCGTTATTCGAAACATTCCTTTCTTTTATTATCGTTATAAATCCATTTATTCCGAAGTTTTTCACGAGTTCTCGCGCCTTCGTGATCATTCGCTCTGACCTTTAGTCAAACTTGGTAACCGACCAGTTAGAGCGGACCGCCGCTTAGCTGTATCGACCCACAGCGAGACTAAAGCAAGGATCTCTGTCGATTTTCCATATTTCTGGACCGGTAAACTAGAGCGGACCGCCGCTTAGTGGACCCGTATCTGGACATTTGGAATCCGACTCGAATGCCTCGTTCCGGTACACACAAACGAACTCGTCGCGCGGGAAGGAAAAACTTCATACGTTCATTGGTGCGCGAATACATTGGTGCAACAGTCACCTCGTACATACATCTCTGCACCGTCTCTCCTTCCGCTGCACACCGGCCGCACAGCCGTCCAGCATCGCCGCATCCATCGCCGATCCGCATTCGAGAGCAGCCTACCTGGGTACTCGTTCCGCTGACGATTCCGCCTCGCAGTCCGTACGCTGGTTCCATACCCCAGGACGATCCGCGCCGACGACGATACCTGGAAGAAGGGTATTAAACATTAGCAACAATCAAGAATTCAAAGGTAAGCGAATATTTTCTTATCCGCGTCCGTGGCTTCCTCGATCCGTGTTTCGCGAGTCAAAAAGAACCCGGTCTTCGACGCAATTGTGCGAGCCGAAACCGTTCGAGGCTGCGTGTCGCTCCGGCCAACGGTTAGTTTTCCGCGACCCGAGACGTGACACGATATTTTTGGTGACAGCGGTGGGATAGCTCGTTGTTCCTTTTCGGAAATTCTGCCTTTGAAAAGGGATA
The DNA here is from genome assembly GCF_050948175.1 of Xylocopa sonorina. Taxonomy (NCBI): domain Eukaryota; kingdom Metazoa; phylum Arthropoda; class Insecta; order Hymenoptera; family Apidae; genus Xylocopa; species Xylocopa sonorina. The sequence goes on from NW_027490167.1 coordinate 441,207, forward strand.
CGCCAGCCATGGCTACGCGAACACCGACAAAGCCACGGCAACAGCCACCCCGTAACGCCGCCGCGAACTTAGAATCAGATCGCGATAAACGCGCTGCGCGCCGTATCGAATTCCAAGACGCGCTCGCCGATCCAACCACACGGGAAATCGATACGTCCGATACAGATAAACGTGTTGAGTCAGTTAGAACCGCCGATAATACAATTCTTCTGATGCAACAAATCGAAGAATTGCGCCGCGAATTAGCGACGGTACGCCGTTCACAAGACGTAACTCGATCGGACACTATGCCGCTAGATTTACCGCGTTTGGACGCATCGCCTATTCCGTCGATTTCACGCACGGAAACGTCGGTTCCGCAGTACGATGAACTCTCCTTGAAACAAGCATTAGAGGCCATTCCAAATTACGACGGACAAAACATACCCGTCCTTCAATTCACGCGAGCATGCAAGCGCGCGTATGAATTAATTCCCAACGGCTGCGAACGCACATTCACACGACTCATAAAAAGCAAGCTAAAAGGCCGGGCATACCTCGCGCTAGAAGATGAGTCATGCCAGACTATTCTAGAGCTCACCGACATACTTCGTAACTCTTTCGGCGCCGTACGCTCCGCCGACCATTATCGCGGTGAAATGACAAATATTTACATGAAGCAGAACGAGCATATTTTAGATTATATAAGCCGCGTGAAGGATCTACGCACCGCTATTATAGATTGCGAACGTTTGAGTCCGTATACGACGCAAGGTTTCTCGTCCAACGTCGACGATCTCACTCTCCGTTGCTTCACGGACGGCCTGATACCGGAAATTCGCGTTCAAATTTCCGCGAACGCATTCAGAAGCCCGCAAGAAGCATTCTCGCGTGCCCGCGAATTATTTAAAAGACACGAGTTAGACTGCGAAAGGTTGCGGAATCCGCGTCCCCGCGTCGAAACCCGGGAAAGACGCCCGGAAACAATGTGTTCCCTTTGTAATAATCCGGGACATTTTGCAAGGGATTGTCGCTCTAAAGCTTATCCGCCGCGACAATCACCGGCCGCCCGCCAGGAATATTACAATAGCGCAGCTAATCCTAGAGATAATTACCTTTCGACAATGAGGCCTTTGTTAGATTCAGGGCGACAACCTTCGCCGCGGGAAGCCAAATTTTGCAATTACTGTAAGATCCCTGGGCACGAAATCACCGAGTGCAGGAAACGTCAATTCAATAATAACCTCAGGTACTCGGGAAACGGGAACGGCCTCCCGCCGCGCCGCGAGACCGGACGCGAGGCCCCTTCGAAAGTCGGAACTCTCGCTATGAACGACCAGGTATCCGAGGAAAACATCGTTACGCAGCAGTAAATTATACCGGCAAGACGAATACGCCAAGCGTTGTCTTGACCGCGGACGCGTTGAATAAACCGACCGAATTTATGATTGACACGGGCGCCGAGATAAACGTTATTAAGCGCTCCGCTTTATCGTCCACCGCCCGCATAGATAGCTCAGAGACGGTCATTATCACCGGGGTCACAAACGGAAAAACAAAGACCGTAGGGACGGTAAATATTGTTTTATTTGATCGCGTAGTACCGTTCAATGTAGTGAACGACGATTTCCCCCTCGGCCCAGACGGCATCCTCGGATCCGGTTTCTGCGCCGATGCGGAAATTTCTTTTCCTAAGAGCCACGTTAGATGGAACGGGAAAACGATTCCATTCAAATGCGAAATTGGTAGCATCGAGAACGAACTTTCTTCGGTACCGCTGAAAATAAAGCCGGAGACACTCGACAGAATCTCCATACCCCCGCGAATGAACGTGGGAATAAAAATTCGCGTACTCAATTCAGGTATCCGGGAAGGACTAATCCCTCGGATAGATATTGCACCGGGCGTATTCTTCGGGAATGCGCTGGTGAAGGTACGGGAGGGCACGGCCATCACGCGAGTAATTAACTCGACGGATGAGGTAGTCACGTTGGCCCTGCCACCCTTGCAACTGGAGCCAGTGCCAGTTATATCACGGGAAAATAACTCCGCGCTTTTCCCGGTATTTACAAGTTCACACTCTAACTCTAAACCAAAACGAAGTTCAACGAATTCAATTTCAATCTCAGCCACACCGAATGGCTCAGCCCGAAAAAGGGACTTTTCAAATCAATCTCCGCGTACTGCATCGTCTCCGAAATCCGGAACTCCTCTTTCCACGACTCGCGCCAGCGTGCGAAGCTTAACATACGCGGAAATCACGAAATCCTCTGCGAAAGTAACGTCGCCCGAAAACAAGCGACCATCGAAACCTCGCTTAGAGCAGGTTGTAGATTTACTACGATTAAGCCACCTCAACGAAGAAGAGAGGGCACACGTAATCCGTCTGATCGAAAAGACGCAAGATCTATTTTACGTAGACGGAGACAAATTAGGTTGTACGACTGCGGCCACTCATAAGATACCCACCGTCGACGATAGGCCGATAAACGTCAAACAGTACAGGTTCCCTCCGGTGCACAAAGAGGAGATCCGCGATCAGGTAGAGAAACTTTTAAAAAACGACGTTATCCGAAATTCTAAGTCGCCGTACAATTCGCCTCTTTGGGTTGTCCCTAAAAAACCCGACTCCTCTGGAAAGAAACGATGGCGCGTAGTCATCGATTACCGCGCATTAAATGAAAAATCGATCGCAGATGCATATCCGCTTCCATCAATAACTGAAATATTGGATCAATTAGGAAGTGCCAAATATTTCAGCACTTTCGACCTCGCCAGCGGATTCCATCAGATCCCGATGGAACCCGCTGACGCGCATAAGACAGCTTTCTCAACTCCTCACGGCCACTTTGAATTTACACGCATGCCTTTCGGGTTGAAGAACGCGCCGGCTACCTTCCAAAGATTAATGGATAATGTGCTTGCGGGACTCCAAGGAAATGAGCTGTTCGTATATTTGGACGACATAGTCGTTTACGCTAGTTCGCTCCAAGAGCACGAAAATAAATACGAGAAATTGACGCAACGCTTAAGAGAGGCTAATCTGGTCCTCCAACCAGATAAGTGTGAATTTCTCCGACGGGAAGTCAGTTACCTCGGGCACATTATCGGCGAGGACGGAGTGAAACCCGATCCCTCGAAAGTAAGCGCAGTACGAGACTTTCCCAGGCCTAGCAATCAAAAACAAATTAAACAGTTTCTAGGTCTCGCTGGTTATTATAGAAGATTTATTTCAAATTTCTCGAATATAACAAAGCCACTCACTAATTTGTTAAAGAAGGACGCGCAGTTCGTTTGGCGAAACGAACAAGAAAACGCCTTCGTAAAATTACGCGACGCGCTATGCGAGGCGCCGATACTTCAATTTCCGAATTTTAAAGAGCCATTCATCATAACCACAGACGCATCAGCGGATGCAATAGGCGCTGTAATTAGTCAGGGGCGTATAGGTCGCGATTTGCCAATAGCCTACACGTCGAGATTATTAAATTCCGCCGAAAGGAATTATTCCACCATAGAGAAAGAGTGCCTAGCCATCGTTTACGCCGTGCATCATTTTCGACCGTACATTTACGGAAACCGATTCACGCTCGTCACCGACCATCGTCCACTCGTCTGGATGAATTCGGTTAAAGATCCGTCCAGTCGCCTCGTGCGATGGAGGTTAAAACTTGCTGAATACGACTACGATATGGTATACAAAGCAGGCAAATCAAACTCCAATGCGGATGCTCTATCAAGGAATCCTGTGAAAGTTCTACCTATTACGCAACCTTCATCCTCCGACGAAGATATTTTCGATCCTTCGCCTCTTCCACCTAAAGTAAAAAGGACCAAAGCTCCACCTCCGCCTCCACCGTCGCCAGTTTCCGATGATAACCAACCAACACCCGATACACTCCCTCGAAATCTTCCTGCCATACCGACGCCACGAACGACAGCCGGTAACGCAGAAATTTACGAACCGAGACCAGGGGAACACGTTAGATACGAGCCCCTCTTCAAATTTACAAGGGACACGATCGCGACTAGGCGCGATAACATTGTTATATTTATAACACAATCGGGACAACCGTACGACGCGGGAGCATGCGAAATTCAAAAAGCGGGAAAATTTTTCTTCAATAAAAACGATATAACCTTAACCAGGGCTCGAGTCACTAAAATAGATCAATATCACCAAATTCAATTACCCATTATCGAACACGAATCTAGAGCCATTGATTACAACATGGTCATCGAATCCTTAAGATCTTTATACGACGTAGTCAACGAACTACAATTGAAAACACTCAGTATCGCGCAAGTTACCTTAGACACTATACGATGGGCACAAATCCAACGCGCATTGCAGGATTTATTCTACGAAACCCCGGTACAAATAACCGTATGCCAAGGGTTAATTCATATTCCTCCGGAAGATAAAAGACTGAAAATCATACAAGAATGTCACGACACTCCGACAGGAGGCCACAAGGGCGTGAACAAAACGTACTCGCGAATTAGGGAGAGATATTACTGGCCAAACATGAAACATCAAATTCAGGACTATATCGGAAAATGCAGAAGTTGCCAATCAGAAAAATTAGTACGCGTAAAAACTAGACAACCATTGACATTAACCGACACACCGGGATGCGCGTTCGATAAAATTTCTATGGACGTCATGGGTCCCCTCCCAACGACTCCTGACGGTTTCACCAACATCCTGACCATACAAGACCTTCTCACTAAATATTCCGTAGCCATTCCATTAAAACACACAACAGCCGTAGATATCGCCGAAGCATTGATAACAGGTTTTATTTGCAAATTCGGATGCCCCAAGGGTATTCTGACAGACCAAGGTGCTAATTTTATTAATAGCCTAATTAAAACAATCGCGATAAAGTTTAGAATCAAGCAGTACAAATCAACAGCCTTTCACCCACAGACGAATGGATCGGTCGAACGTTCGCACCACGTTTTAGCCGAATATCTTAAACATTTTATCAGCGACATCGACGACTGGGAAAAATGGCTCCCGTACGCCATGTTTTCCTACAACACTAGCGTCCACGAAGGAACATTGTACACTCCGCATGAGCTAGTCTTCGGGCGAATAGCCAGAGCACCATCCGATACTCCGTTCCCAGATAATACAGAAAATGAAACATATTCTGATTACCTGATACACTTAAACGAGAAAATAACAACGTCACAAAAGATAGCTAGGGAAAATCTCGACAACGCGAAGCGAAAAGCGAAATTTTACTACGATAAGAAACTAAACGTTCAGAAATTCGAAAAAGGTCAATGGGTCTTTTTGCTTAGAGAGCCAAGTAAGCATAAATTTCACTCCCAATACGTAGGCCCATACCGAATCGTCGAAGTCCTGAACGATAACAATGTAAAAATATCAATTAAGGGCCGCTACAAAATTGTACACGCGAATAAACTAAAGCTATGTAAAAGAATGAGTATGGTTGAAACGAGAGAATCAAAGACTGAAAAGACAGTGAAAAGTTCGATGGAATCAAAAGTGAGTGCGACGAATCCTAAAGACGATAATAATAGTGGAATTAGTGCCTCAAGTGCCAGGTCAATCAACCCAGGTCACTCCGTAACTACGAAACGAGCCCGCCGCAGTTCATCCGGCGAGGACATCTCCGAGGGCAAGCCGCCAACCGGCAGAATCACCACGTTCGACTCGTCATCATCCACGCAACTCTCAGACAGGAGATCTTGGCATCGCCAAGATTCCTTTTCCAAGGGGGGAGGTGTAACGTCCGCCGAGCCTCACGGCACCTCCCACACCCCCCGGCAGAGCCACACGCACCGCCTGCCGCCATTGCAGAGACGAGAACACGAACGCACGGTAACACAGAATGATCGCCGAGCTAAGGCAGCCACCCTCGCACCCAGGAGTTGGACCACATCAACGCGTCACGACGCGTACCCGTCAAACACCTGGAGCACGAGCGAGCCACAGCCTCCGTACGAGGATCATTCCACATATTACGAAGAGTCGTCCGCCGTTACGCACCCATATGCGTACTTCACATATTGTTATAATTAAGATTAAGCAAGTCCTAGTCTCTAAAAACACTACACTCTATGTACATACACGACACAACACACACAAGTTAGCATAAGACATCGCGTGTGTAATTCTAATTTTAAAACGTATTTAATAGAAATAGAGGATAAGCAAAGCGCGCAAGCGAGCGCCCGACGCGCGTGACTCACGCTGAACGCGCGCGCCCCACCTCGACCGTCCATCCCACTCCGCGGGCCGAGCGTCCACCCCACTCTGGCGCCCCACGACTCGCGCGCCTCGCGATCCGAGGAGGTCGCGTGCTCGCGAGTTGAGAGTCAGTTCGAGCCATCCGCTCCAAGCGAGCGGACCTCTCTCAATTCGAATCACTAATCCAAACTCTAATTCTACTATTCCAACTCAAACTCAAATTCAACTTAAAATCCAAACTCTAACTCTAATTATATTCTAAATCATCGAATTCTAGAACTTAGTCATCTTTAGCATAGGGAAGTAACAGTGTAAGCTTAGTTTTATTTTAGAATATACTTTATTTTTACCAGTACTTACAATTCTCGTTATTCGAAACATTCCTTTCTTTTATTATCGTTATAAATCCATTTATTCCGAAGTTTTTCACGAGTTCTCGCGCCTTCGTGATCATTCGCTCTGACCTTTAGTCAAACTTGGTAACCGACCAGTTAGAGCGGACCGCCGCTTAGCTGTATCGACCCACAGCGAGACTAAAGCAAGGATCTCTGTCGATTTTCCATATTTCTGGACCGGTAAACTAGAGCGGACCGCCGCTTAGTGGACCCGTATCTGGACATTTGGAATCCGACTCGAATGCCTCGTTCCGGTACACACAAACGAACTCGTCGCGCGGGAAGGAAAAACTTCATACGTTCATTGGTGCGCGAATACATTGGTGCAACAGTCACCTCGTACATACATCTCTGCACCGTCTCTCCTTCCGCTGCACACCGGCCGCACAGCCGTCCAGCATCGCCGCATCCATCGCCGATCCGCATTCGAGAGCAGCCTACCTGGGTACTCGTTCCGCTGACGATTCCGCCTCGCAGTCCGTACGCTGGTTCCATACCCCAGGACGATCCGCGCCGACGACGATACCTGGAAGAAGGGTATTAAACATTAGCAACAATCAAGAATTCAAAGGTAAGCGAATATTTTCTTATCCGCGTCCGTGGCTTCCTCGATCCGTGTTTCGCGAGTCAAAAAGAACCCGGTCTTCGACGCAATTGTGCGAGCCGAAACCGTTCGAGGCTGCGTGTCGCTCCGGCCAACGGTTAGTTTTCCGCGACCCGAGACGTGACAATAATATGATTTGCGAAGTGTTATGCATTCCTAGTCTACACTTAAAATGAATGTAAATGCGACACTTCCTTGCAATGAGATAGCGTTTGCAGATATCTACCTATCGTAGCAATATTGTTCTAATGCTTCTTAAAACGCGATATCGCATCTCATTACTATGTTGCATGATAAGATATAATGTTCATTGTAAAGTGTTATGTATACCTCGTTTTCACTTCAGAAGAATGTAAATGCGACACTTCCTTCCAAGGAAATAGCGTTTGCAGATGTCTACGTATCGTAGCAATAGAGTTCTAATGCTTCTTAAAACGCGATATCGCATCTCATTACTATATTGCATGATAAGATATAATATTCATTGTAAAGTGTTATGTATACCTCGTATTCACTTCAGAAGAATGTAAATGCGCACTTCCTTGCAAGGAAATAGCGTTTGCAAATGCCTACGTATCGTAGCAATAGGGTTCTTATGATTCTTAAAACGCGATATCGCATCTCATTTCTATGTTTCATGGTAAGATTTAATATGATTTGCGAAGTGCTATGTATTCCTCGTCTACACTTCCAATGAATGTAAATGCGACACTTCCTTGCAAGGAAGTAGCGTTTGCAGATGCCTACGAATCGTAGCAATAGATTTCTAATGCTTCTTAAAACGCGATATCGCATCTCATTTCTATGTTTCATGGTCAGATATAATATGATTTGCGATGTGTCATGTATTCCTCGTCTACACTTCAATTGAATGTAAATGCGACACTTCCTTGCTAGGAAATAGCGTTTGCAGATGTCTAGGTATCGTAGCAATAGTGTTCTAATGCTTCTTAAAACGCGGTATCGCATCTCATTTCTATGTTTCACGGTAAGATATAATATGATTTGCGAAGTGTTATGTATTCCTCGTCTACACTTCAAATGAATGTAAATGCGACACTTCCTTGCTAGGAAATAGCGTTTGCAGATGTCTACGTATCGTAGGGATAGAGTTCTAATGCTTCTTAAAACGTGATATCGTATCTCATTTCTATGTTTCATGGTAAGATATAATATGATTGGCGAAGTGTTATGTATTCCTCGCCTACACTTCAAATGTATGTAAATGCGACACCTCCTTGCTAGGAAATAGCGTTTGCAGATGTCTACGTATCGTAGCAATAGTGTTCTAATGCTTCTTAAAACGCGATAACGCTTCTCATTTCTATGTTTCATGGGAAGATATAATATGATTTGCGAAGTGTTATGTATTCCTCGTCTACACTTCAAATGAATGTAAATGCGACACTTCCTTGCTAGGAAATAGCGTTTGCAGATGTCCACGTATCGTAGCAATAGAGTTCTTATGCTTCTTAAAACGCGATATCGCATCTCATTTCTATGTTTCATGGTAAGATATAATATGATTTGCGAAGTTTTATGTATTCCTCGTCTACACTTCAAATGAATGAATATGCGACACTTCCTTGCAAGGAAATAGCGTTTGCAGATGTCTACGTATCGTAGCAATAGAGTTCTTATGATACTTAAAACGCGATATCGCATCTCATTTCTATGTTTCAAGGTAAGATATAATATGATTTGCGAAGAGTTATGTATTCCTCGTCTACACTTCAAATGAATGTCAATGCGACACTTCCTTGCAAAGAAATAGCGTTTGCAGATGTCTACGTATCATAGCAATAGAGTTCTTATTCTTCTTAAAACGCGATATCGCAACTCATTTCTATGTTTCATGGTAAGATATAATATGATTTGCGAAGTGTTATGCATTCCTAGTCTACACTTAAAATGAATGTAAATGCGACACTTCCTTGCTAGGAAATAGCGTTTGCAGATACGTACCTATCGTAGCAATATTGTTCTAATGCTTCTTAAAACGCGATATCGCATCTCATTACTATGTTGCATGATAAGATATAATATTCATTGTAAAGTGTTATGTATACCTCGTATTCACTTCAGAAGAATGTAAATGCGACACTTCCTTCCAAGGAAATAGCGTTTGCAGATGTCTACGTATCGTAACAATAGAGTTCTAATGCTTCTTAAAACGCGATATCGCATCTCATTACTATATTGCATGATAAGATATAATATTCATTGTAAAGTGTTATGTATACCTCGTATTCACTTCAGAAGAATTTAAATGCGCACTTCCTTGCAAGGAAATAGCGTTTGCAGATGTCTACGTATCGTAGCAATAGAGTTCTTATGATTCTTAAAACGCGATATCGCATCTCATTTCTATGTTTCATGGTAAGATATAACATGATTTGCGAAGTGTTATGTATTCCTCGTCTACACTTCAAATGAATGTAAATGCGACACTTCCTTGCTAGGAAATAGCGTTTGCAGATGTCTACGTATCGTAGCTATAGAGTTCCAATGCTTCTTAAAACACGATATCGCATCTCATTTCTATGTTTCAGGGTAAGATATAATATGATTTGCGAAGTGTTATGTATTCCTCGTCTAGACTTCAAATGAATGTAATTGCGACACTTCCTTGCAAGGAAGTAGCGGTTGCAGATGTCTACGTATCGTAGCAATAGAGTTCTAATGCTTCTTAAAACGCGATATCGCATCTCATTACTATGTTGCATGATAAGATATAATATTCATTGTAAAGTGTTATGTATACCTCGTATTCACTTCAGAAGAATGTAAATGCGACACTTCCTTGCAAGGATATAGCGTTTGCAGATGTCTAGGTATCGTAGCAATAGTGTTCTAATGCTTCTTAAAACGCGATGTCGCATCTCAATTCTATGTTTCATGGTAAGATATAATATGATTTGCGAAGTGTTATGTATTCCTCGTCTACACTTCAAATGAATGTAAATGCGACACTTCCTTGCTAGGAAATAGCGTTTGCAGATGTCTACGTATCGTAGGGATAGAGTTCTAATGCTTCTTAAAACGTGATATCGTATCTCATTTCTATGTTTCATGGTAAGATATAATATGATTGGCGAAGTGTTATGTATTCCTCGCCTACACTTCAAATGAATGTAAATGCGACACTTCCTTGCTAGGAAATAGCGTTTGCAGATGTCCACGTATCGTAGCAATAGAGTTCTTATGCTTCTTAAAACGCGATATCGCATCTCATTTCTATGTTTCATGGTAAGATATAATATGATTTGCGAAGTTTTATGTATTCCTCGTCTACACTTCAAATGAATGAATATGCGACACTTCCTTGCAAGGAAATAGCGTTTGCAGATGTCTACGTATCGTAGCAATAGAGTTCTTATGATACTTAAAACGCGATATCGCATCTCATTTCTATGTTTCATGGTAAGATATAATATGATTTGCGAAGAGTTATGTATTCCTCGTCTACACTTCAAATGAATGTAAATGCGACACATCCTTGCTAGGAAATAGCGTTTGCAGATGTCTACGTATCGTAGGGATAGAGTTCTAATGCTTCTTAAAACGTGATATCGTATCTCATTTCTATGTTTCATGGTAAGATATAATATGATTGGCGAAGTGTTATGTATTCCTCGCCTACACTTCAAATGAATGTAAATGCGACACTTCCTTGCTAGGAAATAGCGTTTGCAGATGTCTGCGTATCGTAGCAATAGTGTTCTAATGCTTCTTAAAACGCGATATCGCAACTCATTTCTATGTATCATGGTAGGATATAATATGATTTGCGAAGTGTTATGCATTCCTAGTCTACACTTAAAATGAATGTAAATGCGACACTTCCTTGCAATGAGATAGCGTTTGCAGATATCTACCTATCGTAGCAATATTGTTCTAATGCTTCTTAAAACGCGATATCGCATCTCATTACTATGTTGCATGATAAGATATAATATTCATTGTAAAGTGTTATGTATACCTCGTTTTCACTTCAGAAGAATGTAAATGCGACACTTCCTTCCAAGGAAATAGCGTTTGCAGATGTCTACGTATCGTAGCAATAGAGTTCGAATGCTTCTTAAAACGCGATATCGCATCTCATTACTATATTGCATGATAAGATATAATATTCATTGTAAAGTGTTATGTATACCTCGTATTCACTTCAGAAGAATGTAAATGCGCACTTCCTTGCAAGGAAATAGCGTTTGCAGATGTCTACGTATCGTAGCAATAGAGTTCTTATGATTCTTAAAACACGATATCGCATCTCATTTCTATGTTTCATGGTAAGATATAATATGATTGGCGAAGTGTTATGTATTCCTCGCCTACACTTCAAATGTATGTAAATGCGACACCTCCTTGCTAGGAAATAGCGTTTGCAGATGTCTACGTATCGTAGCAATAGTGTTCTAATGCTTCTTAAAACGCGATATCGCTTCTCATTTCTATGTTTCATGGGAAGATATAATATGATTTGCGAAGTGTTATGTATTCCTCGTCTACACTTCAAATGAATGTAAATGCGACACTTCCTTGCTAGGAAATAGCGTTTGCAGATGTCCACGTATCGTAGCAATAGAGTTCTTATGCTTCTTAAAACGCGATATCGCATCTCATTTCTATGTTTCATGGTAAGATATAATATGATTTGCGAAGTTTTATGTATTCCTCGTCTACACTTCAAATGAATGAATATGCGACACTTCCTTGCAAGGAAATAGCGTTTGCAGATGTCTACGTATCGTAGCAATAGTGTTCTTATGATACTTAAAACGCGATATCGCATCTCATTTCTATGTTTCAAGGTAAGATATAATATGATTTGCGAAGAGTTATGTATTCCTCGTCTACACTTCAAATGAATGTCAATGCGACACTTCCTTGCAAAGAAATAGCGTTTGCAGATGTCTACGTATCATAGCAATAGAGTTCTTATTCTTCTTAAAACGCGATATCGCAACTCATTTCTATGTTTCATGGTAAGATATAATATGATTTGCGAAGTGTTATGCATTCCTAGTCTACACTTAAAATGAATGTAAATGCGACACTTCCTTGCTAGGAAATAGCGCTTGCAGATACGTACCTATCGTAGCAATATTGTTCTAATGCTTCTTAAAACGCGATATCGCATCTCATTACTATGTTGCATGATAAGATATAATATTCATTGTAAAGTGTTATGTATACCTCGTATTCACTTCAGAAGAATGTAAATGCGACACTTCCTTCCAAGGAAATAGCGTTTGCAGATGTCTACGTATCGTAACAATAGAGTTCTAATGCTTCTTAAAACGCGATATCGCATCTCATTACTATATTGCATGATAAGATATAATATTCATTGTAAAGTGTTATGTATACCTCGTATTCACTTCGGAAGAATTTAAATGCGCACTTCCTTGCAAGGAAATAGCGTTTGCAGATGTCTACGTATCGTAGCAATAGAGTTCTTATGATTCTTAAAACGCGATATCGCATCTCATTTCTATGTTTCATGGTAAGATATAACATGATTTGCGAAGTGTTATGTATTCCTCGTCTACACTTCTAATGAATGTAAATGCGACACTTCCTTGCTAGGAAATAGCGTTTGCAGATGTCTACGTATCGTAGCTATAGAGTTCCAATGCTTCTTAAAACACGATATCGCATCTCATTTCTATGTTTCAGGGTAAGATATAATATGATTTGCGAAGTGTTATGTATTCCTCGTCTAGACTTCAAATGAATGTAATTGCGACACTTCCTTGCAAGGAAGTAGCGGTTGCAGATGTCTACGTATCGTAGCAATAGAGTTCTAATGCTTCTTAAAACGCGATATCGCATCTCATTACTATGTTGCATGATAAGATATAATATTCATTGTAAAGTGTTATGTATACCTCGTATTCACTTCAGAAGAATGTAAATGCGACACTTCCTTGCAAGGATATAGCGTTTGCAGATGTCTAGGTATCGTAGCAATAGAGTTCTAATGCTTCTTAAAACGCGATGTCGCATCTCAATTCTATGTTTCATGGTAAGATATAATATGATTTGCGATGTGTTATGTATTCCTCGTCTACACTTCAAATGAATGTAAATGCGACACTTCCTTGCTAGGAAATAGCGTTTGCAGATGTCTACGTATCGTAGGGATACAGTTCTAATGCTTCTTAAAACGTGATATCGTATCTCATTTCTATGTTTCATGGTAAGATATAATATGATTGGCGAAGTGTTATGTATTCCTCGCCTACACTTCAATTGAATGTAAATGCGACACTTCCTTGCTAGGAAATAGCGTTTGCAGATGTCCACGTATCGTAGCAATAGAGTTCTTATGCTTCTTAAAACGCGATATCGCATCTCATTTCTATGTTTCATGGTAAGATATAATATGATTTGCGAAGTTTTATGTATTCCTCGTCTACACTTCAAATGAATGAATATGCGACACTTCCTTGCAAGGAAATAGCGTTTGCAGATGTCTACGTATCGTAGCAATAGAGTTCTTATGATACTTAAAACGCGATATCGCATCTCATTTCTATGTTTCATGGTAAGATATAATATGATTTGCGAAGAGTTATGTATTCCTCGTCTACACATCAAATGAATGTAAATGCGACACTTCCTTGCAATGAGATAGCGTTTGCAGATATCTACCTATCGTAGCAATATTGTTCTAATGCTTCTTAAAACGCGATATCGCATCTCATTACTATGTTGCATGATAAGATATAATATTCATTGTAAAGTGTTATGTATACCTCGTTTTCACTTCAGAAGAATGTAAATGCGACACTTCCTTCCAAGGAAATAGCGTTTGCAGATGTCTACGTATCGTAGCAACAGAGTTCTTATGATTCTTAAAACGCGATATCGCATCTCATTTCTATGTTTCATGGTAAGATATAATATGATTTGCGAAGTGTTATGTATTCCTCGTCTACACTTCAAATGAATGTAAATGCGACACTTCCTTGCTAGGAAATAGCGTTTGCAGATGTCTACGTATCGTAGCTATAGAGTTCCAATGCTTCTTAAAACACGATATCGCATATCATTTCTAGGTTTCAGGGTAAGATATAATATGATTTGCGAAGTGTTATGTATTCCTCGTCTACACTTCAAATGAATGTAATTGCGACACTTCCTTGCAAGGAAGTAGCGGTTGCAGATGTCTACGTATCGTAGCAATAGAGTTCTAATGCTTCTTAAAACGCGATATCGCATCTCATTACTATGTTGCATGATAAGATATAATATTCATTGTAAAGTGTTATGTATACCTCGTATTCACTTCAGAAGAATGTAAATGCGACACTTCCTTGCAGGGAAATAGCGTTTGCAGATGTGTAGGTGTCGTAGCAATAGAGTTCTAATGCTTCTTAAAACGCGATATCGCATCTCATTTGTATGTTTCATGGTAAGATATAATATGATTTGCGAAGTGTTATGTACTCCTCGTCTACACTTCAAATGAATGTAAATGCGACACATCCTTGCTAGGAAATAGCGTTTGCAGATGTCTACGTATCGTAGGGATAGAGTTCTAATGCTTCTTAGAACGTGATATCGCATCTCATTTCTATGTTTCATGGTAAGATATAATATGATTTGCGAAGTGTTATGCATTCCTAGTCTACACTTAAAATGAATGTAAATGCGACACTTCCTTGCAATGAGATAGCGTTTGCAGATACGTACCTATCGTAGCAATATTGTTCTAATGCTTCTTAAAACGCGATATCGCATCTCATTACTATGTTGCATGATAAGATATAATATTCATTGTAAAGTGTTATGTATACCTCGTATTCACTTCAGAAGAATGTAAATGCGACACTTCCTTCCAAGGAAATAGCGTTTGCAGATGTCTACGTATCGTAACAATAGAGTTCTAATGCTTCTTAAAACGCGATATCGCATCTCATTACTATATTGCATGATAAGATATAATATTCATTGTAAAGTGTTATGTATACCTCGTATTCACTTCAGAAGAATGTAAATGCGCACTTCCTTGCAAGGAAATAGCGTTTGCAGATGTCTACGTATCGTAGCAATATAGTTCTTATGATTCTTAAAACGCGATATCGCATCTCATTTCTATGTTTCATGGTAAGATATAATATGATTTGCGAAGTGTTATGTATTCCTCGTCTACACTTCAAATGAATGTAAATGCGACACTTCCTTGCTAGGAAATAGCGTTTGCAGATGTCTGCGTATCGTAGCTATAGAGTTCCAATGCTTCTTAAAACACGATATCGCATCTCATTTCTATGTTTCAGGGTAAGATTTAATATGATTTGCGAAGTGTTATGTATTCCTCGTCTACACCTCAAATGAATGTAATTGCGACACTTCCTTGCAAGGAAGTAGCGGTTGCAGATGTCTACGTATCGTAGCAATAGAGTTCTAATGCTTCTTAAAACGCGATATCGCATCTCATTACTATGTTGCATGATAAGATATAATATTCATTGTAAAGTGTTATGTATACCTCGTATTCACTTCAGAAGAATGTAAATGCGACACTTCCTTGCAAGGAAATAGCGTTTGCAGATGTCTAGGTATCGTAGCAATAGAGTTCTAATGCTTCTTAAAACGCGATATCGCATCTCATTTGTATGTTTCATGGTAAGATATAATATGATTTGCGAAGTGTTATGTACTCCTCGTCTACACTTCAAATGAATGTAAATGCGACACATCCTTGCTAGGAAATAGCGTTTGCAGATGTCTACGTATCGTAGGGATAGAGTTCTAATGCTTCTTAAAACGTGATATCGTATCTCATTTCTATGTTTCATGGCAAGATATAATATGATTGGCGAAGTGTTATGTATTCCTCGCCTACACTTCAAATGAATGTAAATGCGACACTTCCTTGCTAGGAAATAGCGTTTGCAGATGTCTACGTATCGTAGCAATAGTGTTCTAGTGCTTCTTAAAACGCGATATCGCAACTCATTTCTATGTTTCATGGGAAGATATAATATTCATTGTAAAGTGTTATGTATACCTCGTATTCACTTCAGAAGAATGTAAATGCGACACTTCCTTCCAAGGAAATAGCGTTTGCAGATGTCTACGTATCGTAACAATAGAGTTCTAATGCTTCTTAAAACGCGATATCGCATCTCATTACTATATTGCATGATAAGATATAATATTCATTGTAAAGTGTTATGTATACCCCGTATTCACTTCAGAAGAATGTAAATGCGCACTTCCTTGCAAGGAAATAGCGTTTGCAGATGTCTACGTATCGTAGCAATAGAGTTCTTATGATTCTTAAAACGCGATATCGCATCTCATTTCTATGTTTCATGGTAAGATATAATATGATTTGCGAAGTGTTATGTATTCCTCGTCTACACTTCAAATGAATGTAAATGCGACACTTCCTTGCTAGGAAATAGCGTTTGCAGATGTCTACGTATCGTAGCTATAGATTTCCAATGCTTCTTAAAACACGATATCGCATCTCATTTCTATGTTTCAGGGTAAGATTTAATATGATTTGCGAAGTGTTATGTATTCCTCGTCTACACTTCAAATGAATGTAATTGCGACACTTCCTTGCAAGGAAATAGCGTTTGCAGATATCTACGTATCGTAGCAATAGAGTTCTTCTGATACTTAAAACGCGATATCGCATCTCATTTCTATGTTTCATGGTAAGAAATAATATGATTTGCGAAGAGTTATGTATTCCTCGTCTACACTTCAAATGAATGTGAATGCGACACTTCCTTGCAAGGAAATAGCGTTCGCAGATGTCTACGTATCGTAGCAATAGAGTTCTTATGCTTCTTAAAACGCGATATCGCATCTCATTTCTATGTTTCATGGTAAGATATAATATGATTTGCGAAGTGTCATGTATTCCTCGTCCACACGTCAAATAAATGTAAATGCGACACTTCCTTGCTAGGAAATAGCGCCTGCAGATGTCTACGTATCGCAGCAATAGAGTTCTAATGCTTCTTAAAACGCGATATCGCATCTCATTTCTATGTTTCATGGTAGGATATAATATGATTTGCGAAGTGTTATGTAGTCCTCGTCTACACTTCAAATGAATGTAATTGCGACACTTCCTTGCAAGGAAGTAGCGGTTGCAGATGTCTACGTATCGTAGGAATAGAGTTCTAATGCTTCTTAAAACGCGATATCGCATCTCATTACTATGTTGCATGATAAGATATAATATTCACTGTAAAGTGTTACGTATACCTCGTATTCACTTCAGAAGAATGTAAATGCGACACTTCCTTGCAAGGAAATAGCGTTTGCAGATGTCTACGTATCGTAGCAATAGTGTTCTAATGCTTCCTAAAACGCGATATCGCAACTCATTTCTATGTTTCATGGGAAGGTATAATATGATTTGCGAATATTTATGTATTCCTCGTCTACACTTCAAATGAATGTAAATGCGACACTTCCTTGGTAGGAAATAGCGTTTGCAGATGTCTACGTATCGTAGCAATAGAGTTCTAATGCTTCTTAAAACGCGGTATCGCATCTCATTTCTATGTTTCATGGTAGGATATAATATGATTTGCGAAGTGTTATGTATTCCTCGTCTACACTTCAAATGAAAGTAAATGCGACACGTCCTTGCTAGTGTCACGTCTCGGGTCGCGGAAAACTAACCGTTGGCCGGAGCGACACGCAGCCTCGAACGGTTTCGGCTCGCACAATTGCGTCGAAGACCGGGTTCTTTTTGACTCGCGAAACACGGATCGAGGAAGCCACGGACGCGGATAAGAAAATATTCGCTTACCTTTGAATTCTTGATTGTTGCTAATGTTTAATACCCTTCTTCCAGGTATCGTCGTCGGCGCGGATCGTCCTGGGGTATGGAACCAGCGTACGGACTGCGAGGCGGAATCGTCAGCGGAACGAGTACCCAGGTAGGCTGCTCTCGAATGCGGATCGGCGATGGATGCGGCGATGCTGGACGGCTGTGCGGCCGGTGTGCAGCGGAAGGAGAGACGGTGCAGAGATGTATGTACGAGGTGACTGTTGCACCAATGTATTCGCGCACCAATGAACGTATGAAGTTTTTCCTTCCCGCGCGACGAGTTCGTTTGTGTGTACCGGAACGAGGCATTCGAGTCGGATTCCAAATGTCCAGATACGGGTCCACTAAGCGGCGGTCCGCTCTAGTTTACCGGTCCAGAAATATGGAAAATCGACAGAGATCCTTGCTTTAGTCTCGCTGTGGGTCGATACAGCTAAGCGGCGGTCCGCTCTAACTGGTCGGTTACCAAGTTTGACTAAAGGTCAGAGCGAATGATCACGAAGGCGCGAGAACTCGTGAAAAACTTCGGAATAAATGGATTTATAACGATAATAAAAGAAAGGAATGTTTCGAATAACGAGAATTGTAAGTACTGGTAAAAATAAAGTATATTCTAAAATAAAACTAAGCTTACACTGTTACTTCCCTATGCTAAAGATGACTAAGTTCTAGAATTCGATGATTTAGAATATAATTAGAGTTAGAGTTTGGATTTTAAGTTGAATTTGAGTTTGAGTTGGAATAGTAGAATTAGAGTTTGGATTAGTGATTCGAATTGAGAGAGGTCCGCTCGCTTGGAGCGGATGGCTCGAACTGACTCTCAACTCGCGAGCACGCGACCTCCTCGGATCGCGAGGCGCGCGAGTCGTGGGGCGCCAGAGTGGGGTGGACGCTCGGCCCGCGGAGTGGGATGGACGGTCGAGGTGGGGCGCGCGCGTTCAGCGTGAGTCACGCGCGTCGGGCGCTCGCTTGCGCGCTTTGCTTATCCTCTATTTCTATTAAATACGTTTTAAAATTAGAATTACACACGCGATGTCTTATGCTAACTTGTGTGTGTTGTGTCGTGTATGTACATAGAGTGTAGTGTTTTTAGAGACTAGGACTTGCTTAATCTTAATTATAACAATATGTGAAGTACGCATATGGGTGCGTAACGGCGGACGACTCTTCGTAATATGTGGAATGATCCTCGTACGGAGGCTGTGGCTCGCTCGTGCTCCAGGTGTTTGACGGGTACGCGTCGTGACGCGTTGATGTGGTCCAACTCCTGGGTGCGAGGGTGGCTGCCTTAGCTCGGCGATCATTCTGTGTTACCGTGCGTTCGTGTTCTCGTCTCTGCAATGGCGGCAGGCGGTGCGTGTGGCTCTGCCGGGGGGTGTGGGAGGTGCCGTGAGGCTCGGCGGACGTTACACCTCCCCCCTTGGAAAAGGAATCTTGGCGATGCCAAGATCTCCTGTCTGAGAGTTGCGTGGATGATGACGAGTCGAACGTGGTGATTCTGCCGGTTGGCGGCTTGCCCTCGGAGATGTCCTCGCCGGATGAACTGCGGCGGGCTCGTTTCGTAGTTACGGAGTGACCTGGGTTGATTGACCTGGCACTTGAGGCACTAATTCCACTATTATTATCGTCTTTAGGATTCGTCGCACTCACTTTTGATTCCATCGAACTTTTCACTGTCTTTTCAGTCTTTGATTCTCTCGTTTCAACCATACTCATTCTTTTACATAGCTTTAGTTTATTCGCGTGTACAATTTTGTAGCGGCCCTTAATTGATATTTTTACATTGTTATCGTTCAGGACTTCGACGATTCGGTATGGGCCTACGTATTGGGAGTGAAATTTATGCTTACTTGGCTCTCTAAGCAAAAAGACCCATTGACCTTTTTCGAATTTCTGAACGTTTAGTTTCTTATCGTAGTAAAATTTCGCTTTTCGCTTCGCGTTGTCGAGATTTTCCCTAGCTATCTTTTGTGACGTTGTTATTTTCTCGTTTAAGTGTATCAGGTAATCAGAATATGTTTCATTTTCTGTATTATCTGGGAACGGAGTATCGGATGGTGCTCTGGCTATTCGCCCGAAGACTAGCTCATGCGGAGTGTACAATGTTCCTTCGTGGACGCTAGTGTTGTAGGAAAACATGGCGTACGGGAGCCATTTTTCCCAGTCGTCGATGTCGCTGATAAAATGTTTAAGATATTCGGCTAAAACGTGGTGCGAACGTTCGACCGATCCATTCGTCTGTGGGTGAAAGGCTGTTGATTTGTACTGCTTGATTCTAAACTTTATCGCGATTGTTTTAATTAGGCTATTAATAAAATTAGCACCTTGGTCTGTCAGAATACCCTTGGGGCATCCGAATTTGCAAATAAAACCTGTTATCAATGCTTCGGCGATATCTACGGCTGTTGTGTGTTTTAATGGAATGGCTACGGAATATTTAGTGAGAAGGTCTTGTATGGTCAGGATGTTGGTGAAACCGTCAGGAGTCGTTGGGAGGGGACCCATGACGTCCATAGAAATTTTATCGAACGCGCATCCCGGTGTGTCGGTTAATGTCAATGGTTGTCTAGTTTTTACGCGTACTAATTTTTCTGATTGGCAACTTCTGCATTTTCCGATATAGTCCTGAATTTGATGTTTCATGTTTGGCCAGTAATATCTCTCCCTAATTCGCGAGTACGTTTTGTTCACGCCCTTGTGGCCTCCTGTCGGAGTGTCGTGACATTCTTGTATGATTTTCAGTCTTTTATCTTCCGGAGGAATATGAATTAACCCTTGGCATACGGTTATTTGTACCGGGGTTTCGTAGAATAAATCCTGCAATGCGCGTTGGATTTGTGCCCATCGTATAGTGTCTAAGGTAACTTGCGCGATACTGAGTGTTTTCAATTGTAGTTCGTTGACTACGTCGTATAAAGATCTTAAGGATTCGATGACCATGTTGTAATCAATGGCTCTAGATTCGTGTTCGATAATGGGTAATTGAATTTGGTGATATTGATCTATTTTAGTGACTCGAGCCCTGGTTAAGGTTATATCGTTTTTATTGAAGAAAAATTTTCCCGCTTTTTGAATTTCGCATGCTCCCGCGTCGTACGGTTGTCCCGATTGTGTTATAAATATAACAATGTTATCGCGCCTAGTCGCGATCGTGTCCCTTGTAAATTTGAAGAGGGGCTCGTATCTAACGTGTTCCCCTGGTCTCGGTTCGTAAATTTCTGCGTTACCGGCTGTCGTTCGTGGCGTCGGTATGGCAGGAAGATTTCGAGGGAGTGTATCGGGTGTTGGTTGGTTATCATCGGAAACTGGCGACGGTGGAGGCGGAGGTGGAGCTTTGGTCCTTTTTACTTTAGGTGGAAGAGGCGAAGGATCGAAAATATCTTCGTCGGAGGATGAAGGTTGCGTAATAGGTAGAACTTTCACAGGATTCCTTGATAGAGCATCCGCATTGGAGTTTGATTTGCCTGCTTTGTATACCATATCGTAGTCGTATTCAGCAAGTTTTAACCTCCATCGCACGAGGCGACTGGACGGATCTTTAACCGAATTCATCCAGACGAGTGGACGATGGTCGGTGACGAGCGTGAATCGGTTTCCGTAAATGTACGGTCGAAAATGATGCACGGCGTAAACGATGGCTAGGCACTCTTTCTCTATGGTGGAATAATTCCTTTCGGCGGAATTTAATAATCTCGACGTGTAGGCTATTGGCAAATCGCGACCTATACGCCCCTGACTAATTACAGCGCCTATTGCATCCGCTGATGCGTCTGTGGTTATGATGAATGGCTCTTTAAAATTCGGAAATTGAAGTATCGGCGCCTCGCATAGCGCGTCGCGTAATTTTACGAAGGCGTTTTCTTGTTCGTTTCGCCAAACGAACTGCGCGTCCTTCTTTAACAAATTAGTGAGTGGCTTTGTTATATTCGAGAAATTTGAAATAAATCTTCTATAATAACCAGCGAGACCTAGAAACTGTTTAATTTGTTTTTGATTGCTAGGCCTGGGAAAGTCTCGTACTGCGCTTACTTTCGAGGGATCGGGTTTCACTCCGTCCTCGCCGATAATGTGCCCGAGGTAACTGACTTCCCGTCGGAGAAATTCACACTTATCTGGTTGGAGGACCAGATTAGCCTCTCTTAAGCGTTGCGTCAATTTCTCGTATTTATTTTCGTGCTCTTGGAGCGAACTAGCGTAAACGACTATGTCGTCCAAATATACGAACAGCTCATTTCCTTGGAGTCCCGCAAGCACATTATCCATTAATCTTTGGAAGGTAGCCGGCGCGTTCTTCAACCCGAAAGGCATGCGTGTAAATTCAAAGTGGCCGTGAGGAGTTGAGAAAGCTGTCTTATGCGCGTCAGCGGGTTCCATCGGGATCTGATGGAATCCGCTGGCGAGGTCGAAAGTGCTGAAATATTTGGCACTTCCTAATTGATCCAATATTTCAGTTATTGATGGAAGCGGATATGCATCTGCGATCGATTTTTCATTTAATGCGCGGTAATCGATGACTACGCGCCATCGTTTCTTTCCAGAGGAGTCGGGTTTTTTAGGGACAACCCAAAGAGGCGAATTGTACGGCGACTTAGAATTTCGGATAACGTCGTTTTTTAAAAGTTTCTCTACCTGATCGCGGATCTCCTCTTTGTGCACCGGAGGGAACCTGTACTGTTTGACGTTTATCGGCCTATCGTCGACGGTGGGTATCTTATGAGTGGCCGCAGTCGTACAACCTAATTTGTCTCCGTCTACGTAAAATAGATCTTGCGTCTTTTCGATCAGACGGATTACGTGTGCCCTCTCTTCTTCGTTGAGGTGGCTTAATCGTAGTAAATCTACAACCTGCTCTAAGCGAGGTTTCGATGGTCGCTTGTTTTCGG
This sequence comes from Xylocopa sonorina, assembly GCF_050948175.1. Lineage (NCBI taxonomy): Eukaryota > Metazoa > Arthropoda > Insecta > Hymenoptera > Apidae > Xylocopa > Xylocopa sonorina. Next base: position 464,110 of record NW_027490167.1, read on the forward strand.
GCGACGTTACTTTCGCAGAGGATTTCGTGATTTCCGCGTATGTTAAGCTTCGCACGCTGGCGCGAGTCGTGGAAAGAGGAGTTCCGGATTTCGGAGACGATGCAGTACGCGGAGATTGATTTGAAAAGTCCCTTTTTCGGGCTGAGCCATTCGGTGTGGCTGAGATTGAAATTGAATTCGTTGAACTTCGTTTTGGTTTAGAGTTAGAGTGTGAACTTGTAAATACCGGGAAAAGCGCGGAGTTATTTTCCCGTGATATAACTGGCACTGGCTCCAGTTGCAAGGGTGGCAGGGCCAACGTGACTACCTCATCCGTCGAGTTAATTACTCGCGTGATGGCCGTGCCCTCCCGTACCTTCACCAGCGCATTCCCGAAGAATACGCCCGGTGCAATATCTATCCGAGGGATTAGTCCTTCCCGGATACCTGAATTGAGTACGCGAATTTTTATTCCCACGTTCATTCGCGGGGGTATGGAGATTCTGTCGAGTGTCTCCGGCTTTATTTTCAGCGGTACCGAAGAAAGTTCGTTCTCGATGCTACCAATTTCGCATTTGAATGGAATCGTTTTCCCGTTCCATCTAACGTGGCTCTTAGGAAAAGAAATTTCCGCATCGGCGCAGAAACCGGATCCGAGGATGCCGTCTGGGCCGAGGGGGAAATCGTCGTTCACTACATTGAACGGTACTACGCGATCAAATAAAACAATATTTACCGTCCCTACGGTCTTTGTTTTTCCGTTTGTGACCCCGGTGATAATGACCGTCTCTGAGCTATCTATGCGGGCGGTGGACGATAAAGCGGAGCGCTTAATAACGTTTATCTCGGCGCCCGTGTCAATCATAAATTCGGTCGGTTTATTCAACGCGTCCGCGGTCAAGACAACGCTTGGCGTATTCGTCTTGCCGGTATAATTTACTGCTGCGTAACGATGTTTTCCTCGGATACCTGGTCGTTCATAGCGAGAGTTCCGACTTTCGAAGGGGCCTCGCGTCCGGTCTCGCGGCGCGGCGGGAGGCCGTTCCCGTTTCCCGAGTACCTGAGGTTATTATTGAATTGACGTTTCCTGCACTCGGTGATTTCGTGCCCAGGGATCTTACAGTAATTGCAAAATTTGGCTTCCCGCGGCGAAGGTTGTCGCCCTGAATCTAACAAAGGCCTCATTGTCGAAAGGTAATTATCTCTAGGATTAGCTGCGCTATTGTAATATTCCTGGCGGGCGGCCGGTGATTGTCGCGGCGGATAAGCTTTAGAGCGACAATCCCTTGCAAAATGTCCCGGATTATTACAAAGGGAACACATTGTTTCCGGGCGTCTTTCCCGGGTTTCGACGCGGGGACGCGGATTCCGCAACCTTTCGCAGTCTAACTCGTGTCTTTTAAATAATTCGCGGGCACGCGAGAATGCTTCTTGCGGGCTTCTGAATGCGTTCGCGGAAATTTGAACGCGAATTTCCGGTATCAGGCCGTCCGTGAAGCAACGGAGAGTGAGATCGTCGACGTTGGACGAGAAACCTTGCGTCGTATACGGACTCAAACGTTCGCAATCTATAATAGCGGTGCGTAGATCCTTCACGCGGCTTATATAATCTAAAATATGCTCGTTCTGCTTCATGTAAATATTTGTCATTTCACCGCGATAATGGTCGGCGGAGCGTACGGCGCCGAAAGAGTTACGAAGTATGTCGGTGAGCTCTAGAATAGTCTGGCATGACTCATCTTCTAGCGCGAGGTATGCCCGGCCTTTTAGCTTGCTTTTTATGAGTCGTGTGAATGTGCGTTCGCAGCCGTTGGGAATTAATTCATACGCGCGCTTGCATGCTCGCGTGAATTGAAGGACGGGTATGTTTTGTCCGTCGTAATTTGGAATGGCCTCTAATGCTTGTTTCAAGGAGAGTTCATCGTACTGCGGAACCGACGTTTCCGTGCGTGAAATCGACGGAATAGGCGATGCGTCCAAACGCGGTAAATCTAGCGGCATAGTGTCCGATCGAGTTACGTCTTGTGAACGGCGTACCGTCGCTAATTCGCGGCGCAATTCTTCGATTTGTTGCATCAGAAGAATTGTATTATCGGCGGTTCTAACTGACTCAACACGTTTATCTGTATCGGACGTATCGATTTCCCGTGTGGTTGGATCGGCGAGCGCGTCTTGGAATTCGATACGGCGCGCAGCGCGTTTATCGCGATCTGATTCTAAGTTCGCGGCGGCGTTACGGGGTGGCTGTTGCCGTGGCTTTGTCGGTGTTCGCGTAGCCATGGCTGGCGTATCCCTTTTCAAAGGCAGAATTTCCGAAAAGGAACAACGAGCTATCCCACCGCTGTCACCAAAAATATCGTGTCACGTCTCGGGTCGCGGAAAACTAACCGTTGGCCGGAGCGACACGCAGCCTCGAACGGTTTCGGCTCGCACAATTGCGTCGAAGACCGGGTTCTTTTTGACTCGCGAAACACGGATCGAGGAAGCCACGGACGCGGATAAGAAAATATTCGCTTACCTTTGAATTCTTGATTGTTGCTAATGTTTAATACCCTTCTTCCAGGTATCGTCGTCGGCGCGGATCGTCCTGGGGTATGGAACCAGCGTACGGACTGCGAGGCGGAATCGTCAGCGGAACGAGTACCCAGGTAGGCTGCTCTCGAATGCGGATCGGCGATGGATGCGGCGATGCTGGACGGCTGTGCGGCCGGTGTGCAGCGGAAGGAGAGACGGTGCAGAGATGTATGTACGAGGTGACTGTTGCACCAATGTATTCGCGCACCAATGAACGTATGAAGTTTTTCCTTCCCGCGCGACGAGTTCGTTTGTGTGTACCGGAACGAGGCATTCGAGTCGGATTCCAAATGTCCAGATACGGGTCCACTAAGCGGCGGTCCGCTCTAGTTTACCGGTCCAGAAATATGGAAAATCGACAGAGATCCTTGCTTTAGTCTCGCTGTGGGTCGATACAGCTAAGCGGCGGTCCGCTCTAACTGGTCGGTTACCAAGTTTGACTAAAGGTCAGAGCGAATGATCACGAAGGCGCGAGAACTCGTGAAAAACTTCGGAATAAATGGATTTATAACGATAATAAAAGAAAGGAATGTTTCGAATAACGAGAATTGTAAGTACTGGTAAAAATAAAGTATATTCTAAAATAAAACTAAGCTTACACTGTTACTTCCCTATGCTAAAGATGACTAAGTTCTAGAATTCGATGATTTAGAATATAATTAGAGTTAGAGTTTGGATTTTAAGTTGAATTTGAGTTTGAGTTGGAATAGTAGAATTAGAGTTTGGATTAGTGATTCGAATTGAGAGAGGTCCGCTCGCTTGGAGCGGATGGCTCGAACTGACTCTCAACTCGCGAGCACGCGACCTCCTCGGATCGCGAGGCGCGCGAGTCGTGGGGCGCCAGAGTGGGGTGGACGCTCGGCCCGCGGAGTGGGATGGACGGTCGAGGTGGGGCGCGCGCGTTCAGCGTGAGTCACGCGCGTCGGGCGCTCGCTTGCGCGCTTTGCTTATCCTCTATTTCTATTAAATACGTTTTAAAATTAGAATTACACACGCGATGTCTTATGCTAACTTGTGTGTGTTGTGTCGTGTATGTACATAGAGTGTAGTGTTTTTAGAGACTAGGACTTGCTTAATCTTAATTATAACAATATGTGAAGTACGCATATGGGTGCGTAACGGCGGACGACTCTTCGTAATATGTGGAATGATCCTCGTACGGAGGCTGTGGCTCGCTCGTGCTCCAGGTGTTTGACGGGTACGCGTCGTGACGCGTTGATGTGGTCCAACTCCTGGGTGCGAGGGTGGCTGCCTTAGCTCGGCGATCATTCTGTGTTACCGTGCGTTCGTGTTCTCGTCTCTGCAATGGCGGCAGGCGGTGCGTGTGGCTCTGCCGGGGGGTGTGGGAGGTGCCGTGAGGCTCGGCGGACGTTACACTAGGAAATAGCGTTTGCAGATGTCTACGTATCGTAGCAATAGATTTCTAATGCTTCTTAAAACGCGATATCGCATCTCATTACTATGTTGCATGATAAGATATAATATTCATTGTAAAGTGTTATGTATACCTCGTATTCACTTCAGAAGAATGTAAATGCGACACTTCCTTGCAAGGAAATAGCGTTTGCAGATGTCTAGGTATCGTAGCAATAGAGTTCTAATGCTTCTTAAAACGCGATATCGCATCTCATTTGTATGTTTCATGGTAAGATATAATATGATTTGCGAAGTGTTATGTACTCCTCGTCTACACTTCAAATGAATGTAAATGCGACACATCCTTGCTAGGAAATAGCGTTTGCAGATGTCTACGTATCGTAGGGATAGAGTTCTAATGCTTCTTAAAACGTGATATCGTATCTCATTTCTATGTTTCATGGTAAGATATAATATGATTGGCGAAGTGTTATGTATTCCTCGCCTACACTTCAAATGAATGTAAATGCGACACTTCCTTGCTAGGAAATAGCGTTTGCAGATGTCTACGTATCGTAGCAATAGTGTTCTAATGCTTCTTAAAACGCGATATCGCAACTCATTTCTATGTTTCATGGGAAGATATAATATGATTTGCGAAGTGTTATGTATTCCTCGTCTACACTTCAAATGAATGTAAATGCGACACTTCCTTGCTAGGTAATAGCGTTTGCAGATGTCTACGTATCGTAGCAATAGAGTTCTAATGCTTCTTAAAACGCGATATCGCATCTCATTACTATGTTGCATTATAAGATATAATATTCATTGTAAAGTGTTATGTATACCTCGTATTCACTTCAGAAGAATGTAAATGCGACACTTCCTTGCAAGGAAATAGCGTTTGCAGATGTCTACGTATCGTAGCAATTGTGTTCTAATGCTTCTTAAAACGCGATATCGCAACTCATTTCTATGTTTCATGGGAAGGTATAATATGATTTGCGAAGTGTTATGTATTCCTCGTCTACACTTCAAATGAATGTAAATGCGACACTTCCTTCCAAGGAAATAGCGTTTGCAGATGTCTACGTATCGTAGCAATAGATATGTAATGCTTCCTAAAACGCGATATCGCATCTCATTTCTATGTTTCATGGTATGATATAATATGATTTGCGAAGTGTCATGTATTCCTCGTCAATACTTCAAATGAATGTAAATGCGACACGTCCTTGCTAGGAAATAGCGTTTGCAGATGTCTACGTATCGTAGCAATAGATTTCTAATGCTTCTTAAAACGCGATATCGCATCTCATTACTATGTTGCATGATAAGATATAATATTCATTGTAAAGTGTTATGTATACCTCGTATTCACTTCAGAAGAATGTAAATGCGACACTTCCTTGCAAGGAAATAGCGTTTGCAGATGTCTAGGTATCGTAGCAATAGAGTTCTAATGCTTCTTAAAACGTGATATCGTATCTCATTTCTATGTTTCATGGTAAGATATAATATGATTGGCGAAGTGTTATGTATTCCTCGCCTACACTTCAAATGAATGTAAATGCGACACTTCCTTGCTAGGTAATAGCTTTTGCAGATGTCTACTTGTCGTAGCAATAGAGTTCTTATGATACTTAAAACGCGATATCGCATCTCATTTCTATGTTTCATGGTAAGATATAATATGATTTGCGAAGAATTATGTATTCCTCGTCTACACTTCAAATGTATGTGAATGCGACATTCCTTGCAAAGAAATAGCGTTTGCAGATGTCTACGTATCGTAGCAATAGAGTTCTTATACTTCTTAAAACGCGATATCACATCTCATTTCTATGTTTCATGGTAAGATATAATATGATTTGCGAAGTGTCATGTATTCCTCGTCTACACTTCAAATGAATGTAAATGCGACACTTCCTTGCTAGGAAATAGCGCCTGCAGATGTCTAGGTATCGTAGCAATAGAGTTCTAATGCTTCTTAAAACGCGATATCGCAACTCATTTCTATGTTTCATCGGAAGATATAATATGATTTGCGAAGTGTTATGTATTCCTCGTCTACACTTCAAATGAATGTAAATGCGACACTTCCTTGCTAGGAAATAGCGTTTGCAGATGTCTACGTATCGTAGCAATAGAGTTCTAATGCTTCTTAAAACGCGATATCGCATATCATTACTATGTTGCATGATAAGATATAATATTCATTGTAAAGTGTTATGTATACCTCGTATTCACTTCAGAAGAATGTAAATGCGACACTTCCTTGCAAGGAAATAGCGTTTGCAGATGTCTACGTATCGTAGCAATAGTGTTCTAATGCTTCTTAAAACGCGATATCGCAACTCATTTCTATGTTTTATGGGAAGGTATAATATGATTTGCGAAGTGTTATGTATTCCTCGTCTACACTTCAAATGAATGTAAATGCGACACTTCCTTGGTAGGAAATAGCGTTTGCAGATGTCTACGTATCGTAGCAATAGAGTTCTAATGCTTCTTAAAACGCGATATCGCATCTCATTTCTATGTTTCATGGTAGGATATAATATGATTTGCGAAGTGTTATGTAGTCCTCGTCTACACTTCAAATGAAAGTAAATGCGACACGTCCTTGCTAGGAAATAGCGTTTGCAGATGTCTAGGTATCGTAGCAATAGAGTTCTAATGCTTCTTAAAACGCGATATCGCATCTCATTTGTATGTTTCATGGTAAGATATAATATGATTTGCGAAGTGTTATGTACTCCTCGTCTACACTTCAAATGAATGTAAATGCGACATATCCTTACTAGGAAATAGCGTTTGCAGATGTCTACGTATCGTAGGGATAGAGTTCTAATGCTTCTTAAAACGTGATATCGTATCTCATTTCTATGTTTCATGGTAAGATATAATATGATTTGTGAAGTGTCATGTATTCCTCGTCTACACTTCAAATGAATGTAAATGCGACACTTCCTTGCTAGGAAATAGCACCTGCAGATGTCTAGGTGTCGTAGCAATAGAGTTCTAATGCTTCTTAAAACGCGATATCGCATCTCATTTCTATCTTTCATGGTAAGATATAATATGATTTGCGTAGTGTTATGTATTCCTCGTCTACACTTCAAATGAATGTAAATGCGACACTTCCTTGCTAGGAAATAGCGTTTGCAGATGTCTACGTATCGTAGGGATAGAGTTCTAATGCATCTTAAAACGTGATATCGCATCTCATTTCTATGTTTCATGGTAGGATATAATATTCATTGCTAAGTGTTATGCATTCCTCGTCTACGATTCAAATGAATGTAAATGCGACACTTCCTTGCTAGGAAATAGCGTTTGCAGATGTTTACGTATCGTAGCAATAGAGTTCTTATGCTTCTTAAAACGAGATATCGCATCTCATTACTATGTTGCATGATAAGGTATAATATTCATTGTAAAGCGTGATGTATACCTCGTATTCACTCCAGAAGAATGTAAATGCGACACTTCCTTCCAAGGAAATTGCGTTTACAGATGTCTACGTATCGAAGCAATAGAGTTCAAATGCTTCTTAAAACGAGATATGGCATCTCATTTCTATGTTTCATGGTAAGATATAATATGATTTGCGAAGTGTCATGTATTCCTCGTCTACACTTCAAATGAATGTAAATGCGACACTTCCATGCTAGGAAATAGCGATTGCAGATGTCTACGTATCGTAGCAATAGATTTCTAACGCTTCTTAAAACGCGATATCGCATCTCCTTTCTATGTTTCATGGTAAGATATAATATGATTTGCGAAGTGTTATGCATTCCTCGTCTACACATCAAATGAATGTAAATGCGACACTTCCTTGCTAGGAAATAGCGTTTGCAGATGTCTACGTATCGTAGGGATAGAGTTCTAATGCTTCTTAAAACGTGATATCGTATCTCATTTATATGTTTCATGATAAGATGTAATATTCATTGCGAAGTGTTATGTATTCCTCGCCTACACTTCAAATGAATGTAAGTGCGACACTCCCTTGTTAGGAAATAGCGTTTGCAGATGTCTACATATCGAAGCAATAGAGTTCAAATGCTTCTTAGAACGAGATATTGCAACTCATATCTATGTTTCATGATAAGATATAATATTCATTGCGAAGTGTTATGTATACCTCGTATTCACTTCAGAAGAATGTAAATGCGACACTTCCTTGCAAGAAAATAGCGTTTGCAGATGTCTACGTATCGTAGGGATAGAGTACCAATGCTTCTTAAAACGTGATATCGCATCTCATTTCTATGTTTCATGGTAAGATATAATATGATTTGCGAAGTGTTACGTATTCCTCGTCTACACTTCAAATGAATGTGAATGCGACACTTCCTCGCTAGGAAATAGCGATTGCAGATTTCTACGTATCGTAGCAGTAGCTTTCTAATGCTTCTTAAAACGCGATATCGCATCTCATTTCTATGTTGCATGATAGGATATAATATTCATTGTAAAGTGTTATGTATACCTCGTATTCTCTTCAAAAGAATGTAGATGCGACACTTCCTTGCTAGGAAATAGCGTTTGCAGATGTTTACGTATCATAGGGATAGAGTTCTAATGCTTCTTAAAACGTGATATCGTTTCTCATTTCTATGTTTCATGGTAAGATATAATATGATTTGCGAAGTGTCATGTATTCCTCGTCTACACTTCAAATGAATGTTAATGCGACACTTCCTTGCAAGGAAATAGCGTTTGCAGATTTTTACGTATCGTAGGGATAGAGTTCTAATGCTTCTTAAAACGTGATATCGCATCTCATTTCTATGTTTCATGGTGTAACGTCAGGCGTACCACCTTCCACCCCCACGAGGACGTCTCCACCCACGTCATCTCCAGAGGAGCGATACGACAGCTACTTCCTGGAATCACCCGCAATTACGCACCCATATTCCCTGTTCGCGTACATGCGGTCTTAGGTATAAGCACACGACACATTCATGTACATACACACACCACAAACACATAGAATTAAGGAAATGTACATAATATAAGTGCGCTAGAATTAAGACGCGTTCACGCTCGAGCGCGCGGCCGACGCGCGCGGCTCACCGCGTAACGCGGTCGTCCCCGCCACGAGCGGTCTCCCCGCTCTTCCGCCACGCGCCGTCCCCATTCCGGGGCCCAGCGGCTCGCGCGTCTTGCGACCCGAGGAGGTCGCGGACGCGCTGATCCGAGTTCAGTTCCTATCTCGCCTCCGAACCGAGGAGTTCTAATCAACCTTCCAAGCAACGAGCTCTCAGCTCTAATGCTTCTCTTTTTATCGCATCTCCCTTAGCGGAGTCCTTAACGTAAACTTAGTTCTATTTCAATCTCTTACTGTAACCTTATTCAATATCTTAGAATTAGTCGAAGTGTATTAGGGTAGTGAAATTATAGAATATACATTAGCTTTTACCAGATCCAACGCCTCTTTATTCAATTATCAATCATAATTCCTAATTCTAATTCGCTGGTACGCTCGCGAATATCTTACTAGTTCCGAATTCGTCTGCGATAGTCTTGAAGCTGGACGGTTAGAGCGAACCAACGCTTAGCCGCTCTTACTTCACTGCTACCGTAACCGAGTATCTTGCGCCCACGCGGATCCCTGCAAGCTAGAGCGAACCAACGCTTAGCCGAACAGTACTCTGTCAAAGCGCAAATACTCTCGATGAACTTCGAGCCTCCGAGAAAGCGTACACGACGCGCGGGACGAAAAGAATATATTCGACATCCTATTCGCCAGTACGTGGGAGGTACACCCGAGTACCCGTATCCGGATCACCATCGAACAGCTTCCGTTCCCGTCAAGGAGGTTTTCGCCGCCGTACGTCCCGTACGAGCCCAGGACCGTCCAATTTCAGCGACGATACGCACCAGCCAGGATCAACCTGCGTGGCGCCTTGTTCCGATAACCGTTCCGCCGTTCCAGCCGTACGCCGCTGCGATCCCTTTCTCCGACCCACGACGTCCACGATACCTGGAACGGGAAAGCAAATAGGAATTCTATGCATCGAAAAGGGTAAGTGCTGCATGTTTTATTCGGTAAATCGCGTCCTAACCGCCAACGAACCCAGCTCCGCGCAATTCGCGTTGATTTCGGGAACCGGCTTAAACTCGTTTTAACGTATAGAGTGCATCGGCACTCCGGGACGTGACAAAGGAAGTGTCGCATTTACATTCTTCTGAAGTGAATACGAGGTATACATAACACTTCGCAATGAATATTATATCTTATCATGAAACATAGATATGAGTTGCAATATCTCGTTTTAAAAAGCATTTGAACTCTATTGCTTCGATATGTAGACATCTGCAAACGCTATTTCCTTGCAAGGAAGTGTAGCATTTACATACTTTTAAAGTGAATGCGAGGTTTACATAACACTTCGCAATGAATATTATACCTTATCATGAAACATAGAAATGAGAAACGATATCACGTTTTAAGAAGCACTAGAACTCTATCCCTATGATACGTAAACATCTGCAAACGCTATTTCCTAGCAAGGAAGTGTCGCATTTACATTCATTTGAATCGTAGACCAGGAATGCATAACACTTAGCAATGAATATTATATCTTACCATGAAACATAGAAATGAGATGCGATATCACGTTTTAAGAAGCATTAGAACTCTATCCCTACGACACGTAGACATCTGCAAACGCTATTTCCTAGCAAGGAAGTGTAGCATTTACATTCTTCTGAAGTGAATACGAGGTATACATAACACTTCGCAATGAATATTATATCTTATCATGAAACATAGTTATGAGATGCGATATCTCGTTTTAAGAAGCATTTGAACTCTATTTCTTCGATACGTAGACATCTGTAAACGCTATTTCCTAGCAAGGAAGTGTCGCATTAACATTCATTTGAATCGTAGACGAGGAATGCATGACACTTCGCAAATCATATTATATCTTACCATGAAACATAGAAATGAGATGCGATATCGCGTTTTAAGAAGCATTAGAAAGCTATTGCTACGATACGTAGACATCTGCAAACGCTATTTCCTAGCGAGGAAGTATCGCACTCACATTCATTTGAAGTGTAGACGAGGAATACATGACACTTCGCAACTCATATTACATCTTACCATGAAACATAGAAATGAGATGCGATATCGCGTTTTAAGAAGCATTAGAACTCTATTGCTACGATACCTAGATATCTGCAGACGCTATTTCCTAGCAAGGAAGTGTCGCATTTACATTCATTTGAAGTGTAGACGAGGAATACATGACACTTCGCAAATCATAATATATCTTACCATGAAACATAGAAATGAGATGCGATATCGCGTTTTAAGAAGCATTAGAAAGCTATTGCTACGATACGTAGACATCTGCAAACGCTATTTCCTAGCGAGGAAGTATCGCACTCACATTCATTTGAAGTGTAGGCAAGGAATACATGACACTTCGCAAATCATATTACATCTTACCATGAAACATAGAAATGAGATGCGATATCGCGTTTTAAGAAGCATTAGAACTCTATTGCTACGATACGTAGACATCTGCAAACGCTATTTCCTTGCTAGGAAGTGTCGTATTTACATTCATATGAAGTGTAGACGAGGAACACATGACACTTAGCAAATCATAATATATCTTACCATGAAACATAGAAATGAGATGCGATATCGCGTTTTAAGAAGCATTAGAAAGCTATTGCTACGATACGTAGACATCTGCAAACGCTATTTCCTAGCGAGGAAGTATCGCACTCACATTCATTTGAAGTGTAGACGAGGAATACATGACACTTCGCAACTCATATTACATCTTACCATGAAACATAGAAATGAGATGCGATATCGCGTTTTAAGAAGCATTAGAACTCTATTGCTACGATACCTAGATATCTGCAGACGCTATTTCCTAGCAAGGAAGTGTCGCATTTACATTCATTTGAAGTATTGACGAGGAATACATGACACTTCGCAAATCATATTATATCATACCATGAAACATAGAAATGAGATGCGATATCGCGTTTTAGGAAGCATTACATATCTATTGCTACGATACGTAGACATCTGCAAACGCTATTTCCTTGGAAGGAAGTGTCGCATTTACATTCATTTGAAGTGTAGACGAGGAATACATGACACTTCGCAAATCATATTATATCTTACCATGAAACATAGAAATGAGATGCGATATCGCGTTTTAAGAAGCATTAGAGAGCTATTGCTACGATACGTAGACAACTGCAAACGCTATTTCCTTGCAAGGAAGTGTCGCATTTACATTCATTTGAATCGTAGACGAGGAATGCATAACACTTCGCAATGAATATTATATCTTACCATGAAACATAGAAATGAGATGCGATATCGCGTTTTAAGAAGCATTAGAACTCTATTGCTACGATACCTAGATATCTGCAGACGCTATTTCCTAGCAAGGAAGTGTCGCATTTACATTCATTTGAAGTATAGACGAGGAATACATGACACTTCGCAAATCATATTATATCATACCATGAAACATAGAAATGAGATGCGATATCGCGTTTTAGGAAGCATTACATATCTATTGCTACGATACGTAGACATCTGCAAACGCTATTTCCTTGGAAGGAAGTGTCGCATTTACATTCATTTGAAGTGTAGACGAGGAATACATGACACTTCGCAAATCATATTATATCTTACCATGAAACATAGAAATGAGATGCGATATCGCGTTTTAAGAAGCATTAGAGAGCTATTGCTACGATACGTAGACAACTGCAAACGCTATTTCCTTGCAAGGAAGTGTCGCATTTACATTCATTTGAATAGTAGACGAGGAATGCATAACACTTCGCAATGAATATTATATCTTACCATGAAACATAGAAATGAGATGCGATATCGCGTTTTAAGTATCATAAGAACTCCATTGCTACGATACGTAGACATCTGCAAACGCTATTTCCTTGCAAGGAAGTGTCGCATTTACATTCATTTGAATCGTAGACGAGGAATGCATAACACTTCGCAATGAATATTATATCTTATCATGAAACATAGATATTAGATGCAATATCTCGTTTTAAGAAGCATTTGAACTCAATTGCTACGATACCTAGACATCTGCAGACGCTATTTCCTAGCAAGGAACTGTCGCATTTACATTCATTTGAAGTATAGACGAGGAATACATGACACTTCGCAAATCATATTATATCTTAACATGAAACATAGAAATGAGATGCGATATCGCGTTTTAAGAAGCATTAGAAAGCTATTGCTACGATACGTAGTCATCTGCAGACGCTATTTCCTAGCGAGGAAGTGTCGCATTTACATTCATTTGAAGTGTAGACGAGGAATACATGACACTTCGCAAATCATATTATATCTTACCATGAAACATAGAAATGAGATGCGATATCCCGTTTTAAGAAGCATTAGAAAGCTATTGCTACGAAACGTAGACTTCTGCAAACGCTATTTCCTAGTGAGGAAGTATCGCATTCACATTCATTTGAAGTGTAGACGAGGAATACATGACACTTCGCAAATCATATTATATCGTACCATGAAACATAGAAATGAGATGCGATATCGCGTTTTAAGGATCATAAGAACTCTATTGCTACGGTACGTAGACATCTGCAAACGCTATTTCCTTGCAAGGAAGTGTCGCATTTACATTCATTTGAATCGTAGACGAGGAATACATAACACTTCGCAAATCATATTATATCTCACCATGAAACATAGAAATGAGATGCGATATCGCGTTTTAAGAAGCTTTAGAACTCTATTGCTACGATAGGTAGACATCTGCAAACGCTATTTCCTAGCGAGGAAGTATCGCATTCACATTCATTTGAAGTGTAGACGAGGAATACATGACACTTCGCAAATCATATTATATCTTACCATGAAACGTAGAAATGAGGTGCGATATCGCGTTTTAAGAAGCATTACATATCTATTGCTACGATACGTAGACATCTGCAAACGCTATTTCTTTGCAAGGAAGTGTCGCATTTACATTCATTTGAAGTGTAGACGAGGAATACATAACACTTCGCAAATCATATTGTATCTTACCATGAAACATAGAAATGAGATGCGATATCGCGTTTTAAGAATCATAAGAACTCTATTGCTACGATACGTAGACAACTGCAAACGCTATTTCCTTGCAAGGAAGTGTCGCATTTACATTCATTTGAATCGTAGACGAGGAATGCATAACACTTCGCAAATCATATTATATCTTACCATGAAACATAGAAATGAGATGCGATATCGCGTTTTAAGAAGCATTAGACCTCTATCGTTACGATACCTAGACATCTGCAGAGGCTATTTCCTAGCAAGGAAGTGTCGCATTTACATTCATTTGAAGTGTAGACGAGGAATACATAACACTTCGCAAATCATATTATATCTCACCATGAAACATAGAAATGAGATGCGATATCGCGTTTTAAGAAGCATTAGAACTCTATTGCTACGATAGGTAGACATCAGCAAACGCTATTTCCTAGCGAGGAAGTATCGCATTCACATTCATTTGAAGTGTAGACGAGGAATACATAACACTTCGCAAATCATGTTATATCTTACCATGAAACATAGAAATGAGATGCGATATCCCGTTTTAAGAATCATAAGAACTCTATTGCTACGATACGTAGACATCTGCAAACGCTATTTCCTTGCAAGGAAGTGTCGCATTTACATTCATTTGAAGTGCAGACGAGGAATACATAACACTTCGCAAATCATATTATATCTTACCATGAAACATAGAAATGAGATGCGATATCGCGTTTTAAGGAGCATTAGAAATCTATAGCTACGATACGTAGACATCTGCAAACGCTATTTCCTTGCAAGGAAGTGTCGCATTTACATTCATTTGAAGTGCAGACGAGGAATACATAACACTTCGCAAATCATATTATATCTTACCATGAAACATAGAAATGAGATGCGATATCGCGTTTTAATAAGCATTAGAACACTATCGCTACGATACCTAGACATCTGCAGACGCTATTTCCTAGCAAGGGAGTGTCGCATTTACATTCATTTGAAGTGTAGACGAGTAATACATAACACTTCGCAAATCATATTATATCATACCATGAACCATAGAAATGAGATGCGATATCGCGTTTTAAGAATCATAAGAACTCTATTGCTACGATACGTAGACATCTGCAAACGCTATTTCTTTGCAAGGAAGCGTTGCATTTACATTCATTTGATGTGTAGACGAGGAATACATAACACTTCGCAAATCATATTATATCTTAGCATGAAACACAGAAATGAGATGCGATATCGCGTTTTAAAGAGCATTAGAACCCTATTGCTACGATAGGTAGACATCTGCAAACGCTATTTCCTTGCAAGGAAGTGTCGCATTTACATTCATTTGAATCGTAGACGAGGAATACATAACACTTCGCAAATCATATTATATCTTACCATGAAACATAGAAATGAGATGCGATATCGCGTTTTAAGAAGCATTAGAACTCTATTGCTACGATACCTAGATATCTGCAGACGCTATTTCCTAGCAAGGAAGTGTCGCATTTACATTCATTTGAAGTATAGACGAGGAATACATGACACTTCGCAAATCATATTATATCATACCATGAAACATAGAAATGAGATGCGATATCGCGTTTTAGGAAGCATTACATATCTATTGCTACGATACGTAGACATCTGCAAACGCTATTTCCTTGGAAGGAAGTGTCGCATTTACATTCATTTGAAGTGTAGACGAGGAATACATGACACTTCGCAAATCATATTATATCTTACCATGAAACATAGAAATGAGATGCGATATCGCGTTTTAAGAAGCATTAGAGAGCTATTGCTACGATACGTAGACAACTGCAAACGCTATTTCCTTGCAAGGAAGTGTCGCATTTACATTCATTTGAATAGTAGACGAGGAATGCATAACACTTCGCAATGAATATTATATCTTACCATGAAACATAGAAATGAGATGCGATATCGCGTTTTAAGTATCATAAGAACTCCATTGCTACGATACGTAGACATCTGCAAACGCTATTTCCTTGCAAGGAAGTGTCGCATTTACATTCATTTGAATCGTAGACGAGGAATGCATAACACTTCGCAATGAATATTATATCTTATCATGAAACATAGATATTAGATGCAATATCTCGTTTTAAGAAGCATTTGAACTCAATTGCTACGATACCTAGACATCTGCAGACGCTATTTCCTAGCAAGGAACTGTCGCATTTACATTCATTTGAAGTATAGACGAGGAATACATGACACTTCGCAAATCATATTATATCTTAACATGAAACATAGAAATGAGATGCGATATCGCGTTTTAAGAAGCATTAGAAAGCTATTGCTACGATACGTAGTCATCTGCAGACGCTATTTCCTAGCGAGGAAGTGTCGCATTTACATTCATTTGAAGTGTAGACGAGGAATACATGACACTTCGCAAATCATATTATATCTTACCATGAAACATAGAAATGAGATGCGATATCCCGTTTTAAGAAGCATTAGAAAGCTATTGCTACGAAACGTAGACTTCTGCAAACGCTATTTCCTAGTGAGGAAGTATCGCATTCACATTCATTTGAAGTGTAGACGAGGAATACATGACACTTCGCAAATCATATTATATCGTACCATGAAACATAGAAATGAGATGCGATATCGCGTTTTAAGGATCATAAGAACTCTATTGCTACGGTACGTAGACATCTGCAAACGCTATTTCCTTGCAAGGAAGTGTCGCATTTACATTCATTTGAATCGTAGACGAGGAATACATAACACTTCGCAAATCATATTATATCTCACCATGAAACATAGAAATGAGATGCGATATCGCGTTTTAAGAAGCTTTAGAACTCTATTGCTACGATAGGTAGACATCTGCAAACGCTATTTCCTAGCGAGGAAGTATCGCATTCACATTCATTTGAAGTGTAGACGAGGAATACATGACACTTCGCAAATCATATTATATCTTACCATGAAACGTAGAAATGAGGTGCGATATCGCGTTTTAAGAAGCATTACATATCTATTGCTACGATACGTAGACATCTGCAAACGCTATTTCTTTGCAAGGAAGTGTCGCATTTACATTCATTTGAAGTGTAGACGAGGAATACATAACACTTCGCAAATCATATTGTATCTTACCATGAAACATAGAAATGAGATGCGATATCGCGTTTTAAGAATCATAAGAACTCTATTGCTACGATACGTAGACAACTGCAAACGCTATTTCCTTGCAAGGAAGTGTCGCATTTACATTCATTTGAATCGTAGACGAGGAATGCATAACACTTCGCAAATCATATTATATCTTACCATGAAACATAGAAATGAGATGCGATATCGCGTTTTAAGAAGCATTAGACCTCTATCGTTACGATACCTAGACATCTGCAGAGGCTATTTCCTAGCAAGGAAGTGTCGCATTTACATTCATTTGAAGTGTAGACGAGGAATACATAACACTTCGCAAATCATATTATATCTCACCATGAAACATAGAAATGAGATGCGATATCGCGTTTTAAGAAGCATTAGAACTCTATTGCTACGATAGGTAGACATCAGCAAACGCTATTTCCTAGCGAGGAAGTATCGCATTCACATTCATTTGAAGTGTAGACGAGGAATACATAACACTTCGCAAATCATGTTATATCTTACCATGAAACATAGAAATGAGATGCGATATCCCGTTTTAAGAATCATAAGAACTCTATTGCTACGATACGTAGACATCTGCAAACGCTATTTCCTTGCAAGGAAGTGTCGCATTTACATTCATTTGAAGTGCAGACGAGGAATACATAACACTTCGCAAATCATATTATATCTTACCATGAAACATAGAAATGAGATGCGATATCGCGTTTTAAGGAGCATTAGAAATCTATAGCTACGATACGTAGACATCTGCAAACGCTATTTCCTTGCAAGGAAGTGTCGCATTTACATTCATTTGAAGTGCAGACGAGGAATACATAACACTTCGCAAATCATATTATATCTTACCATGAAACATAGAAATGAGATGCGATATCGCGTTTTAATAAGCATTAGAACACTATCGCTACGATACCTAGACATCTGCAGACGCTATTTCCTAGCAAGGGAGTGTCGCATTTACATTCATTTGAAGTGTAGACGAGTAATACATAACACTTCGCAAATCATATTATATCATACCATGAACCATAGAAATGAGATGCGATATCGCGTTTTAAGAATCATAAGAACTCTATTGCTACGATACGTAGACATCTGCAAACGCTATTTCTTTGCAAGGAAGCGTTGCATTTACATTCATTTGATGTGTAGACGAGGAATACATAACACTTCGCAAATCATATTATATCTTAGCATGAAACACAGAAATGAGATGCGATATCGCGTTTTAAAGAGCATTAGAACCCTATTGCTACGATAGGTAGACATCTGCAAACGCTATTTCCTTGCAAGGAAGTGCCGCATTTACATTCATTTGAAGTGTAGACGAGGAATACATAACACTTCGCAAATCATATTATATCTTACCATGAAACATAGAAATTAGATGCGATATCGCGTTTTAAGAAGCATTAGAAATCTATTGCTACGATACGTAGACATCTGCAAACGCTATTTCCTTGCAAGGAAGTGTCGCATTTACATTCATTTGAATTGTAGACGAGGAATACATAGCACTTCGCGAATCATATTATATCTTACCATGAAACATAGAATTGAGATCGATATCGCGTTTTAAGAATCATAAGAACTCCATTGCTACGATACGTAGACATCTGCAGACGCTATTTCCTTGCTAGGAAGTGTCGCATTTACATTCATTTGAACTGTAGACGAGGAATACATAACACTTCGCAAATCACATTATATCTTACCATGAAACATTGAAATGAGATGCGATATCGCGTTTTAAGAAGCATTAGAACTCTATTGCTACGATACTTAGACATCTGCAAACCCTATTTCCTTGCAAGGAATTGTCGCATTTACATTCATTTGAATCGTAGACGAGGAATGCATAACACTTCGCAATGAATATTATATCTTATCATGAAACATAGATATGGGATGCAATATCTCGTTTTAAGATGCATTTGAACTCTATTGCTACGATACCTAGACACCTGCAGACGCTATTTCCTAGCAAGGTAGTGTCGCATTTACATTCATTTGAAGTGTAGACGAGGAATACATGACACTTCGCAAATCATATTATATCTTACCATGAAACATAGAAATTAGATGTGATATCGCGTTTTAAGAAGCATTAGAACTCTATCGCTACAATACCTAGACATCTGCAGACGCTATTTCCTTGCAAGGAAGTGTCGCATTTACATTCATTTGAAGTGTAGACGAGGAATACATAACACTTCGCAAATCATATTATATCTTACCATGAAACATAGAAATGAGATGCGATATCGCGTTTTAAGAAGCATTAGAAATCTATAGCTACGATACGTAGACATCTGCAAACGCTATTTCCTTGCTAGGAAGTGTCGCATTTACACTCATTTGAATAGTAGACGAGGAATACATGACACTTCGCAAATCATATTATATCTTACCATGAAACGTAGAAATGAGATGCGATATCGCGTTTTAAGAAGCATTACATATCTATTGCTACGATACGTAGACATCTGCAAACGCTATTTCTTTGCAAGGAAGTGTCGCATTTACATTCATTTGAAGTGTAGACGAGGAATACATAACACTTCGCAAATCATATTATATCTTACCATGAAACATAGAAATGAGATGCGATATCGCGTTTTAAGAATCATAAGAACTCTATTGCTACGATACGTAGACAACTGCAAACGCTATTTCCTTGCAAGGAAGTGTCGCATTTACATTCATTTGAATCGTAGACGAGGAATGCATAACACTTCGCAAATCATATTATATCTTACCATGAAACATAGAAATGAGATGCGATATCGCGTTTTAAGAAGCATTAGAACTCTATTGCTACGATAGGTAGACATCTGCAAACGCTATTTCCTAGCGAGGAAGTGTCGCATTTACATTCATTTGAAGTGTAGACGAGGAATACATAACACTTCGCATATCATATTATATCTTACCATGAAACATAGAAATCAGATGCGATATCGCGTTTTAAGAATCATAAGAACTCCATTGCTACGATACGTAGACATCTGCAAACGCTATTTCCTTGCAAGGAAGTGTCGCATTTACATTCATTTGAAGTGTAGACGAGGAATACATAACACTTCGCAAACCATATTATATCTTACCATGAAACATAGAAATCAGATGCGATATCGCGTTTTAAGAAGCATTAGAACTCTATTGCTACGATACTTAGACATCTGCAAACCCTATTTCCTTGCAAGGAAGTATCGCATTTACATTCATTTGAATCGTATACGAGGAATGCATAACACTTCGCAATGAATATTATATCTTATCATGAAACATAGATATGAGATGCAATATCTCGCTTTAAGAAGCATTTGAACTCTATTGCTACGATACCTAGACATCTGCAGACGCTATTTCCTAGCAAGGAAGTGTCGCATTTACATTCATTTGAAGTGTAGACGAGGAATACATGACACTTCGCAAATCATATTATATCTTACCATGAAACATAGAAGTGAAATGCGATATCGCGTTTTAAGAAGCATTAGAAATCTATTGCTACGATACGTAGACATCTGCAAACGCTATTTCTTTGCAAGGAAGTGTCGCATTTACATTCATTTGACGTGTAGACGAGGAATACATAACACTTCGCAAATCATATTATATCTTACCATGAAACATAGAAATGAGATGCGATATCGCGTTTTAAGAAGCATTAGAAATCTATTGCTACGATACGTAGAAATCTGCAAACGCTATTTCCTTGCAAGGAAGTATCGCATTTACATTCATTTGAAGTGTAGACGAGAAATACATAACACTTCGCAAATCATATTATATCTTACCATGAAACATAGAAATGAGATGCGATATCGCGTTTTAAGAAGCATTGGAACTCTATTGCTACGACAGGTAGACATCTGCAAACGCTATTTCCTTGCAAGGAAGTGTCGCATTTACATTCATCTGAAGTGTAGATGAGGAATAAATAACACTTCGCAAATCATATTATATCTTACCATGAAACATAGAAATGAGATGCGATATCGCGTTTTAAGAAGCATTAGACCTCTATCGCTACGATTCCTAGACATCTGCAGAGGCTATTTCCTAGCAAGGAAGTGTCGCATTTACATTCATTTGAAGTGTAGACGAGGAATACATAACACTTCGCAAATCATATTATATCTCACCATGAAACATAGAAATGAGATGCGATATCCCGTTTTAAGAATCATAAGAACTCTATTGCTACGATACGTAGACAGCAGCAAACGCTATTTCCTTGCTAGGAAGTGTCGCATTTACACTCATTTGAATAGTAGACGAGGAATACATGACACTTCGCAAATCATATTATATCTTACCATGAAACGTTGAAATGTGATGCGATATCGCGTTTTAAGAAGCATTACATTACTATTGCTACGATACGTAGACATCTGCAAACGCTATTTCTTTGCAAGGAAGTGTCGCATTTACATTCATTTGAAGTGTAGACGAGGAATACATAACACTTCGCAAATCATATTATATCTTACCATGAAACATAGAAATGAGATGCGATATCGCGTTTTAGGAAGCATTAGAACTCTATTGCTACGATAGGTAGACATCTGCAAACGCTATTTCCTTGCAAGGAAGTGTTGCATCTACATTCATTTGAAGTGTAGACGAGGAATACATGACACTTCGCAAATCATATTATATCTTACCATGAAACATAGAAATGAGATGCGATATCGCGTTTTAAGAAGCATTAGAACACTATTGCTACGATAGGTAGACATCTGCAAACGCTTTTTCCTTGCAAGGAAGTGTCGCATTTACATTCATTTGAAGTGCAGACGAGGAATACATAACACTTCGCAAATCATATTATATCTCACCATGAAACATAGAAACGAGATGCGATATCGCGTTTTAAGAAGCATTAGAAATCTATAGCTACGATACGTAGACATCTGCAAACGCTATTTCCTTGCTAGGAAGTGTCGCATTTACACTCATTTGAATAGTAGATGAGGAATACATGACACTTCGCAAATCATATTATATCTTACCATGAAACGTAGAAATGAGATGCGATATCGCGTTTTAAGGAGCATTACATATCTATTGCTACGATACGTAGACATCTGCAAACGCTATTTCCTTGCTAGGAAGTGTCGCATTTACACTCATTTGAATAGTAGACGAGGAATACATGACACTTCGCAAATCATATTATATCTTACCATGAAACATAGAAATTAGATGCGATATCGCGTTTTAAGAAGCATTAGAACTCTATCGCTACAATACCTAGACATCTGCAGAGGCTATTTCCTTGCAAGGAAGTGTCGCATTTACATTCATTTGAAGTGTAGACGAGGAATACATAACACTTCGCAAATCATATTATATCTTACCATGAAACATAGAACTGAGATGCGATATCGCGTTTTAGGAAGCATTAGAAATCTATAGCTACGATACGTAGACATCTGCAAACGCTATTTCCTTGCTAGGAAGTGTCGCATTTACACTCATTTGAATAGTAGACGAGGAATACATGACACTTCGCAAATCATATTATATCTTACCATGAAACGTAGAAATGAGATGCGATATCGCGTTTTAAGGAGCATTACATATCTATTGCTACGATACGTAGACATCTGCAAACGCCATTTCTTTGCAAGGAGGTGTCGCATTTACATTCATTTGAAGTGTAGACGAGGAATACATAACACTTCGCAAATCATATTATATCTTACCATGAAACATAGAATTGAGATCGATATCGCGTTTTAAGAATCATAAGAACTCCATTGCTACGATACGTAGACATCTGCAAACGCTATTTCCTTGCAAGGAAGTGTCGCATTTACATTCATTTGAATCGTAGACGAGGAATGCATAACACTTCGCAATGAATATTATATCTTATCATGAAACATAGATATGGGATGCAATATCTCGTTTTAACCCTTTTAGCACCGAGCGCCTGAAGCGTGCCTAGGCGAAGAATACCGGGCCAAATCGACGAATTTGTAGAGGTTTGCGAAAATGCTCGTAAAAACGAAAGTAGGCGTGATATTTACAAAATTCAAAAAGCAGTATACTGCGAAATGAATGGAGAATAAATTGATATCAATGGTGTTTCGATATTTGTTGAAAATCATAACAATAACATAAATATAAGACATTATAAAAATCGTACAAAGTAATTTCACATTTTCAAAACATAATTGCACATATAAAAAATCATCGTTTGGTCATCGTTTTATATAAATCAGATAGTATAGTGTATAGACACTGCATTTTGCAATAATTTGCAATAAAATAGCGGAAGTCGGATAACAAAACGAAAGGATAACGCTATGATGCACGGCAAGCGTCAGACAGGTCTTACTACACAAATGGATCGTAAATTTTTTTTTTCTTTTTTTTTTTTTTCAAAAAGGTAGCAACAAAACTGATATTATTTCCTGCTTCTAATTGTATCTCTATGAAAACGTTGACGGTTTTTGAATACTGACTGCACGTTAGAAGTATCAAGAAAGACTGAAAAAGATTTTAGGTTCGCCGAATCAATGCACGGATGCCACTTGAGTTCTCCGATAATTATTATAAACATCGTAAAGATTGTGATTAGTATATAGAGAATAGTATATAGAAACTATTTCGTGTCGACGGATATGCAAGGGATATCCCGTGTCCCGTCTCTACCTCACCACGCTCACATATACAAAGCGCTCGGCACTAATCAGTATAAGATATAACAAAAAGTTAAGTGAAATAAACATTTGTTCACTTGCATTGCATCGTATTTGAACCATATTAACATTTTATAAAGTTATTTTGAGACAGAGATCTCTTATCATGAGTATAATAAGGCTCCAACGGAGGCGCAACGATATATCGTCGTTGGTATTTCTGGCAAGTCCACCGAACGACGATATATCGTCGTTCGGTGCTAAAAGGGTTAAGAAGCATTTGAACTCTATTGCTACGATACCTAGACATCTGCAGACGCTACTTCCTAGCAAGGAAGTGTCGCATTTACATTCATTTGAAGTGTAGACGAGGAATACATGACACTTCGCAAATCATATTATATCTTACCATGAAACATAGAAATTAGATGCGATATCGCGTTTTAAGAAGCATTAGAACTCTATCGCTACAATACCTAGACATCTGCAGACGCTATTTCCTTGCAAGGAAGTGTCGCATTTACATTCATCTGAAGTGTAGACGAGGAATAAATAACACTTCGCAAATCATATTATATCTTACCATGAAACATAGAAATGAGATGCGATATCGCGTTTTAAGAAGCATTAGGACACTATCGCTGCGATACTTAGACATCTGCAGACGCTATTTCCTAGCAAGGATGTGTCGCAATTACATTCATTTGAAGTGTAGACGAGGAATACATAACACTTCGCAAATCATATTATATCTTACCATGAAACATAGAACTGAGATGCGATATCGCGTTTTAAGAAGCATTAGAAATCTATAGCTACGATACGTAGACATCTGCAAACGCTATTTCCTTGCTAGGAAGTGTCGCATTTACACTCATTTGAATAGTAGACGAGGAATACATGACACTTCGCAAATCATATTATATCTTACCATGAAACGTAGAAATGAGATGCGATATCGCGTTTTAAGGAGCATTACATATCTATTGCTACGATACGTAGACATCTGCAAACGCCATTTCTTTGCAAGGAGGTGTCGCATTTACATTCATTTGAAGTGTAGACGAGGAATACATAACACTTCGCAAATCATATTATATCTTACCATGAAACATAGAATTGAGATCGATATCGCGTTTTAAGAATCATAAGAACTCCATTGCTACGATACGTAGACATCTGCAAACGCTATTTCCTTGCAAGGAAGTGTCGCATTTACATTCATTTGAATCGTAGACGAGGAATGCATAACACTTCGCAATGAATATTATATCTTATCATGAAACATAGATATGGGATGCAATATCTCGTTTTAAGAAGCATTTGAACTCTATTGCTACGATACCTAGACATCTGCAGACGCTACTTCCTAGCAAGGAAGTGTCGCATTTACATTCATTTGAAGTGTAGACGAGGAATACATGACACTTCGCAAATCATATTATATCTTACCATGAAACATAGAAATTAGATGCGATATCGCGTTTTAAGAAGCATTAGAACTCTATCGCTACAATACCTAGACATCTGCAGACGCTATTTCCTTGCAAGGAAGTGTCGCATTTACATTCATCTGAAGTGTAGACGAGGAATAAATAACACTTCGCAAATCATATTATATCTTACCATGAAACATAGAAATGAGATGCGATATCGCGTTTTAAGAAGCATTAGGACACTATCGCTGCGATACTTAGACATCTGCAGACGCTATTTCCTAGCAAGGATGTGTCGCAATTACATTCATTTGAAGTGTAGACGAGGAATACATAACACTTCGCAAATCATATTATATCTTACCATGAAACATAGAACTGAGATGCGATATCGCGTTTTAAGAAGCATTAGAAATCTATAGCTACGATACGTAGACATCTGCAAACGCTATTTCCTTGCTAGGAAGTGTCGCATTTACACTCATTTGAATAGTAGACGAGGAATACATGACACTTCGCAAATCATATTATATCTTACCATGAAACGTAGAAATGAGATGCGATATCGCGTTTTAAGGAGCATTACATATCTATTGCTACGATACGTAGACATCTGCAAACGCCATTTCTTTGCAAGGAGGTGTCGCATTTACATTCATTTGAAGTGTAGACGAGGAATACATAACACTTCGCAAATCATATTATATCTTACCATGAAACATAGAATTGAGATCGATATCGCGTTTTAAGAATCATAAGAACTCCATTGTTACGATACGTAGACATCTGCAAACGCTATATCCTTGCAAGGAAGTGTCGCATTTACATTCATTTGAATCGTAGACGAGGAATGCATAACACTTCGCAATGAATATTATATCTTATCATGAAACATAGATATGGGATGCAATATCTCGTTTTAAGAAGCATTTGAACTCTATTGCTACGATACCTAGACATCTGCAGACGCTACTTCCTAGCAAGGAAGTGTCGCATTTACATTCATTTGAAGTGTAGACGAGGAATACATGACACTTCCCAAATCATATTATATCTTACCATGAAACATAGAAATTAGATGCGATATCGCGTTTTAAGAAGCATTAGAACTCTATCGCTACAATACCTAGACATCTGCAGACGCTATTTCCTTGCAAGGAAGTGTCGCATTTACATTCATTTGAAGTGTAGACGAGAAATACATAACACTTCGCAAATCATATTATATCTTACCATGAAACATAGAAATGAGATGCGATATCGCGTTTTAAGAAGCATTAGAAATCTATTGCTACGATACGCAGACATCTGCAAACACTATTTCCTTGCAAGGAAGTGTCGCATTTACATTCATTTGAATCGTAGACGAGGAATGCATAACACTTCGCAATGAATATTATATCTTATCATGAAACATAGATATGGGATGCAATATCTCGTTTTAAGAAGCATTTGAACTCTATTGCTACGATACCTAGACATCTGCAGACGCTACTTCCTAGCAAGGAAGTGTCGCATTTACATTCATTTGAAGTGTAGACGAGGAATACATGACACTTCGCAAGTCATATTATATCTTACCATGAAACATAGAAATTAGATGCGATATCGCGTTTTAAGAAGCATTAGAACTCTATCGCTACAATACCTAGACATCTGCAGACGCTATTTCCTTGCAAGGAAGTGTCGCATTTACATTCATTTGAAGTGTAGACGAGGAATACATAACACTTCGCAAATCATATTATATCTTACCATGAAACATAGAAACGAGATGCGATATCGCGTTTTAAGAAGCATTAGAAATCTATTGCTACGATACGTAGGCATCTGCAAACGCTATTTCCTTGCAAGGAAGTGTCGCATTTACATTCATTTGAAGTGTAGACGAGGAATACATAACACTTCGCAAATCATATTATATCTTACCATGAAACATAGAAATGAGATGCGATATTGCGTTTTAATAAGTATTAGAAATCTATTGCTAGGATACGTAGACATCTGCAAACGCCATTTCCTAGCGAGGAAGTGTCGCATTCACATTCATTTGAAGTGTAGACGAGGAATACATAACACTTCGCGAATCATATTATATCTTACCATGAAACATAGAAATGAAATGCGATATCGCGTTTTAAGAATCATAAAAACTCTATTGCTACGATACGTAGATATCTGCAAACGCTATTTCCTTGCAAGGAAGTGTTGCATTCACATTCATTTGAAGTGTAGACGAGGAATACATGACACTTCGCAATTCATATTATATCTTACCATGAAACATAGAAATGAGATGCGATATCGCGTTTTAAGAAGCATTAGAACTCCATTGTTACGATAGGTAAACATCTGCAAACGCTATTTTCTTGCAAGGAAGTGTTGCATTTACATTCATTTGAAGTGTAGACGAGGAATACATGACACTTCGCAAATCATATTATATCTTACCATGAAACATAGAAATGAGATGCGATATCGCGTTTTAAGAAGCATTAGAAATCTATTGCTACGATACGTAGACATCTGCAAACGCTATTTCCTAGCGAGGAAGTGTCGTATTCACATTCATTTGAAGTGTAGACGAGGAATACATGACACTTCGCAAATCATATTATATCTTACCATGAAACATAGAAATGAGATGCGATATCGCGTTTTAAGAATCATAAGGACACTATTGCTACGATACGTAGACAACTGCAAACGCTATTTCCTTGCAAGGAAGTGTCGCATTTACATTCATTTCAATCGTAGACGAGGAATGCATAACACTTCGCAATGAATATTACATCTTATCATGAAACATAGATTAGAGATGCAATATCTCGGTATCAGAAGCATTAGAACTAAATTGCTACGATACCTAGACATCTGCAGACGCTATTTCCTAGCAAGGAAGTGTCGCGTTTACATTCATTTGAAGTGTAGACGAGGAATACATGACACTTCGCAAATCATATTATATCTTACCATGAAACATATAAATGAGATGCGTTATCGCGTTTAAAGAATCATAAGAACTCTATTGCTACGATACGTAGACAACTGCAAACGCTATTTCCTTGCAAGGAAGTGTCGCATTTACATTCATTTGAATCGTAGACGAGAAATGCATAACACTTCACAATGAATATTACATCTTATCATGAAACATAGATATGAGATGCAATATCTCGTTTTAAGAAGCATTAGAACTCTATTGCAACGATACCTAGACAACAGCAGACGCTATTTCCTAGCAAGGAAGTGTCGCATTTACATTCATTTGAAGTGTAGACGAGGAATACATGACACTTCGCAAATCATATTATATCTTACCATGAAACATAGAAATGAGATGCGATATCGCGTTTTAAGAATCATAAAAACTCTATTGCTACGATACGTAGACATCTGCAGACGCTATTTCCATGCAAGGAAGTGTCGCATTTACATTCATTCAAAGTGTAGACGAGGAATACATGACACTTCGCAATTCATATTATATCTTACCGTGAAACATAGGTATGAGATGCGATATCGCGTATTAAGAAGCATTAGAAATCTATTGCTACGATACGTAGACATCTGCAAACGCTATTTCCTAGCGAGGAAGTGTCGTATTCACATTCATTTGAAGTGTAGACGAGGAATACATAACACTTCGCAAATCATATTATATCTTACCATGAAACATAGAAATGAGATGCGATATCGCGTTTTAAGAAGCATTAGAAATCTATAGCTACGATACGTAGACATCTGCAAACGCTATTTCCTTGCTAGGAAGTGTCGCATTTACACTCATTTGAATAGTAGACGAGGAATACATGACTCTTCGCAAATCATATTATATCTTACCATGAAACGTAGAAATGAGATGCGATATCGCGGTTTAAGAAGCATTACATATCTATTGCTACGATACGTAGACATCTGCAAACGCTATTTCTTTGCAAGGAAGTGTCGCATTTACATTCATTTGAAGTGTAGACGAGGAATACATGACACTTCGCAATTCATATTATATCTTACCATGAAACATAGAAATGAGATGCGATATCGCGTTTTAAGAAGCTCTAAAAATCTATTGCTACGGTACGTAGACATCTGCAAACGCTATTTCTTTGCAAGGAAGTGTCGCATTTACATTCATTTGAAGTGTAGACGAGGAATACATAACACTTAGAAAATCATATTATATCTTACCATGAAACATAGAAATGAGATGCGATATCGCGTTTTAAGAAGCATTGGAACTCTATTGCTACGATAGGTAGACATCTGCAAACGCTATTTCCTAGCGAGGAAGTGCCGCATTCACATTCATTTGAGGTGTAGATGAGGAATACATGACACTTCGCAAATCATATTATATCTTACCATGATACATAGAAATGAGATGCGATATTGTAACGTCTCGCGTATTGCCTTCCATTCCCCAGCGCCTCCCACAGCATCCGGCAGCGACGTACTCACCGTCAGCAGCACCTAAGTACACGGGACGAGCGCCATCACAACCAAACATACACCACGTCCGCCGAGCCAAGGCTGCTATCAAGGTACGAAGATCTAGGAGTTCGACCGATCGACCGTGTGACAACGTGCAGCATTTCCAAAGCCAGGAAAGATGCAGCATCCAACCAGACGACTGGACCACTGGGCACAACAGCGAATCACCTACACCATTACAGGGTTATTCCTATTTCCAAAGTATATATTCGTAAATCGTTTTCTAGATCTAAGTACTCGACACATACATTGTACATACGCAGACAACACACACATAGTTTCTAAGATCAATGTAAATATCCATAATTATAAGTTGCGATACGCTCGAGCGGGCGTCCGACGCGTGCGGCTCACGCGTAACGCGAGCCGCGCCCCACTCCGACCGGCCGCCCCACTGCGCGGGCCGAGCGGCCACCCCACTCCGGGCTCCAGCGACTCGCGCGCCACGCGACCTAAGGAGGTCGCGGACCCGCGATCGGAGAGTCAGTCTTCTCCGAGCTTCGTTCCAAGCTGATCATCAGACAGCTCTAATCCACCTTAGTCAGAGGTGTTCGTAATTCTATTCTAAATTCAAGTTCAATTCCAATCATAGAGTCTAGTTCTAACTCCAATTCTAAACAATTAAGTCTACTTTTAACTTAGTCTTAGGGAAAGTACAGTGTAAGCTTAGGATTAACTTAGAATATACTTTGATTTTACCTCCTAACTACTAGTTCAGTTATTGATAATTTCCATTAACTTCGTTCTTATCCTACGAGTTCTTCCACGAGCCAACGCGTGGACATTCTACATTCAATCCAATCGTTAGTCGATCATTGGTAATCAGCTGGTTAGAGCGGACCGCCGCTTAGCTTCGCTGACCCATACGTGAGACTGCGTGCAGATAACGTCGACATTTCACTCTCTGGACCGACAGGCTAGAGCGGACCGCCGCTTACCCGAGTCGTATCTAGTCTGCTGAAATTAGACGCGAATGTGCAGTAATTCGAAGCGAAAGGCTCGACGTGCGGGAAGGAAGAACTTCCTACGCCGTCTCGTACGTGAATACGTGGGCACCAAAGCCTTACCGTCGATCTGTGCATCCGCCACCGTCCTCGTGGCTTCTCAACGTTCCACGCCGACAACCTTATCCGATACAGGGAAGCCGAACATTGCTGAATCCCCGCAACGCTGGGCGCTCATTCCTTTGGACATTCAGCCTCGCAGTCCTTACGCAGCATCGATACCAGACTACGATCCACGGAAGCAGAGATATCTCTGGAAAGAATATTGATTTGTTCGCTATCAAGGTGGCAAAGGTAGGAGTTTTCCACATTTACCGCGTTAGCGTGTTCGTAAAAGCGTTCGTTGTCCCACGGAAGGAACCCGGCATTAGTCGCAATTAAGCGAGCCGTTTCCGCGAATTGGCTGCGTGTCGCCTCCGAGTAAAACGGAAATTTTCCACCCTCGTGACGTGACACAAAATTGGTGACAGCGGTGGGATTGCTTCGCGTTGAGTCGAGAAATTCAGCTTTGAACGTACGCGATCAGCCATGGCGACACGGACGCCTACAAAAACGCGCCTTCAATCGTCTAGAGCCGCCGCCGCAGGTGTAGATGCGGATCGCGATAAAAGAGTAGCCCGAAATATAGAGTTTCAAGACGCGCTTGCCGACACCGTTCCACGAACTGCCGAGACCTGTGAAAGTAATAGACCCGCCGACAATACAGTGTCTCTAATGCAACAGATAGAACAGATGCGCCGTGAATTGGAGGCCTTGCGTCATTCACAGACAGTTTCAAGGGCCGACACCGTACCATTAGATATTCCACAATTTAACTCGTCGACGCCGCAGGACTCGAATATCGAATCCGGGAATCCACAACACGATGAACTGTCGCTAAAACAAGCCTTGGAGGCCGTTCCTCACTACGATGGGCAAAACATGCCTGTTCTGCAATTCACGCGAGCGTGTAAGCGAGCTTACGAGCTGATTCCGGGCGGTTGCGAGCGTACTTTCACCCGTTTAATTAAAAGTAAATTGAAGGGACGCGCGTATTTGGCATTGGAGGACGAACCGTGCCAATCTATATTAGAGTTAACAGATATTTTGCGAAGTTCTTTCGGTGCCGTCAGATCCGCGGATCACTACCGCGGAGAGTTAACCAACATTTATATGAAATCAGGAGAGCACATATTAGATTACATTAGCCGCGTAAAGGACCTGCGGACTGCAATCATAGATTGCGAGAGGTTAGATCCATACGCTTCCGGACGCGGTTCATCCAACGTAGACGAACTTACATTACGATGTTTTACAGACGGTTTAATTCCAGAACTTCGCGTTCAAATTCCTTTACACACGATCCAGTCGCACCAAGAAGCGTTTTCGCGAGCTAGAGGATTATACAAGAGGTACGAATTAGATCGCGAACGCCTGACAAACCCTCGAACTCAGGTAGAGAACCGGGTAAAACGAAACGAAATAATTTGTTCCGCATGCAATAATACAGGTCATTACGCTAGGGATTCGCCAGTACGACAACAGCCAACCGGCAGGACAACAGGTGTGCAGCCACCCACTAATTCGCAGATTCCAGACAGGAGATCTTGGCATGGCCAAGATTCCTTTCGTATGGGGGGAGGTGTAACGTCTCGCGTATTGCCTTCCATTCCCCAGCGCCTCCCACAGCATCCGGCAGCGACGTACTCACCGTCAGCAGCACCTAAGTACACGGGACGAGCGCCATCACAACCAAACATACACCACGTCCGCCGAGCCAAGGCTGCTATCAAGGTACGAAGATCTAGGAGTTCGACCGATCGACCGTGTGACAACGTGCAGCATTTCCAAAGCCAGGAAAGATGCAGCATCCAACCAGACGACTGGACCACTGGGCACAACAGCGAATCACCTACACCATTACAGGGTTATTCCTATTTCCAAAGTATATATTCGTAAATCGTTTTCTAGATCTAAGTACTCGACACATACATTGTACATACGCAGACAACACACACATAGTTTCTAAGATCAATGTAAATATCCATAATTATAAGTTGCGATACGCTCGAGCGGGCGTCCGACGCGTGCGGCTCACGCGTAACGCGAGCCGCGCCCCACTCCGACCGGCCGCCCCACTGCGCGGGCCGAGCGGCCACCCCACTCCGGGCTCCAGCGACTCGCGCGCCACGCGACCTAAGGAGGTCGCGGACCCGCGATCGGAGAGTCAGTCTTCTCCGAGCTTCGTTCCAAGCTGATCATCAGACAGCTCTAATCCACCTTAGTCAGAGGTGTTCGTAATTCTATTCTAAATTCAAGTTCAATTCCAATCATAGAGTCTAGTTCTAACTCCAATTCTAAACAATTAAGTCTACTTTTAACTTAGTCTTAGGGAAAGTACAGTGTAAGCTTAGGATTAACTTAGAATATACTTTGATTTTACCTCCTAACTACTAGTTCAGTTATTGATAATTTCCATTAACTTCGTTCTTATCCTACGAGTTCTTCCACGAGCCAACGCGTGGACATTCTACATTCAATCCAATCGTTAGTCGATCATTGGTAATCAGCTGGTTAGAGCGGACCGCCGCTTAGCTTCGCTGACCCATACGTGAGACTGCGTGCAGATAACGTCGACATTTCACTCTCTGGACCGACAGGCTAGAGCGGACCGCCGCTTACCCGAGTCGTATCTAGTCTGCTGAAATTAGACGCGAATGTGCAGTAATTCGAAGCGAAAGGCTCGACGTGCGGGAAGGAAGAACTTCCTACGCCGTCTCGTACGTGAATACGTGGGCACCAAAGCCTTACCGTCGATCTGTGCATCCGCCACCGTCCTCGTGGCTTCTCAACGTTCCACGCCGACAACCTTATCCGATACAGGGAAGCCGAACATTGCTGAATCCCCGCAACGCTGGGCGCTCATTCCTTTGGACATTCAGCCTCGCAGTCCTTACGCAGCATCGATACCAGACTACGATCCACGGAAGCAGAGATATCTCTGGAAAGAATATTGATTTGTTCGCTATCAAGGTGGCAAAGGTAGGAGTTTTCCACATTTACCGCGTTAGCGTGTTCGTAAAAGCGTTCGTTGTCCCACGGAAGGAACCCGGCATTAGTCGCAATTAAGCGAGCCGTTTCCGCGAATTGGCTGCGTGTCGCCTCCGAGTAAAACGGAAATTTTCCACCCTCGTGACGTGACAATATCGCGTTTTAAGAATCATAAGGACTCTATTGCTACGATACGTAGACAACTGCAAACGCTATTTCCTTGCAAGGAAGTGTCGCATTTACATTCATTTGAATCGTAGACGAGGAATGCATAACACTTCGCAATGAATATTACATCTTATCATGAAACATATATTAGAGATGCAATATCTCGTTTTAAGAAGCATTAGAACTAAATTGCTACGATACCTAGACATCTGCAGACGCTATTTCCTAGCAAGGAAGTGTCGCATTTACATTCATTTGAAGTGTAGACGAGAAATACATGACACTTCGCAAATCATATTATATCTTACCATGAAACATAGAAATGAGATGCGTTATCGCATTTAAAGAATCATAAGAACTCTATTGCTACGATACGTAGACAACTGCAAACGCTATTTCCTTGCAAGGAAGTGTCGCATTTACATTCATTTGAAGTGTAGACGAGGAATACATGACACTTCGCAATTCATATTATATCTTACCATGAAACATAGAAATGAGATGCGATATCGCGTTTTAAGAAGCATTAGAACTCTATTGCTACGATAGGTAAACATCTGCAAACGCTATTTCCTTGCAAGGAAGTGTTGCATTTACATTCATTTGAAGTGTAGACGAGGAATACATGACACTTCGCAAATCATATTATATCTTACCATGAAACATAGAAATGAGATGCGATATCGCGTTTTAAGAATCTTTAGAAATCTATTGCTACGATACGTAGACATCTGCAAACGCTATTTCCTAGCGAGGAAGTTTCGCATTCACATTCGTTTGAAGTGTAGACGAGGAATACATAACACTTCGCAAATCATATTACATCTTACCATGAAACATAGAAATGAGATGCGATATCGCGTTTTAAGGATCATATGAACTCTATTGCTACGATACGTAGACATCTGCAAACGCTATTTCCTAGCGAGAAAGTGTCGCATTCACATTCATTTGAAGTGTAGACGAGGAATACATGACACTTCGCAAATCATATTATATCTTACCATGAAACATAGAAATGAGATGCGTTATCGCGTTTTAAGAATCATAAGAACTCTATTGCTGCGATACGTAGACAACTGCAAACGCTATTTCCTTGCAAGGAAGTGTCGCATTTACATTCATTTGAATCGTAGACGAGAAATGCATAACACTTCGCAATGAATATTACATCTTATCATGAAACATAGATATGAGATGCAATATCTCGTTTTAAGAAGCATTAGAACTCTATTGCGACGATACCTAGACAACAGCAGACGCTATTTCCTTGCAAGGAAGTGTCGCATTTACATTCATTTGAAGTGTAGACGAGGAATACATGACACTTCGCAAATCATATTATATCTTACCATGAAACATAGAAATGAGATTCGATATCGCGTTTTAAGAATCATAAGAACTCTATTGCTACGATACGTAGACATCTGCAGACGCTATTTCCTTGCAAGGAAGTGTCGCATTTACATTCATTTGAAGTGTAGACGAGGAATACATGACACTTCGCAATTCATATTATATCTTACCATGAAACATAGAAATGAGATGCGGTATCGCGTTTTAAGAAGCATTAGAACTCTATTGCTACGATAGGTAAACATCTGCAAACGCTATTTCCTTGCAAGGAAGTGTTGCATTTACATTCATTTGAAGTGTAGACGAGGAATACATGACACTTCGCAAATCATATTATATCTTACCATGAAACATAGAAATGAGATGCGATATCGCGTTTTAAGAAGCATTAGAAATCTATTGCTACGATACGTAGACATCTGCAAACGCTATTTCCTAGCGAGGAAGTGTCGTATTCACATTCATTTGAAGTGTAGACGAGGAATACATAACACTTCGCAAATCATATTATATCTTACCATGAAACATAGAAATGAGATGCGATATCGCGTTTTATGAAGCATTAGAAATCTATAGCTACGATACGTAGACATCTGCAAACGCTATTTCCTTGCTAGGAAGTGTGGCATTTACACTCATTTGAATAGTAGACGAGGAATACATGACTCTTCGCAAATCATATTATATCTTACCATGAAACATAGAAATGAGATGCGATATTGCGTTTTAATAAGTATTAGAAATCTATTGCTAGGATACGTAGACATCTGCAAACGCCATTTCCTAGCGAGGAAGTGTCGCATTCACATTCATTTGAAGTGTAGACGAGGAATACATAACACTTCGCGAATCATATTATATCTTACCATGAAACATAGAAATGAAATGCGATATCGCGTTTTAAGAATCATAAAAACTCTATTGCTACGATACGTAGATATCTGCAAACGCTATTTCCTTGCAAGGAAGTGTTGCATTCACATTCATTTGAAGTGTAGACGAGGAATACATGACACTTCGCAATTCATATTATATCTTACCATGAAACATAGAAATGAGATGCGATATCGCGTTTTAAGAAGCATTAGAACTCCATTGTTACGATAGGTAAACATCTGCAAACGCTATTTTCTTGCAAGGAAGTGTTGCATTTACATTCATTTGAAGTGTAGACGAGGAATACATGACACTTCGCAAATCATATTATATCTTACCATGAAACATAGAAATGAGATGCGATATCGCGTTTTAAGAAGCATTAGAAATCTATTGCTACGATACGTAGACATCTGCAAACGCTATTTCCTAGCGAGGAAGTGTCGTATTCACATTCATTTGAAGTGTAGACGAGGAATACATGACACTTCGCAAATCATATTATATCTTACCATGAAACATAGAAATGAGATGCGATATCGCGTTTTAAGAATCATAAGGACACTATTGCTACGATACGTAGACAACTGCAAACGCTATTTCCTTGCAAGGAAGTGTCGCATTTACATTCATTTCAATCGTAGACGAGGAATGCATAACACTTCGCAATGAATATTACATCTTATCATGAAACATAGATTAGAGATGCAATATCTCGGTATCAGAAGCATTAGAACTAAATTGCTACGATACCTAGACATCTGCAGACGCTATTTCCTAGCAAGGAAGTGTCGCGTTTACATTCATTTGAAGTGTAGACGAGGAATACATGACACTTCGCAAATCATATTATATCTTACCATGAAACATATAAATGAGATGCGTTATCGCGTTTAAAGAATCATAAGAACTCTATTGCTACGATACGTAGACAACTGCAAACGCTATTTCCTTGCAAGGAAGTGTCGCATTTACATTCATTTGAATCGTAGACGAGAAATGCATAACACTTCACAATGAATATTACATCTTATCATGAAACATAGATATGAGATGCAATATCTCGTTTTAAGAAGCATTAGAACTCTATTGCAACGATACCTAGACAACAGCAGACGCTATTTCCTAGCAAGGAAGTGTCGCATTTACATTCATTTGAAGTGTAGACGAGGAATACATGACACTTCGCAAATCATATTATATCTTACCATGAAACATAGAAATGAGATGCGATATCGCGTTTTAAGAATCATAAAAACTCTATTGCTACGATACGTAGACATCTGCAGACGCTATTTCCATGCAAGGAAGTGTCGCATTTACATTCATTCAAAGTGTAGACGAGGAATACATGACACTTCGCAATTCATATTATATCTTACCGTGAAACATAGGTATGAGATGCGATATCGCGTATTAAGAAGCATTAGAAATCTATTGCTACGATACGTAGACATCTGCAAACGCTATTTCCTAGCGAGGAAGTGTCGTATTCACATTCATTTGAAGTGTAGACGAGGAATACATAACACTTCGCAAATCATATTATATCTTACCATGAAACATAGAAATGAGATGCGATATCGCGTTTTAAGAAGCATTAGAAATCTATAGCTACGATACGTAGACATCTGCAAACGCTATTTCCTTGCTAGGAAGTGTCGCATTTACACTCATTTGAATAGTAGACGAGGAATACATGACTCTTCGCAAATCATATTATATCTTACCATGAAACGTAGAAATGAGATGCGATATCGCGGTTTAAGAAGCATTACATATCTATTGCTACGATACGTAGACATCTGCAAACGCTATTTCTTTGCAAGGAAGTGTCGCATTTACATTCATTTGAAGTGTAGACGAGGAATACATGACACTTCGCAATTCATATTATATCTTACCATGAAACATAGAAATGAGATGCGATATCGCGTTTTAAGAAGCTCTAAAAATCTATTGCTACGGTACGTAGACATCTGCAAACGCTATTTCTTTGCAAGGAAGTGTCGCATTTACATTCATTTGAAGTGTAGACGAGGAATACATAACACTTAGAAAATCATATTATATCTTACCATGAAACATAGAAATGAGATGCGATATCGCGTTTTAAGAAGCATTGGAACTCTATTGCTACGATAGGTAGACATCTGCAAACGCTATTTCCTAGCGAGGAAGTGCCGCATTCACATTCATTTGAGGTGTAGATGAGGAATACATGACACTTCGCAAATCATATTATATCTTACCATGATACATAGAAATGAGATGCGATATCGCGTTTTAAGAATCATAAGGACTCTATTGCTACGATACGTAGACAACTGCAAACGCTATTTCCTTGCAAGGAAGTGTCGCATTTACATTCATTTGAATCGTAGACGAGGAATGCATAACACTTCGCAATGAATATTACATCTTATCATGAAACATATATTAGAGATGCAATATCTCGTTTTAAGAAGCATTAGAACTAAATTGCTACGATACCTAGACATCTGCAGACGCTATTTCCTAGCAAGGAAGTGTCGCATTTACATTCATTTGAAGTGTAGACGAGAAATACATGACACTTCGCAAATCATATTATATCTTACCATGAAACATAGAAATGAGATGCGTTATCGCATTTAAAGAATCATAAGAACTCTATTGCTACGATACGTAGACAACTGCAAACGCTATTTCCTTGCAAGGAAGTGTCGCATTTACATTCATTTGAAGTGTAGACGAGGAATACATGACACTTCGCAATTCATATTATATCTTACCATGAAACATAGAAATGAGATGCGATATCGCGTTTTAAGAAGCATTAGAACTCTATTGCTACGATAGGTAAACATCTGCAAACGCTATTTCCTTGCAAGGAAGTGTTGCATTTACATTCATTTGAAGTGTAGACGAGGAATACATGACACTTCGCAAATCATATTATATCTTACCATGAAACATAGAAATGAGATGCGATATCGCGTTTTAAGAATCTTTAGAAATCTATTGCTACGATACGTAGACATCTGCAAACGCTATTTCCTAGCGAGGAAGTTTCGCATTCACATTCGTTTGAAGTGTAGACGAGGAATACATAACACTTCGCAAATCATATTACATCTTACCATGAAACATAGAAATGAGATGCGATATCGCGTTTTAAGGATCATATGAACTCTATTGCTACGATACGTAGACATCTGCAAACGCTATTTCCTAGCGAGAAAGTGTCGCATTCACATTCATTTGAAGTGTAGACGAGGAATACATGACACTTCGCAAATCATATTATATCTTACCATGAAACATAGAAATGAGATGCGTTATCGCGTTTTAAGAATCATAAGAACTCTATTGCTGCGATACGTAGACAACTGCAAACGCTATTTCCTTGCAAGGAAGTGTCGCATTTACATTCATTTGAATCGT
The DNA here is from genome assembly GCF_050948175.1 of Xylocopa sonorina. Taxonomy (NCBI): domain Eukaryota; kingdom Metazoa; phylum Arthropoda; class Insecta; order Hymenoptera; family Apidae; genus Xylocopa; species Xylocopa sonorina. Next base: position 503,708 of record NW_027490167.1, read on the forward strand.
AGACGAGAAATGCATAACACTTCGCAATGAATATTACATCTTATCATGAAACATAGATATGAGATGCAATATCTCGTTTTAAGAAGCATTAGAACTCTATTGCGACGATACCTAGACAACAGCAGACGCTATTTCCTTGCAAGGAAGTGTCGCATTTACATTCATTTGAAGTGTAGACGAGGAATACATGACACTTCGCAAATCATATTATATCTTACCATGAAACATAGAAATGAGATTCGATATCGCGTTTTAAGAATCATAAGAACTCTATTGCTACGATACGTAGACATCTGCAGACGCTATTTCCTTGCAAGGAAGTGTCGCATTTACATTCATTTGAAGTGTAGACGAGGAATACATGACACTTCGCAATTCATATTATATCTTACCATGAAACATAGAAATGAGATGCGGTATCGCGTTTTAAGAAGCATTAGAACTCTATTGCTACGATAGGTAAACATCTGCAAACGCTATTTCCTTGCAAGGAAGTGTTGCATTTACATTCATTTGAAGTGTAGACGAGGAATACATGACACTTCGCAAATCATATTATATCTTACCATGAAACATAGAAATGAGATGCGATATCGCGTTTTAAGAAGCATTAGAAATCTATTGCTACGATACGTAGACATCTGCAAACGCTATTTCCTAGCGAGGAAGTGTCGTATTCACATTCATTTGAAGTGTAGACGAGGAATACATAACACTTCGCAAATCATATTATATCTTACCATGAAACATAGAAATGAGATGCGATATCGCGTTTTATGAAGCATTAGAAATCTATAGCTACGATACGTAGACATCTGCAAACGCTATTTCCTTGCTAGGAAGTGTGGCATTTACACTCATTTGAATAGTAGACGAGGAATACATGACTCTTCGCAAATCATATTATATCTTACCATAAAACGTAGAAATGAGATGCGATATCGCGTTTTAAGAAGCATTACATATCTATTGCTACGATACGTAGACATCTGCAGACGCTATTTCCTTGCAAGGAAGTGTCGCATTTACATTCATTTGAAGTGTTGACGAGGAATACATGACACTTCGCAATTCATATTATATCTTACCATGAAACATAGAAATGAGATGCGATATCGGGTTTTAAGAAGCTCTAAAAATCTATTGCTACGGTACGTAGACATCTGCAAACGCTATTTCTTTGCAAGGAAGCGTCGCATTTACATTCATTTGAAGTGTAGACGAGGAATACATAACACTTCGAAAATCATATTATATCTTACCATGAAACATAGAAATGAGATGCGATATCGCGTTTTAAGAAGCATTAGAACTCTATTGCTACGATAGGTAGACATCTGCAAACGCTATTTCCTAGCGAGGAAGTGCCGCATTCACATTCATTTGAGGTGTAGATGAGGAATACATGACACTTCGCAAATCATATTATATCTTACCATGATACATAGAAATGAGATGCGATATCGCGTTTTAAGAATCATAAGGACTCTATTGCTACGATACGTAGACAACTGCAAACGCTATTTCCTTGCAAGGAAGTGTCGCATTTACATTCACTTGAATCGTAGACGAGGAATGCATAACACTTCGCAATGAATATTACATCTTATCATGAAACATATATTAGAGATGCAATATCTCGTTTTAAGAAGCATTAGAACTAAATTGCTACGATACCTAGACATCTGCAGACGCTATTTCCTAGCAAGGAAGTGTCGCATTTACATTCATTTGAAGTGTAGACGAGAAATACATGACACTTCGCAAATCATATTATATCTTACCATGAAACATAGAAATGAGATGCGATATCGCGTTTTAAGGATCATAAGAACTCTATTGCTACGATACGAAGACATCTGCAGACGCTATTTCCTTGCAAGGAAGTGTCGCATTTACATTCATTTGAAGTGTAGACGCGGAATACATGACACTTCGCAAACCATATTATATCTTACCATGAAACATAGAAATGAGATTCGATATCGCGTTTTAAGAATCATAAGAAATCTATTGCTACGATACGTAGACATCTGCAAACGCTATTTCCTAGCGAGGAAGTGTCGCATTCACATTCATTTGAAGTGTAGACGAGGAATACATAACACTTCGCAAATCATATTATATCTTACCATGAAACATAGAAATGAGATGCGATATCGCGTTTTAAGGATCATATGAACTCTATTGCTACGATACGTAGACATCTGCAAACGCTATTTCCTTGCAAGGAAGTGTCGCATTTACATTCATCTGAAGTGTAGATGAGGAATAAATAACACTTCGCAAATCATATTATATCTTACCATGAAACATAGAAATGAGATGCGATATCGCGTTTTAAGAAGCATTAGACCTCTATCGCTACGATTCCTAGACATCTGCAGAGGCTATTTCCTAGCAAGGAAGTGTCGCATTTACATTCATTTGAAGTGTAGACGAGGAATACATAACACTTCGCAAATCATATTATATCTCACCATGAAACATAGAAATGAGATGCGTTATCGCGTTTTAAGAATCATAAGAACTCTATTGCTACGATACGTAGACAACTGCAAACGCTGTTTCCTTGCAAGGAAGTGTCGCATTTACATTCATTTGAATCGTAGACGAGAAATGCATAACACTTCGCAATGAATATTACATCTTATCATGAAACATAGATATGAGATGCAATATCTCGTTTTAAGAAGCATTAGAACTCTATTGCAATGGTACCTAGACAACAGCAGACACTATTTCCTTGCAAGGAAGTGTCGCATTTACATTCATTTGAAGTGTAGACGAGGAATACATGACACTTCGCAAATCATATTATATCTTACCATGAAACATAGAAATGAGATGCGATATCGCGTTTTAAGAATCATAAGAACTCTATTGCTACGATACGTAGACATCTGCAGACGCTATTTCCTTGCAAGGAAGTGTCGCATTTACATTCATTTGAAGTGTAGACGAGGAATACATGACACTTCGCAATTCATATTATATCTTACCATGAAACATAGAAAGGAGATGCGATATCGCGTTTTAAGATGCATTAGAACTCTATTGCTACGATAGGTAAACATCAGCAAACGCTATTTCCTTGCAAGGAAGTGTTGCATTTACATTCATTTGAAGTGTAGACGAGGAATACATGACACTTCGCAAATCATATTATATCTTACCATGAAACATAGAAATGAGATGCGATATCGCGTTTTAAGAAGCATTAGAAATCTATTGCTACGATACGTAGACATCTGCAAACGCTATTTCCTAGCGAGGAAGTGTCGTATTCGCATTCATTTGAAGTGTAGACGAGGAATACATAACACTTCGCAAATCATATTATATCTTACCATGAAACATAGAAATGAGATGCGATATCGCGTTTTATGAAGCATTAGAAATCTATAGCTACGATACGTAGATATCTGCAAACGCTATTTCCTTGCTAGGAAGTGTCGCATTTACACTCATTTGAATAGTAGACGAGGAATACATGACTCTTCGCAAATCATATTATATCTTACCATGAAACGTAGAAATGAGATGCGATATCGCGTTTTAAGAAGCATTACATATCTATTGCTACGATACGTAGACATCTGCAAACGCTATTTCCTTGCTAGGAAGTGACGCATTTACACTCATTTGAATAGTAGACGAGGAATACATGACTCTTCGCAAATCATATTATATCTTACCATGAAACATAGAAATGAGATGCGATATCGCGCTTTAAGAAGCATTAGAACTCTATTGCTACGATACCTAGACATCTGCAGACGCTATTTCCTAGCAAGGAAGTGTCGCATTCAGATTCATTTGAAGTGTAGACGAGGAATACATGACACTTCGCAAATCATATTATATCTTACCATGAAACATAGAAATGAGATGCGATATCGCGTTTTAAGAATCATAAGAACTCTATTGCTACGATACGTAGACATCTGCAAACGCTATTTCTTTGCAAGGAAGTGTCGCATTTACATTCATTTGAAGTGTAGACGAGGAATACATAACACTTCGAAAATCATATTATATCTTACCATGAAACATAGAAATGAGATGCGATATCGCGTTTTAAGAAGCATTAGAACTCTATTGCTACGATAGGTAGACATCTGCAAACGCTATTTCCTAGCGAGGAAGTGTCGCATTCACATTCATTTGAGGTGTAGACGAGGAATACATGACACTTCGCAAATCATATTATATCTTACCATGAAACATGGAAATGAGATGCGATATCGCGTTTTAAGAATCATAAGAACTCTATTGCTACGATACGTAGACAACTGCAAACGCTATTTCATTGCAAGGAAGTGTCGCATTTACATTCATTTGAATCGTAGACGAGGAATACATAACACTTCGCAAATCATATCACATCTTACCATGAAACATAGAAATGAGATGCGATATCGCGTTTTAAGAAGCATTAGAACTCTATCGCTACGATACCTAGACATCTGCAGAGGCTATTTCCTAGCAAGGAAGTGTCGCATTTACATTCATTTGAAGTGTAGACGAGGAATACATAACACTTCGCAAATCATATTATATCTTACCATGAAACATAGAAATGAGATGCGATATCGCGTCTTAAGAAGCTTTAGAAATCTATTGCTACGATACGTAGACATCTGCAAACGCTATTTCCTAGCGAGGAAGTGTCGCATTCACATTCATTTGAAGTGTAGACGAGGAATACATAACACTTCGCAAATCATATTATATCTTACCATGAAACATAGAAATGAGATGCGATATCGCGTTTTAAGGATCATATGAACTCTATTGCTACGATACGTAGACATCTGCAAACGCTATTTCCTAGCGAGAAAGTGTCGCATTCACATTCATTTGAAGTGTAGACGAGGAATACATGACACTTCGCAAATCATATTATATCTTACCATGAAACATAGAAATGAGATGCGTTATCGCGTTTTAAGAATCATAAGAATTCTATTGCTACGATACGTAGACAACTGCAAACGCTATTTCCTTGCAAGGAAGTATCGCATTTACATTCATTTGAATCGTAGACGAGAAATGCATAACACTTCGCAATGAATATTACATCTTATCATGAAACATAGATATGAGATGCAATATCTCGTTTTAAGAAGCATTAGAACTCTATTGCTACGATACCTAGACATCTGCAGACGCTATTTCCTAGCAAGGAAGTGTCGCATTCACATTCATTTGAAGTGTAGACGAGGAATACATGACACTTCGCAAATCATATTATATCTTACCATGAAACATAGAAATGAGATGCGATATCGCGTTTTAAGAATCATAAGAACTCTATTGCTACGATACGTAGACATCTGCAAACGCTATTTCTTTGCAAGGAAGTGTCGCATTTACATTCATTTGAAGTGTAGACGAGGAATACATAACACTTCGCAAATCATATCACATCTTACCATGAAACATAGAAATGAGATGCGATATCGCGTTTTAAGAAGCATTAGAACTCTATCGCTACGATACCTAGACATCTGCAGAGGCTATTTCCTAGCAAGGAAGTGTCGCATTTACATTCATTTGAAGTGTAGACGAGGAATACATAACACTTCGCAAATCATATTATATCTTACCATGAAACATAGAAATGAGATGCGATATCGCGTTTTAAGAAGCTTTAGAAATCTATTGCTACGATACGTAGACATCTGCAAACGCTATTTCCTAGCGAGGAAGTGTCGCATTCACATTCATTTGAAGTGTAGACGAGGAATACATAACACTTCGCAAATCATATTATATCTTGCCATGAAAGATAGAAATGAGATGCGATATCGCATTTTAAGTATCCTAAGAACTCTATTGCTACGATACGTAGACAACTGCAAACGCTATTTCCTTGCAAGGAAGTGTCGCATTTACATTCATTTGAATCGTATACGAGGAATGCATAACACTTCGCAATGAATATTATATCTTATCATGAAACATAGATATGAGATGCAATATCTCGTTTTAAGAAGCATTAGAACTCTATTACTACGATACCTAGACATCTGCAGACGCTATTTTCTAGCAAGGAAGTGTCGCATTTACATTCATTTGAAGTGTAGACGAGGAATACATAACACTTCGCAAATCATGTTATATCTTACCATGAAACATAGAAATGAGATGCGATATCGCGTTTTAAGGATCATATGAACTCTATTGCTACAGTACGTAGACATCTGCAAACGCTATTTCCTAGTGAGGAAGTGTCGCATTCACATTCATTTGAAGTGTAGACGAGGAATACATGACACTTCGCAAATCATATTATATCTTACCATGAAACATAGAAATGAGATGCGATATCGCGTTTTAAGAATCATAAGAACACTATTGCTACGATACGTAGACATCTGCAGACGCTATTTCCTTGCAAGGAAGTGTCGTATTTACATTCATTTGAAGTGTAGACGAGGAAAACATGACACTTCGCAATTCATATTATATCTTACCATGAAACATAGAAATGAGATGCGATATCGCGTTTTAAGAAGCATTAGAATTCTATTGCTACGATAGGTAATCATCTGCAAACGCTATTTCCTTGCAAGGAAGTGTTGCATTTACATTCATTTGAAGTGTAGACGAGGAATACATGACACTTCGCAAATCATATTATATCTTACCATGAAACATAGAAATGAGGTGCGATATCGCGTTTTAAGAAGCATTAGAAATCTATTGCTACGATACGTAGACATCTGCAGACGCTATTTCCTAGCAAGGAAGAGTCGCATTCACATTCATTTGAAGTGTAGATGAGGACTACATAACACTTCGCAAATCATATTATATCTTGCCATGAAAGATAGAAATGAGATGCGATATCGCGTTTTAAGAATCCTAAGAACTCTATTGCTACGATACGTAGACAACTGCAAACGCTATTTCCTTGCAAGGAAGTGTCGCATTTACATTCATTTGAATCGTATACGAGGAATGCATAACACTTCGCAATGAATATTATATCTTATCATGAAACATAGATATGAGATGCAATATCTCGTTTTAAGAAGCATTAGAACTCTATTGCTACGATACCTAGACATCTGCAGACGCTATTTCCTAGCAAGGAAGTGTCGCATTTACATTCATTTGAAGTGTAGACGAGGAATACATAACACTTCGCAAATCATGTTATATCTTACCATGAAACATAGAAATGAGATGCGATATCGCGTTTTAAGGATCATATGAACTCTATTGCTACGGTACGTAGACATCTGCAAACGCTATTTCCTAGTGAGGAAGTGTCGCATTCACATTCATTTGAAGTGTAGACGAGGAATACATGACACTTCGCAAATCATGTTATATCTTACCATGAAACATAGAAATGAGATGCGATATCGCGTTTTAAGAATCATATGAACTCTATTGCTACGGTACGTAGACATCTGCAAACGCTATTTCCTAGCGAGGAAGTGTCGCATTCACATTCATTTGAAGTGTAGGCGAGGAATACATGACACTTCGCAAATCATATTATATCTTACCATGAAACATAGAAATGAGATGCGATATCGCGTTTTAAGAATCATAAGGACTCTATTGCTACGACACGTAGACAACTGCAAACGCTATTTCCTTGCAAGGAAGTGTCGCATTTACATTCATTTGAATCGTAGACGAGGAATGCATAACACTTCGCAATGAATATTACATCTTATCATGAAACATAGATATGAGATGCAATATCTCGTTTTAAGAAGCATTAGAACTCTATTGCTACGATACCTAGACATCTGCAGACGCTATTTCCTAGCAAGGAAGTGTCGCATTTACATTCATTTGAAGTGTAGACGAGGAATACATGACACTTCGCAAATCATATTATATCTTACCATGAAACATAGAAATGAGATGCGATATCGCGTTTTAAGAAGCATTAGAAATCTATTGCTACGATACGTAGACATCTGCAAACGCTATTTCCTAGCCAGGAAGTGTCGCATTCACATTCATTTGAAGTGTAGAAAAGGAATACATAACACTTCGCAAATCATATTATATCTTACCATGAAACGTAGAAATGAGATGCGATATCGTGTTTTAAGAATCATATGAACTCTATTGCTACGATACGTAGACATCTGCAAACGCTATTTCCTAGCGAGGAAGTGTCGCATTCATATTCATTTGAAGTGTAGACGAGGAATACATAACACTTCGCAATTCATATTATATCTTACCATGAAACATAGAAATGAGATGCGATATCGCGTTTTAAGAAGCATTAGAAATCTATAGCTACGATACGTAGATATCTGCAAACGCTATTTCCTTGCTAGGAAGTGTCGCATTTACACTCATTTGAATAGTAGACGAGGAATACATGACACTTCGCAAATCATATTATATCTTACCATGAAACATAGAAATGGGATGCGATATCGCGTTTTAAGAATCATGAGAACTCTATTGCTACGATACGTAGACATCTGCAAACGCTATTTCCTTGCAAGGAAGTGACGCATTTACATTCATTTGAATCGTAGACGAGGAATGCATAACACTTCGCAATGTATATTATATCTTATTGTCACGTCTCGGGTCGCGGAAAACTAACCGTTGGCCGGAGCGACACGCAGCCTCGAACGGTTTCGGCTCGCACAATTGCGTCGAAGACCGGGTTCTTTTTGACTCGCGAAACACGGATCGAGGAAGCCACGGACGCGGATAAGAAAATATTCGCTTACCTTTGAATTCTTGATTGTTGCTAATGTTTAATACCCTTCTTCCAGGTATCGTCGTCGGCGCGGATCGTCCTGGGGTATGGAACCAGCGTACGGACTGCGAGGCGGAATCGTCAGCGGAACGAGTACCCAGGTAGGCTGCTCTCGAATGCGGATCGGCGATGGATGCGGCGATGCTGGACGGCTGTGCGGCCGGTGTGCAGCGGAAGGAGAGACGGTGCAGAGATGTATGTACGAGGTGACTGTTGCACCAATGTATTCGCGCACCAATGAACGTATGAAGTTTTTCCTTCCCGCGCGACGAGTTCGTTTGTGTGTACCGGAACGAGGCATTCGAGTCGGATTCCAAATGTCCAGATACGGGTCCACTAAGCGGCGGTCCGCTCTAGTTTACCGGTCCAGAAATATGGAAAATCGACAGAGATCCTTGCTTTAGTCTCGCTGTGGGTCGATACAGCTAAGCGGCGGTCCGCTCTAACTGGTCGGTTACCAAGTTTGACTAAAGGTCAGAGCGAATGATCACGAAGGCGCGAGAACTCGTGAAAAACTTCGGAATAAATGGATTTATAACGATAATAAAAGAAAGGAATGTTTCGAATAACGAGAATTGTAAGTACTGGTAAAAATAAAGTATATTCTAAAATAAAACTAAGCTTACACTGTTACTTCCCTATGCTAAAGATGACTAAGTTCTAGAATTCGATGATTTAGAATATAATTAGAGTTAGAGTTTGGATTTTAAGTTGAATTTGAGTTTGAGTTGGAATAGTAGAATTAGAGTTTGGATTAGTGATTCGAATTGAGAGAGGTCCGCTCGCTTGGAGCGGATGGCTCGAACTGACTCTCAACTCGCGAGCACGCGACCTCCTCGGATCGCGAGGCGCGCGAGTCGTGGGGCGCCAGAGTGGGGTGGACGCTCGGCCCGCGGAGTGGGATGGACGGTCGAGGTGGGGCGCGCGCGTTCAGCGTGAGTCACGCGCGTCGGGCGCTCGCTTGCGCGCTTTGCTTATCCTCTATTTCTATTAAATACGTTTTAAAATTAGAATTACACACGCGATGTCTTATGCTAACTTGTGTGTGTTGTGTCGTGTATGTACATAGAGTGTAGTGTTTTTAGAGACTAGGACTTGCTTAATCTTAATTATAACAATATGTGAAGTACGCATATGGGTGCGTAACGGCGGACGACTCTTCGTAATATGTGGAATGATCCTCGTACGGAGGCTGTGGCTCGCTCGTGCTCCAGGTGTTTGACGGGTACGCGTCGTGACGCGTTGATGTGGTCCAACTCCTGGGTGCGAGGGTGGCTGCCTTAGCTCGGCGATCATTCTGTGTTACCGTGCGTTCGTGTTCTCGTCTCTGCAATGGCGGCAGGCGGTGCGTGTGGCTCTGCCGGGGGGTGTGGGAGGTGCCGTGAGGCTCGGCGGACGTTACACCTCCCCCCTTGGAAAAGGAATCTTGGCGATGCCAAGATCTCCTGTCTGAGAGTTGCGTGGATGATGACGAGTCGAACGTGGTGATTCTGCCGGTTGGCGGCTTGCCCTCGGAGATGTCCTCGCCGGATGAACTGCGGCGGGCTCGTTTCGTAGTTACGGAGTGACCTGGGTTGATTGACCTGGCACTTGAGGCACTAATTCCACTATTATTATCGTCTTTAGGATTCGTCGCACTCACTTTTGATTCCATCGAACTTTTCACTGTCTTTTCAGTCTTTGATTCTCTCGTTTCAACCATACTCATTCTTTTACATAGCTTTAGTTTATTCGCGTGTACAATTTTGTAGCGGCCCTTAATTGATATTTTTACATTGTTATCGTTCAGGACTTCGACGATTCGGTATGGGCCTACGTATTGGGAGTGAAATTTATGCTTACTTGGCTCTCTAAGCAAAAAGACCCATTGACCTTTTTCGAATTTCTGAACGTTTAGTTTCTTATCGTAGTAAAATTTCGCTTTTCGCTTCGCGTTGTCGAGATTTTCCCTAGCTATCTTTTGTGACGTTGTTATTTTCTCGTTTAAGTGTATCAGGTAATCAGAATATGTTTCATTTTCTGTATTATCTGGGAACGGAGTATCGGATGGTGCTCTGGCTATTCGCCCGAAGACTAGCTCATGCGGAGTGTACAATGTTCCTTCGTGGACGCTAGTGTTGTAGGAAAACATGGCGTACGGGAGCCATTTTTCCCAGTCGTCGATGTCGCTGATAAAATGTTTAAGATATTCGGCTAAAACGTGGTGCGAACGTTCGACCGATCCATTCGTCTGTGGGTGAAAGGCTGTTGATTTGTACTGCTTGATTCTAAACTTTATCGCGATTGTTTTAATTAGGCTATTAATAAAATTAGCACCTTGGTCTGTCAGAATACCCTTGGGGCATCCGAATTTGCAAATAAAACCTGTTATCAATGCTTCGGCGATATCTACGGCTGTTGTGTGTTTTAATGGAATGGCTACGGAATATTTAGTGAGAAGGTCTTGTATGGTCAGGATGTTGGTGAAACCGTCAGGAGTCGTTGGGAGGGGACCCATGACGTCCATAGAAATTTTATCGAACGCGCATCCCGGTGTGTCGGTTAATGTCAATGGTTGTCTAGTTTTTACGCGTACTAATTTTTCTGATTGGCAACTTCTGCATTTTCCGATATAGTCCTGAATTTGATGTTTCATGTTTGGCCAGTAATATCTCTCCCTAATTCGCGAGTACGTTTTGTTCACGCCCTTGTGGCCTCCTGTCGGAGTGTCGTGACATTCTTGTATGATTTTCAGTCTTTTATCTTCCGGAGGAATATGAATTAACCCTTGGCATACGGTTATTTGTACCGGGGTTTCGTAGAATAAATCCTGCAATGCGCGTTGGATTTGTGCCCATCGTATAGTGTCTAAGGTAACTTGCGCGATACTGAGTGTTTTCAATTGTAGTTCGTTGACTACGTCGTATAAAGATCTTAAGGATTCGATGACCATGTTGTAATCAATGGCTCTAGATTCGTGTTCGATAATGGGTAATTGAATTTGGTGATATTGATCTATTTTAGTGACTCGAGCCCTGGTTAAGGTTATATCGTTTTTATTGAAGAAAAATTTTCCCGCTTTTTGAATTTCGCATGCTCCCGCGTCGTACGGTTGTCCCGATTGTGTTATAAATATAACAATGTTATCGCGCCTAGTCGCGATCGTGTCCCTTGTAAATTTGAAGAGGGGCTCGTATCTAACGTGTTCCCCTGGTCTCGGTTCGTAAATTTCTGCGTTACCGGCTGTCGTTCGTGGCGTCGGTATGGCAGGAAGATTTCGAGGGAGTGTATCGGGTGTTGGTTGGTTATCATCGGAAACTGGCGACGGTGGAGGCGGAGGTGGAGCTTTGGTCCTTTTTACTTTAGGTGGAAGAGGCGAAGGATCGAAAATATCTTCGTCGGAGGATGAAGGTTGCGTAATAGGTAGAACTTTCACAGGATTCCTTGATAGAGCATCCGCATTGGAGTTTGATTTGCCTGCTTTGTATACCATATCGTAGTCGTATTCAGCAAGTTTTAACCTCCATCGCACGAGGCGACTGGACGGATCTTTAACCGAATTCATCCAGACGAGTGGACGATGGTCGGTGACGAGCGTGAATCGGTTTCCGTAAATGTACGGTCGAAAATGATGCACGGCGTAAACGATGGCTAGGCACTCTTTCTCTATGGTGGAATAATTCCTTTCGGCGGAATTTAATAATCTCGACGTGTAGGCTATTGGCAAATCGCGACCTATACGCCCCTGACTAATTACAGCGCCTATTGCATCCGCTGATGCGTCTGTGGTTATGATGAATGGCTCTTTAAAATTCGGAAATTGAAGTATCGGCGCCTCGCATAGCGCGTCGCGTAATTTTACGAAGGCGTTTTCTTGTTCGTTTCGCCAAACGAACTGCGCGTCCTTCTTTAACAAATTAGTGAGTGGCTTTGTTATATTCGAGAAATTTGAAATAAATCTTCTATAATAACCAGCGAGACCTAGAAACTGTTTAATTTGTTTTTGATTGCTAGGCCTGGGAAAGTCTCGTACTGCGCTTACTTTCGAGGGATCGGGTTTCACTCCGTCCTCGCCGATAATGTGCCCGAGGTAACTGACTTCCCGTCGGAGAAATTCACACTTATCTGGTTGGAGGACCAGATTAGCCTCTCTTAAGCGTTGCGTCAATTTCTCGTATTTATTTTCGTGCTCTTGGAGCGAACTAGCGTAAACGACTATGTCGTCCAAATATACGAACAGCTCATTTCCTTGGAGTCCCGCAAGCACATTATCCATTAATCTTTGGAAGGTAGCCGGCGCGTTCTTCAACCCGAAAGGCATGCGTGTAAATTCAAAGTGGCCGTGAGGAGTTGAGAAAGCTGTCTTATGCGCGTCAGCGGGTTCCATCGGGATCTGATGGAATCCGCTGGCGAGGTCGAAAGTGCTGAAATATTTGGCACTTCCTAATTGATCCAATATTTCAGTTATTGATGGAAGCGGATATGCATCTGCGATCGATTTTTCATTTAATGCGCGGTAATCGATGACTACGCGCCATCGTTTCTTTCCAGAGGAGTCGGGTTTTTTAGGGACAACCCAAAGAGGCGAATTGTACGGCGACTTAGAATTTCGGATAACGTCGTTTTTTAAAAGTTTCTCTACCTGATCGCGGATCTCCTCTTTGTGCACCGGAGGGAACCTGTACTGTTTGACGTTTATCGGCCTATCGTCGACGGTGGGTATCTTATGAGTGGCCGCAGTCGTACAACCTAATTTGTCTCCGTCTACGTAAAATAGATCTTGCGTCTTTTCGATCAGACGGATTACGTGTGCCCTCTCTTCTTCGTTGAGGTGGCTTAATCGTAGTAAATCTACAACCTGCTCTAAGCGAGGTTTCGATGGTCGCTTGTTTTCGGGCGACGTTACTTTCGCAGAGGATTTCGTGATTTCCGCGTATGTTAAGCTTCGCACGCTGGCGCGAGTCGTGGAAAGAGGAGTTCCGGATTTCGGAGACGATGCAGTACGCGGAGATTGATTTGAAAAGTCCCTTTTTCGGGCTGAGCCATTCGGTGTGGCTGAGATTGAAATTGAATTCGTTGAACTTCGTTTTGGTTTAGAGTTAGAGTGTGAACTTGTAAATACCGGGAAAAGCGCGGAGTTATTTTCCCGTGATATAACTGGCACTGGCTCCAGTTGCAAGGGTGGCAGGGCCAACGTGACTACCTCATCCGTCGAGTTAATTACTCGCGTGATGGCCGTGCCCTCCCGTACCTTCACCAGCGCATTCCCGAAGAATACGCCCGGTGCAATATCTATCCGAGGGATTAGTCCTTCCCGGATACCTGAATTGAGTACGCGAATTTTTATTCCCACGTTCATTCGCGGGGGTATGGAGATTCTGTCGAGTGTCTCCGGCTTTATTTTCAGCGGTACCGAAGAAAGTTCGTTCTCGATGCTACCAATTTCGCATTTGAATGGAATCGTTTTCCCGTTCCATCTAACGTGGCTCTTAGGAAAAGAAATTTCCGCATCGGCGCAGAAACCGGATCCGAGGATGCCGTCTGGGCCGAGGGGGAAATCGTCGTTCACTACATTGAACGGTACTACGCGATCAAATAAAACAATATTTACCGTCCCTACGGTCTTTGTTTTTCCGTTTGTGACCCCGGTGATAATGACCGTCTCTGAGCTATCTATGCGGGCGGTGGACGATAAAGCGGAGCGCTTAATAACGTTTATCTCGGCGCCCGTGTCAATCATAAATTCGGTCGGTTTATTCAACGCGTCCGCGGTCAAGACAACGCTTGGCGTATTCGTCTTGCCGGTATAATTTACTGCTGCGTAACGATGTTTTCCTCGGATACCTGGTCGTTCATAGCGAGAGTTCCGACTTTCGAAGGGGCCTCGCGTCCGGTCTCGCGGCGCGGCGGGAGGCCGTTCCCGTTTCCCGAGTACCTGAGGTTATTATTGAATTGACGTTTCCTGCACTCGGTGATTTCGTGCCCAGGGATCTTACAGTAATTGCAAAATTTGGCTTCCCGCGGCGAAGGTTGTCGCCCTGAATCTAACAAAGGCCTCATTGTCGAAAGGTAATTATCTCTAGGATTAGCTGCGCTATTGTAATATTCCTGGCGGGCGGCCGGTGATTGTCGCGGCGGATAAGCTTTAGAGCGACAATCCCTTGCAAAATGTCCCGGATTATTACAAAGGGAACACATTGTTTCCGGGCGTCTTTCCCGGGTTTCGACGCGGGGACGCGGATTCCGCAACCTTTCGCAGTCTAACTCGTGTCTTTTAAATAATTCGCGGGCACGCGAGAATGCTTCTTGCGGGCTTCTGAATGCGTTCGCGGAAATTTGAACGCGAATTTCCGGTATCAGGCCGTCCGTGAAGCAACGGAGAGTGAGATCGTCGACGTTGGACGAGAAACCTTGCGTCGTATACGGACTCAAACGTTCGCAATCTATAATAGCGGTGCGTAGATCCTTCACGCGGCTTATATAATCTAAAATATGCTCGTTCTGCTTCATGTAAATATTTGTCATTTCACCGCGATAATGGTCGGCGGAGCGTACGGCGCCGAAAGAGTTACGAAGTATGTCGGTGAGCTCTAGAATAGTCTGGCATGACTCATCTTCTAGCGCGAGGTATGCCCGGCCTTTTAGCTTGCTTTTTATGAGTCGTGTGAATGTGCGTTCGCAGCCGTTGGGAATTAATTCATACGCGCGCTTGCATGCTCGCGTGAATTGAAGGACGGGTATGTTTTGTCCGTCGTAATTTGGAATGGCCTCTAATGCTTGTTTCAAGGAGAGTTCATCGTACTGCGGAACCGACGTTTCCGTGCGTGAAATCGACGGAATAGGCGATGCGTCCAAACGCGGTAAATCTAGCGGCATAGTGTCCGATCGAGTTACGTCTTGTGAACGGCGTACCGTCGCTAATTCGCGGCGCAATTCTTCGATTTGTTGCATCAGAAGAATTGTATTATCGGCGGTTCTAACTGACTCAACACGTTTATCTGTATCGGACGTATCGATTTCCCGTGTGGTTGGATCGGCGAGCGCGTCTTGGAATTCGATACGGCGCGCAGCGCGTTTATCGCGATCTGATTCTAAGTTCGCGGCGGCGTTACGGGGTGGCTGTTGCCGTGGCTTTGTCGGTGTTCGCGTAGCCATGGCTGGCGTATCCCTTTTCAAAGGCAGAATTTCCGAAAAGGAACAACGAGCTATCCCACCGCTGTCACCAAAAATATCGTGTCACGTCTCGGGTCGCGGAAAACTAACCGTTGGCCGGAGCGACACGCAGCCTCGAACGGTTTCGGCTCGCACAATTGCGTCGAAGACCGGGTTCTTTTTGACTCGCGAAACACGGATCGAGGAAGCCACGGACGCGGATAAGAAAATATTCGCTTACCTTTGAATTCTTGATTGTTGCTAATGTTTAATACCCTTCTTCCAGGTATCGTCGTCGGCGCGGATCGTCCTGGGGTATGGAACCAGCGTACGGACTGCGAGGCGGAATCGTCAGCGGAACGAGTACCCAGGTAGGCTGC
This sequence comes from Xylocopa sonorina, assembly GCF_050948175.1. Lineage (NCBI taxonomy): Eukaryota > Metazoa > Arthropoda > Insecta > Hymenoptera > Apidae > Xylocopa > Xylocopa sonorina. Next base: position 519,977 of record NW_027490167.1, read on the forward strand.
TCTCGAATGCGGATCGGCGATGGATGCGGCGATGCTGGACGGCTGTGCGGCCGGTGTGCAGCGGAAGGAGAGACGGTGCAGAGATGTATGTACGAGGTGACTGTTGCACCAATGTATTCGCGCACCAATGAACGTATGAAGTTTTTCCTTCCCGCGCGACGAGTTCGTTTGTGTGTACCGGAACGAGGCATTCGAGTCGGATTCCAAATGTCCAGATACGGGTCCACTAAGCGGCGGTCCGCTCTAGTTTACCGGTCCAGAAATATGGAAAATCGACAGAGATCCTTGCTTTAGTCTCGCTGTGGGTCGATACAGCTAAGCGGCGGTCCGCTCTAACTGGTCGGTTACCAAGTTTGACTAAAGGTCAGAGCGAATGATCACGAAGGCGCGAGAACTCGTGAAAAACTTCGGAATAAATGGATTTATAACGATAATAAAAGAAAGGAATGTTTCGAATAACGAGAATTGTAAGTACTGGTAAAAATAAAGTATATTCTAAAATAAAACTAAGCTTACACTGTTACTTCCCTATGCTAAAGATGACTAAGTTCTAGAATTCGATGATTTAGAATATAATTAGAGTTAGAGTTTGGATTTTAAGTTGAATTTGAGTTTGAGTTGGAATAGTAGAATTAGAGTTTGGATTAGTGATTCGAATTGAGAGAGGTCCGCTCGCTTGGAGCGGATGGCTCGAACTGACTCTCAACTCGCGAGCACGCGACCTCCTCGGATCGCGAGGCGCGCGAGTCGTGGGGCGCCAGAGTGGGGTGGACGCTCGGCCCGCGGAGTGGGATGGACGGTCGAGGTGGGGCGCGCGCGTTCAGCGTGAGTCACGCGCGTCGGGCGCTCGCTTGCGCGCTTTGCTTATCCTCTATTTCTATTAAATACGTTTTAAAATTAGAATTACACACGCGATGTCTTATGCTAACTTGTGTGTGTTGTGTCGTGTATGTACATAGAGTGTAGTGTTTTTAGAGACTAGGACTTGCTTAATCTTAATTATAACAATATGTGAAGTACGCATATGGGTGCGTAACGGCGGACGACTCTTCGTAATATGTGGAATGATCCTCGTACGGAGGCTGTGGCTCGCTCGTGCTCCAGGTGTTTGACGGGTACGCGTCGTGACGCGTTGATGTGGTCCAACTCCTGGGTGCGAGGGTGGCTGCCTTAGCTCGGCGATCATTCTGTGTTACCGTGCGTTCGTGTTCTCGTCTCTGCAATGGCGGCAGGCGGTGCGTGTGGCTCTGCCGGGGGGTGTGGGAGGTGCCGTGAGGCTCGGCGGACGTTACATTATCATGAAACATAGATATGAGATGCAATATCTCGTTTTAAGAAGCATTTGAACTCTATTGCTTCGATACGTAGACATCTGCAATCGCTATTTCCTTTCAAGGAAGTGTCGCATTTACATTCATTTGAAGTGTAGACGAGGAATACATGACACTTCGCAAATCATATTATATCTTACCATGAAACGTAGAAATGTGATGCGATATCGCAATCTAAGAAGCATTAGAAAGCTATTGCTACGATACGTAGACATCTGCAAACGCTATTTCCTAGCGAGGAATTATCGCATTCACATTCATTTGAAGTGTAGACGAGGAATACATAACACTTCGCGAATCATGTTATATCTTACCATGAAACATAGAAATGAGATGCGATATCGCGTTTTAAGAATCATATGAACTCTATTGCTACGGTACGTAGACATCTGCAAACGCTATTTCCTAGCGAGGAAGTGTCGCATTCACATTCATTTGAAGTGTAGGCGAGGAATACATGACACTTCGCAAATCATATTATATCTTACCATGAAACATAGAAATGAGATGCGATATCGCGTTTTAAGAATCATAAGGACTCTATTGCTACGACACGTAGACAACTGCAAACGCTATTTCCTTGCAAGGAAGTGTCGCATTTACATTCATTTGAATCGTAGACGGGGAATGCATAACACTTCGCAATGAATATTACATCTTATCATGAAACATAGATATGAGATGCAATATCTCGTTTTAAGAAGCATTAGAACACTATTGCTACGATACCTAGACATCTGCAGACGCTATTTCCTAGCAAGGAAGTGTCGCATTTACATTCATTTGAAGTGTAGACGAGGAATACATGACACTTCGCAAATCATATTATATTGTCACGTCTCGGGTCGCGGAAAACTAACCGTTGGCCGGAGCGACACGCAGCCTCGAACGGTTTCGGCTCGCACAATTGCGTCGAAGACCGGGTTCTTTTTGACTCGCGAAACACGGATCGAGGAAGCCACGGACGCGGATAAGAAAATATTCGCTTACCTTTGAATTCTTGATTGTTGCTAATGTTTAATACCCTTCTTCCAGGTATCGTCGTCGGCGCGGATCGTCCTGGGGTATGGAACCAGCGTACGGACTGCGAGGCGGAATCGTCAGCGGAACGAGTACCCAGGTAGGCTGCTCTCGAATGCGGATCGGCGATGGATGCGGCGATGCTGGACGGCTGTGCGGCCGGTGTGCAGCGGAAGGAGAGACGGTGCAGAGATGTATGTACGAGGTGACTGTTGCACCAATGTATTCGCGCACCAATGAACGTATGAAGTTTTTCCTTCCCGCGCGACGAGTTCGTTTGTGTGTACCGGAACGAGGCATTCGAGTCGGATTCCAAATGTCCAGATACGGGTCCACTAAGCGGCGGTCCGCTCTAGTTTACCGGTCCAGAAATATGGAAAATCGACAGAGATCCTTGCTTTAGTCTCGCTGTGGGTCGATACAGCTAAGCGGCGGTCCGCTCTAACTGGTCGGTTACCAAGTTTGACTAAAGGTCAGAGCGAATGATCACGAAGGCGCGAGAACTCGTGAAAAACTTCGGAATAAATGGATTTATAACGATAATAAAAGAAAGGAATGTTTCGAATAACGAGAATTGTAAGTACTGGTAAAAATAAAGTATATTCTAAAATAAAACTAAGCTTACACTGTTACTTCCCTATGCTAAAGATGACTAAGTTCTAGAATTCGATGATTTAGAATATAATTAGAGTTAGAGTTTGGATTTTAAGTTGAATTTGAGTTTGAGTTGGAATAGTAGAATTAGAGTTTGGATTAGTGATTCGAATTGAGAGAGGTCCGCTCGCTTGGAGCGGATGGCTCGAACTGACTCTCAACTCGCGAGCACGCGACCTCCTCGGATCGCGAGGCGCGCGAGTCGTGGGGCGCCAGAGTGGGGTGGACGCTCGGCCCGCGGAGTGGGATGGACGGTCGAGGTGGGGCGCGCGCGTTCAGCGTGAGTCACGCGCGTCGGGCGCTCGCTTGCGCGCTTTGCTTATCCTCTATTTCTATTAAATACGTTTTAAAATTAGAATTACACACGCGATGTCTTATGCTAACTTGTGTGTGTTGTGTCGTGTATGTACATAGAGTGTAGTGTTTTTAGAGACTAGGACTTGCTTAATCTTAATTATAACAATATGTGAAGTACGCATATGGGTGCGTAACGGCGGACGACTCTTCGTAATATGTGGAATGATCCTCGTACGGAGGCTGTGGCTCGCTCGTGCTCCAGGTGTTTGACGGGTACGCGTCGTGACGCGTTGATGTGGTCCAACTCCTGGGTGCGAGGGTGGCTGCCTTAGCTCGGCGATCATTCTGTGTTACCGTGCGTTCGTGTTCTCGTCTCTGCAATGGCGGCAGGCGGTGCGTGTGGCTCTGCCGGGGGGTGTGGGAGGTGCCGTGAGGCTCGGCGGACGTTACACCTCCCCCCTTGGAAAAGGAATCTTGGCGATGCCAAGATCTCCTGTCTGAGAGTTGCGTGGATGATGACGAGTCGAACGTGGTGATTCTGCCGGTTGGCGGCTTGCCCTCGGAGATGTCCTCGCCGGATGAACTGCGGCGGGCTCGTTTCGTAGTTACGGAGTGACCTGGGTTGATTGACCTGGCACTTGAGGCACTAATTCCACTATTATTATCGTCTTTAGGATTCGTCGCACTCACTTTTGATTCCATCGAACTTTTCACTGTCTTTTCAGTCTTTGATTCTCTCGTTTCAACCATACTCATTCTTTTACATAGCTTTAGTTTATTCGCGTGTACAATTTTGTAGCGGCCCTTAATTGATATTTTTACATTGTTATCGTTCAGGACTTCGACGATTCGGTATGGGCCTACGTATTGGGAGTGAAATTTATGCTTACTTGGCTCTCTAAGCAAAAAGACCCATTGACCTTTTTCGAATTTCTGAACGTTTAGTTTCTTATCGTAGTAAAATTTCGCTTTTCGCTTCGCGTTGTCGAGATTTTCCCTAGCTATCTTTTGTGACGTTGTTATTTTCTCGTTTAAGTGTATCAGGTAATCAGAATATGTTTCATTTTCTGTATTATCTGGGAACGGAGTATCGGATGGTGCTCTGGCTATTCGCCCGAAGACTAGCTCATGCGGAGTGTACAATGTTCCTTCGTGGACGCTAGTGTTGTAGGAAAACATGGCGTACGGGAGCCATTTTTCCCAGTCGTCGATGTCGCTGATAAAATGTTTAAGATATTCGGCTAAAACGTGGTGCGAACGTTCGACCGATCCATTCGTCTGTGGGTGAAAGGCTGTTGATTTGTACTGCTTGATTCTAAACTTTATCGCGATTGTTTTAATTAGGCTATTAATAAAATTAGCACCTTGGTCTGTCAGAATACCCTTGGGGCATCCGAATTTGCAAATAAAACCTGTTATCAATGCTTCGGCGATATCTACGGCTGTTGTGTGTTTTAATGGAATGGCTACGGAATATTTAGTGAGAAGGTCTTGTATGGTCAGGATGTTGGTGAAACCGTCAGGAGTCGTTGGGAGGGGACCCATGACGTCCATAGAAATTTTATCGAACGCGCATCCCGGTGTGTCGGTTAATGTCAATGGTTGTCTAGTTTTTACGCGTACTAATTTTTCTGATTGGCAACTTCTGCATTTTCCGATATAGTCCTGAATTTGATGTTTCATGTTTGGCCAGTAATATCTCTCCCTAATTCGCGAGTACGTTTTGTTCACGCCCTTGTGGCCTCCTGTCGGAGTGTCGTGACATTCTTGTATGATTTTCAGTCTTTTATCTTCCGGAGGAATATGAATTAACCCTTGGCATACGGTTATTTGTACCGGGGTTTCGTAGAATAAATCCTGCAATGCGCGTTGGATTTGTGCCCATCGTATAGTGTCTAAGGTAACTTGCGCGATACTGAGTGTTTTCAATTGTAGTTCGTTGACTACGTCGTATAAAGATCTTAAGGATTCGATGACCATGTTGTAATCAATGGCTCTAGATTCGTGTTCGATAATGGGTAATTGAATTTGGTGATATTGATCTATTTTAGTGACTCGAGCCCTGGTTAAGGTTATATCGTTTTTATTGAAGAAAAATTTTCCCGCTTTTTGAATTTCGCATGCTCCCGCGTCGTACGGTTGTCCCGATTGTGTTATAAATATAACAATGTTATCGCGCCTAGTCGCGATCGTGTCCCTTGTAAATTTGAAGAGGGGCTCGTATCTAACGTGTTCCCCTGGTCTCGGTTCGTAAATTTCTGCGTTACCGGCTGTCGTTCGTGGCGTCGGTATGGCAGGAAGATTTCGAGGGAGTGTATCGGGTGTTGGTTGGTTATCATCGGAAACTGGCGACGGTGGAGGCGGAGGTGGAGCTTTGGTCCTTTTTACTTTAGGTGGAAGAGGCGAAGGATCGAAAATATCTTCGTCGGAGGATGAAGGTTGCGTAATAGGTAGAACTTTCACAGGATTCCTTGATAGAGCATCCGCATTGGAGTTTGATTTGCCTGCTTTGTATACCATATCGTAGTCGTATTCAGCAAGTTTTAACCTCCATCGCACGAGGCGACTGGACGGATCTTTAACCGAATTCATCCAGACGAGTGGACGATGGTCGGTGACGAGCGTGAATCGGTTTCCGTAAATGTACGGTCGAAAATGATGCACGGCGTAAACGATGGCTAGGCACTCTTTCTCTATGGTGGAATAATTCCTTTCGGCGGAATTTAATAATCTCGACGTGTAGGCTATTGGCAAATCGCGACCTATACGCCCCTGACTAATTACAGCGCCTATTGCATCCGCTGATGCGTCTGTGGTTATGATGAATGGCTCTTTAAAATTCGGAAATTGAAGTATCGGCGCCTCGCATAGCGCGTCGCGTAATTTTACGAAGGCGTTTTCTTGTTCGTTTCGCCAAACGAACTGCGCGTCCTTCTTTAACAAATTAGTGAGTGGCTTTGTTATATTCGAGAAATTTGAAATAAATCTTCTATAATAACCAGCGAGACCTAGAAACTGTTTAATTTGTTTTTGATTGCTAGGCCTGGGAAAGTCTCGTACTGCGCTTACTTTCGAGGGATCGGGTTTCACTCCGTCCTCGCCGATAATGTGCCCGAGGTAACTGACTTCCCGTCGGAGAAATTCACACTTATCTGGTTGGAGGACCAGATTAGCCTCTCTTAAGCGTTGCGTCAATTTCTCGTATTTATTTTCGTGCTCTTGGAGCGAACTAGCGTAAACGACTATGTCGTCCAAATATACGAACAGCTCATTTCCTTGGAGTCCCGCAAGCACATTATCCATTAATCTTTGGAAGGTAGCCGGCGCGTTCTTCAACCCGAAAGGCATGCGTGTAAATTCAAAGTGGCCGTGAGGAGTTGAGAAAGCTGTCTTATGCGCGTCAGCGGGTTCCATCGGGATCTGATGGAATCCGCTGGCGAGGTCGAAAGTGCTGAAATATTTGGCACTTCCTAATTGATCCAATATTTCAGTTATTGATGGAAGCGGATATGCATCTGCGATCGATTTTTCATTTAATGCGCGGTAATCGATGACTACGCGCCATCGTTTCTTTCCAGAGGAGTCGGGTTTTTTAGGGACAACCCAAAGAGGCGAATTGTACGGCGACTTAGAATTTCGGATAACGTCGTTTTTTAAAAGTTTCTCTACCTGATCGCGGATCTCCTCTTTGTGCACCGGAGGGAACCTGTACTGTTTGACGTTTATCGGCCTATCGTCGACGGTGGGTATCTTATGAGTGGCCGCAGTCGTACAACCTAATTTGTCTCCGTCTACGTAAAATAGATCTTGCGTCTTTTCGATCAGACGGATTACGTGTGCCCTCTCTTCTTCGTTGAGGTGGCTTAATCGTAGTAAATCTACAACCTGCTCTAAGCGAGGTTTCGATGGTCGCTTGTTTTCGGGCGACGTTACTTTCGCAGAGGATTTCGTGATTTCCGCGTATGTTAAGCTTCGCACGCTGGCGCGAGTCGTGGAAAGAGGAGTTCCGGATTTCGGAGACGATGCAGTACGCGGAGATTGATTTGAAAAGTCCCTTTTTCGGGCTGAGCCATTCGGTGTGGCTGAGATTGAAATTGAATTCGTTGAACTTCGTTTTGGTTTAGAGTTAGAGTGTGAACTTGTAAATACCGGGAAAAGCGCGGAGTTATTTTCCCGTGATATAACTGGCACTGGCTCCAGTTGCAAGGGTGGCAGGGCCAACGTGACTACCTCATCCGTCGAGTTAATTACTCGCGTGATGGCCGTGCCCTCCCGTACCTTCACCAGCGCATTCCCGAAGAATACGCCCGGTGCAATATCTATCCGAGGGATTAGTCCTTCCCGGATACCTGAATTGAGTACGCGAATTTTTATTCCCACGTTCATTCGCGGGGGTATGGAGATTCTGTCGAGTGTCTCCGGCTTTATTTTCAGCGGTACCGAAGAAAGTTCGTTCTCGATGCTACCAATTTCGCATTTGAATGGAATCGTTTTCCCGTTCCATCTAACGTGGCTCTTAGGAAAAGAAATTTCCGCATCGGCGCAGAAACCGGATCCGAGGATGCCGTCTGGGCCGAGGGGGAAATCGTCGTTCACTACATTGAACGGTACTACGCGATCAAATAAAACAATATTTACCGTCCCTACGGTCTTTGTTTTTCCGTTTGTGACCCCGGTGATAATGACCGTCTCTGAGCTATCTATGCGGGCGGTGGACGATAAAGCGGAGCGCTTAATAACGTTTATCTCGGCGCCCGTGTCAATCATAAATTCGGTCGGTTTATTCAACGCGTCCGCGGTCAAGACAACGCTTGGCGTATTCGTCTTGCCGGTATAATTTACTGCTGCGTAACGATGTTTTCCTCGGATACCTGGTCGTTCATAGCGAGAGTTCCGACTTTCGAAGGGGCCTCGCGTCCGGTCTCGCGGCGCGGCGGGAGGCCGTTCCCGTTTCCCGAGTACCTGAGGTTATTATTGAATTGACGTTTCCTGCACTCGGTGATTTCGTGCCCAGGGATCTTACAGTAATTGCAAAATTTGGCTTCCCGCGGCGAAGGTTGTCGCCCTGAATCTAACAAAGGCCTCATTGTCGAAAGGTAATTATCTCTAGGATTAGCTGCGCTATTGTAATATTCCTGGCGGGCGGCCGGTGATTGTCGCGGCGGATAAGCTTTAGAGCGACAATCCCTTGCAAAATGTCCCGGATTATTACAAAGGGAACACATTGTTTCCGGGCGTCTTTCCCGGGTTTCGACGCGGGGACGCGGATTCCGCAACCTTTCGCAGTCTAACTCGTGTCTTTTAAATAATTCGCGGGCACGCGAGAATGCTTCTTGCGGGCTTCTGAATGCGTTCGCGGAAATTTGAACGCGAATTTCCGGTATCAGGCCGTCCGTGAAGCAACGGAGAGTGAGATCGTCGACGTTGGACGAGAAACCTTGCGTCGTATACGGACTCAAACGTTCGCAATCTATAATAGCGGTGCGTAGATCCTTCACGCGGCTTATATAATCTAAAATATGCTCGTTCTGCTTCATGTAAATATTTGTCATTTCACCGCGATAATGGTCGGCGGAGCGTACGGCGCCGAAAGAGTTACGAAGTATGTCGGTGAGCTCTAGAATAGTCTGGCATGACTCATCTTCTAGCGCGAGGTATGCCCGGCCTTTTAGCTTGCTTTTTATGAGTCGTGTGAATGTGCGTTCGCAGCCGTTGGGAATTAATTCATACGCGCGCTTGCATGCTCGCGTGAATTGAAGGACGGGTATGTTTTGTCCGTCGTAATTTGGAATGGCCTCTAATGCTTGTTTCAAGGAGAGTTCATCGTACTGCGGAACCGACGTTTCCGTGCGTGAAATCGACGGAATAGGCGATGCGTCCAAACGCGGTAAATCTAGCGGCATAGTGTCCGATCGAGTTACGTCTTGTGAACGGCGTACCGTCGCTAATTCGCGGCGCAATTCTTCGATTTGTTGCATCAGAAGAATTGTATTATCGGCGGTTCTAACTGACTCAACACGTTTATCTGTATCGGACGTATCGATTTCCCGTGTGGTTGGATCGGCGAGCGCGTCTTGGAATTCGATACGGCGCGCAGCGCGTTTATCGCGATCTGATTCTAAGTTCGCGGCGGCGTTACGGGGTGGCTGTTGCCGTGGCTTTGTCGGTGTTCGCGTAGCCATGGCTGGCGTATCCCTTTTCAAAGGCAGAATTTCCGAAAAGGAACAACGAGCTATCCCACCGCTGTCACCAAAAATATCGTGTCACGTCTCGGGTCGCGGAAAACTAACCGTTGGCCGGAGCGACACGCAGCCTCGAACGGTTTCGGCTCGCACAATTGCGTCGAAGACCGGGTTCTTTTTGACTCGCGAAACACGGATCGAGGAAGCCACGGACGCGGATAAGAAAATATTCGCTTACCTTTGAATTCTTGATTGTTGCTAATGTTTAATACCCTTCTTCCAGGTATCGTCGTCGGCGCGGATCGTCCTGGGGTATGGAACCAGCGTACGGACTGCGAGGCGGAATCGTCAGCGGAACGAGTACCCAGGTAGGCTGCTCTCGAATGCGGATCGGCGATGGATGCGGCGATGCTGGACGGCTGTGCGGCCGGTGTGCAGCGGAAGGAGAGACGGTGCAGAGATGTATGTACGAGGTGACTGTTGCACCAATGTATTCGCGCACCAATGAACGTATGAAGTTTTTCCTTCCCGCGCGACGAGTTCGTTTGTGTGTACCGGAACGAGGCATTCGAGTCGGATTCCAAATGTCCAGATACGGGTCCACTAAGCGGCGGTCCGCTCTAGTTTACCGGTCCAGAAATATGGAAAATCGACAGAGATCCTTGCTTTAGTCTCGCTGTGGGTCGATACAGCTAAGCGGCGGTCCGCTCTAACTGGTCGGTTACCAAGTTTGACTAAAGGTCAGAGCGAATGATCACGAAGGCGCGAGAACTCGTGAAAAACTTCGGAATAAATGGATTTATAACGATAATAAAAGAAAGGAATGTTTCGAATAACGAGAATTGTAAGTACTGGTAAAAATAAAGTATATTCTAAAATAAAACTAAGCTTACACTGTTACTTCCCTATGCTAAAGATGACTAAGTTCTAGAATTCGATGATTTAGAATATAATTAGAGTTAGAGTTTGGATTTTAAGTTGAATTTGAGTTTGAGTTGGAATAGTAGAATTAGAGTTTGGATTAGTGATTCGAATTGAGAGAGGTCCGCTCGCTTGGAGCGGATGGCTCGAACTGACTCTCAACTCGCGAGCACGCGACCTCCTCGGATCGCGAGGCGCGCGAGTCGTGGGGCGCCAGAGTGGGGTGGACGCTCGGCCCGCGGAGTGGGATGGACGGTCGAGGTGGGGCGCGCGCGTTCAGCGTGAGTCACGCGCGTCGGGCGCTCGCTTGCGCGCTTTGCTTATCCTCTATTTCTATTAAATACGTTTTAAAATTAGAATTACACACGCGATGTCTTATGCTAACTTGTGTGTGTTGTGTCGTGTATGTACATAGAGTGTAGTGTTTTTAGAGACTAGGACTTGCTTAATCTTAATTATAACAATATGTGAAGTACGCATATGGGTGCGTAACGGCGGACGACTCTTCGTAATATGTGGAATGATCCTCGTACGGAGGCTGTGGCTCGCTCGTGCTCCAGGTGTTTGACGGGTACGCGTCGTGACGCGTTGATGTGGTCCAACTCCTGGGTGCGAGGGTGGCTGCCTTAGCTCGGCGATCATTCTGTGTTACCGTGCGTTCGTGTTCTCGTCTCTGCAATGGCGGCAGGCGGTGCGTGTGGCTCTGCCGGGGGGTGTGGGAGGTGCCGTGAGGCTCGGCGGACGTTACAATATCTTACCATGAAACATAGAAATGAGATGCGATATCGCGTTTTAAGAAGCATTAGAAATCTATTGCTACGATACGTAGACATCTGCAAACGCTATTTCCTAGCCAGGAAGTGTCGCATTCACATTCATTTGAAGTGTAGAAAAGGAATACATAACACTTCGCAAATCATATTATATCTTACCATGAAACATGGAAATGAGATGCGATATCGTGTTTTAAGAATCATATGAACTCTATTGCTACGATACGTAGACATCTGCAAACGCTATTTCCTAGCGAGGAAGTGTCGCATTCATATTCATTTGAAGTGTAGACGAGGAATACATAACACTTCGCAATTCATATTATATCTTACCATGAAACATAGAAATGAGATGCGATATCGCGTTTTAAGAAGCATTAGAAATCTATAGCTACGATACGTAGATATCTGCAAACGCTATTTCCTTGCTAGGAAGTGTCGCATTTACACTCATTTGAATAGTAGACGAGGAATACATGACACTTCGCAAATCATATTATATCTTACCATGAAACATAGAAATGGGATGCGATATCGCGTTTTAAGAATCATAAGAACTCTATTGCTACGATACGTAGACATCTGCAAACGCTATTTCCTTGCAAGGAAGTGACGCATTTACATTCATTTGAATCGTAGACGAGGAATGCATAACACTTCGCAATGTATATTATATCTTATCATGAAACATAGATATGAGATGCAATATCTCGTTTTAAGAAGCATTTGAACTCTATTGCTTCGATACGTAGACATCTGCAATCGCTATTTCCTTTCAAGGAAGTGTCGCATTTACATTCATTTGAAGTGTAGACGAGGAATACATGACACTTCGCAAATCATATTATATCTTACCATGAAACGTAGAAATGTGATGCGATATCGCAATCTAAGAAGCATTAGAAAGCTATTGCTACGATACGTAGACATCTGCAAACGCTATTTCCTAGCGAGGAATTATCGCATTCACATTCATTTGAAGTGTAGACGAGGAATACATAACACTTCGCGAATCATGTTATATCTTACCATGAAACATAGAAATGAGATGCGATATCGCGTTTTAAGAATCATATGAACTCTATTGCTACGGTACGTAGACATCTGCAAACGCTATTTCCTAGCGAGGAAGTGTCGCATTCACATTCATTTGAAGTGTAGGCGAGGAATACATGACACTTCGCAAATCATATTATATCTTACCATGAAACATAGAAATGAGATGCGATATCGCGTTTTAAGAATCATAAGGACTCTATTGCTACGACACGTAGACAACTGCAAACGCTATTTCCTTGCAAGGAAGTGTCGCATTTACATTCATTTGAATCGTAGACGGGGAATGCATAACACTTCGCAATGAATATTACATCTTATCATGAAACATAGATATGAGATGCTGTCACGTCTCGGGTCGCGGAAAACTAACCGTTGGCCGGAGCGACACGCAGCCTCGAACGGTTTCGGCTCGCACAATTGCGTCGAAGACCGGGTTCTTTTTGACTCGCGAAACACGGATCGAGGAAGCCACGGACGCGGATAAGAAAATATTCGCTTACCTTTGAATTCTTGATTGTTGCTAATGTTTAATACCCTTCTTCCAGGTATCGTCGTCGGCGCGGATCGTCCTGGGGTATGGAACCAGCGTACGGACTGCGAGGCGGAATCGTCAGCGGAACGAGTACCCAGGTAGGCTGCTCTCGAATGCGGATCGGCGATGGATGCGGCGATGCTGGACGGCTGTGCGGCCGGTGTGCAGCGGAAGGAGAGACGGTGCAGAGATGTATGTACGAGGTGACTGTTGCACCAATGTATTCGCGCACCAATGAACGTATGAAGTTTTTCCTTCCCGCGCGACGAGTTCGTTTGTGTGTACCGGAACGAGGCATTCGAGTCGGATTCCAAATGTCCAGATACGGGTCCACTAAGCGGCGGTCCGCTCTAGTTTACCGGTCCAGAAATATGGAAAATCGACAGAGATCCTTGCTTTAGTCTCGCTGTGGGTCGATACAGCTAAGCGGCGGTCCGCTCTAACTGGTCGGTTACCAAGTTTGACTAAAGGTCAGAGCGAATGATCACGAAGGCGCGAGAACTCGTGAAAAACTTCGGAATAAATGGATTTATAACGATAATAAAAGAAAGGAATGTTTCGAATAACGAGAATTGTAAGTACTGGTAAAAATAAAGTATATTCTAAAATAAAACTAAGCTTACACTGTTACTTCCCTATGCTAAAGATGACTAAGTTCTAGAATTCGATGATTTAGAATATAATTAGAGTTAGAGTTTGGATTTTAAGTTGAATTTGAGTTTGAGTTGGAATAGTAGAATTAGAGTTTGGATTAGTGATTCGAATTGAGAGAGGTCCGCTCGCTTGGAGCGGATGGCTCGAACTGACTCTCAACTCGCGAGCACGCGACCTCCTCGGATCGCGAGGCGCGCGAGTCGTGGGGCGCCAGAGTGGGGTGGACGCTCGGCCCGCGGAGTGGGATGGACGGTCGAGGTGGGGCGCGCGCGTTCAGCGTGAGTCACGCGCGTCGGGCGCTCGCTTGCGCGCTTTGCTTATCCTCTATTTCTATTAAATACGTTTTAAAATTAGAATTACACACGCGATGTCTTATGCTAACTTGTGTGTGTTGTGTCGTGTATGTACATAGAGTGTAGTGTTTTTAGAGACTAGGACTTGCTTAATCTTAATTATAACAATATGTGAAGTACGCATATGGGTGCGTAACGGCGGACGACTCTTCGTAATATGTGGAATGATCCTCGTACGGAGGCTGTGGCTCGCTCGTGCTCCAGGTGTTTGACGGGTACGCGTCGTGACGCGTTGATGTGGTCCAACTCCTGGGTGCGAGGGTGGCTGCCTTAGCTCGGCGATCATTCTGTGTTACCGTGCGTTCGTGTTCTCGTCTCTGCAATGGCGGCAGGCGGTGCGTGTGGCTCTGCCGGGGGGTGTGGGAGGTGCCGTGAGGCTCGGCGGACGTTACACCTCCCCCCTTGGAAAAGGAATCTTGGCGATGCCAAGATCTCCTGTCTGAGAGTTGCGTGGATGATGACGAGTCGAACGTGGTGATTCTGCCGGTTGGCGGCTTGCCCTCGGAGATGTCCTCGCCGGATGAACTGCGGCGGGCTCGTTTCGTAGTTACGGAGTGACCTGGGTTGATTGACCTGGCACTTGAGGCACTAATTCCACTATTATTATCGTCTTTAGGATTCGTCGCACTCACTTTTGATTCCATCGAACTTTTCACTGTCTTTTCAGTCTTTGATTCTCTCGTTTCAACCATACTCATTCTTTTACATAGCTTTAGTTTATTCGCGTGTACAATTTTGTAGCGGCCCTTAATTGATATTTTTACATTGTTATCGTTCAGGACTTCGACGATTCGGTATGGGCCTACGTATTGGGAGTGAAATTTATGCTTACTTGGCTCTCTAAGCAAAAAGACCCATTGACCTTTTTCGAATTTCTGAACGTTTAGTTTCTTATCGTAGTAAAATTTCGCTTTTCGCTTCGCGTTGTCGAGATTTTCCCTAGCTATCTTTTGTGACGTTGTTATTTTCTCGTTTAAGTGTATCAGGTAATCAGAATATGTTTCATTTTCTGTATTATCTGGGAACGGAGTATCGGATGGTGCTCTGGCTATTCGCCCGAAGACTAGCTCATGCGGAGTGTACAATGTTCCTTCGTGGACGCTAGTGTTGTAGGAAAACATGGCGTACGGGAGCCATTTTTCCCAGTCGTCGATGTCGCTGATAAAATGTTTAAGATATTCGGCTAAAACGTGGTGCGAACGTTCGACCGATCCATTCGTCTGTGGGTGAAAGGCTGTTGATTTGTACTGCTTGATTCTAAACTTTATCGCGATTGTTTTAATTAGGCTATTAATAAAATTAGCACCTTGGTCTGTCAGAATACCCTTGGGGCATCCGAATTTGCAAATAAAACCTGTTATCAATGCTTCGGCGATATCTACGGCTGTTGTGTGTTTTAATGGAATGGCTACGGAATATTTAGTGAGAAGGTCTTGTATGGTCAGGATGTTGGTGAAACCGTCAGGAGTCGTTGGGAGGGGACCCATGACGTCCATAGAAATTTTATCGAACGCGCATCCCGGTGTGTCGGTTAATGTCAATGGTTGTCTAGTTTTTACGCGTACTAATTTTTCTGATTGGCAACTTCTGCATTTTCCGATATAGTCCTGAATTTGATGTTTCATGTTTGGCCAGTAATATCTCTCCCTAATTCGCGAGTACGTTTTGTTCACGCCCTTGTGGCCTCCTGTCGGAGTGTCGTGACATTCTTGTATGATTTTCAGTCTTTTATCTTCCGGAGGAATATGAATTAACCCTTGGCATACGGTTATTTGTACCGGGGTTTCGTAGAATAAATCCTGCAATGCGCGTTGGATTTGTGCCCATCGTATAGTGTCTAAGGTAACTTGCGCGATACTGAGTGTTTTCAATTGTAGTTCGTTGACTACGTCGTATAAAGATCTTAAGGATTCGATGACCATGTTGTAATCAATGGCTCTAGATTCGTGTTCGATAATGGGTAATTGAATTTGGTGATATTGATCTATTTTAGTGACTCGAGCCCTGGTTAAGGTTATATCGTTTTTATTGAAGAAAAATTTTCCCGCTTTTTGAATTTCGCATGCTCCCGCGTCGTACGGTTGTCCCGATTGTGTTATAAATATAACAATGTTATCGCGCCTAGTCGCGATCGTGTCCCTTGTAAATTTGAAGAGGGGCTCGTATCTAACGTGTTCCCCTGGTCTCGGTTCGTAAATTTCTGCGTTACCGGCTGTCGTTCGTGGCGTCGGTATGGCAGGAAGATTTCGAGGGAGTGTATCGGGTGTTGGTTGGTTATCATCGGAAACTGGCGACGGTGGAGGCGGAGGTGGAGCTTTGGTCCTTTTTACTTTAGGTGGAAGAGGCGAAGGATCGAAAATATCTTCGTCGGAGGATGAAGGTTGCGTAATAGGTAGAACTTTCACAGGATTCCTTGATAGAGCATCCGCATTGGAGTTTGATTTGCCTGCTTTGTATACCATATCGTAGTCGTATTCAGCAAGTTTTAACCTCCATCGCACGAGGCGACTGGACGGATCTTTAACCGAATTCATCCAGACGAGTGGACGATGGTCGGTGACGAGCGTGAATCGGTTTCCGTAAATGTACGGTCGAAAATGATGCACGGCGTAAACGATGGCTAGGCACTCTTTCTCTATGGTGGAATAATTCCTTTCGGCGGAATTTAATAATCTCGACGTGTAGGCTATTGGCAAATCGCGACCTATACGCCCCTGACTAATTACAGCGCCTATTGCATCCGCTGATGCGTCTGTGGTTATGATGAATGGCTCTTTAAAATTCGGAAATTGAAGTATCGGCGCCTCGCATAGCGCGTCGCGTAATTTTACGAAGGCGTTTTCTTGTTCGTTTCGCCAAACGAACTGCGCGTCCTTCTTTAACAAATTAGTGAGTGGCTTTGTTATATTCGAGAAATTTGAAATAAATCTTCTATAATAACCAGCGAGACCTAGAAACTGTTTAATTTGTTTTTGATTGCTAGGCCTGGGAAAGTCTCGTACTGCGCTTACTTTCGAGGGATCGGGTTTCACTCCGTCCTCGCCGATAATGTGCCCGAGGTAACTGACTTCCCGTCGGAGAAATTCACACTTATCTGGTTGGAGGACCAGATTAGCCTCTCTTAAGCGTTGCGTCAATTTCTCGTATTTATTTTCGTGCTCTTGGAGCGAACTAGCGTAAACGACTATGTCGTCCAAATATACGAACAGCTCATTTCCTTGGAGTCCCGCAAGCACATTATCCATTAATCTTTGGAAGGTAGCCGGCGCGTTCTTCAACCCGAAAGGCATGCGTGTAAATTCAAAGTGGCCGTGAGGAGTTGAGAAAGCTGTCTTATGCGCGTCAGCGGGTTCCATCGGGATCTGATGGAATCCGCTGGCGAGGTCGAAAGTGCTGAAATATTTGGCACTTCCTAATTGATCCAATATTTCAGTTATTGATGGAAGCGGATATGCATCTGCGATCGATTTTTCATTTAATGCGCGGTAATCGATGACTACGCGCCATCGTTTCTTTCCAGAGGAGTCGGGTTTTTTAGGGACAACCCAAAGAGGCGAATTGTACGGCGACTTAGAATTTCGGATAACGTCGTTTTTTAAAAGTTTCTCTACCTGATCGCGGATCTCCTCTTTGTGCACCGGAGGGAACCTGTACTGTTTGACGTTTATCGGCCTATCGTCGACGGTGGGTATCTTATGAGTGGCCGCAGTCGTACAACCTAATTTGTCTCCGTCTACGTAAAATAGATCTTGCGTCTTTTCGATCAGACGGATTACGTGTGCCCTCTCTTCTTCGTTGAGGTGGCTTAATCGTAGTAAATCTACAACCTGCTCTAAGCGAGGTTTCGATGGTCGCTTGTTTTCGGGCGACGTTACTTTCGCAGAGGATTTCGTGATTTCCGCGTATGTTAAGCTTCGCACGCTGGCGCGAGTCGTGGAAAGAGGAGTTCCGGATTTCGGAGACGATGCAGTACGCGGAGATTGATTTGAAAAGTCCCTTTTTCGGGCTGAGCCATTCGGTGTGGCTGAGATTGAAATTGAATTCGTTGAACTTCGTTTTGGTTTAGAGTTAGAGTGTGAACTTGTAAATACCGGGAAAAGCGCGGAGTTATTTTCCCGTGATATAACTGGCACTGGCTCCAGTTGCAAGGGTGGCAGGGCCAACGTGACTACCTCATCCGTCGAGTTAATTACTCGCGTGATGGCCGTGCCCTCCCGTACCTTCACCAGCGCATTCCCGAAGAATACGCCCGGTGCAATATCTATCCGAGGGATTAGTCCTTCCCGGATACCTGAATTGAGTACGCGAATTTTTATTCCCACGTTCATTCGCGGGGGTATGGAGATTCTGTCGAGTGTCTCCGGCTTTATTTTCAGCGGTACCGAAGAAAGTTCGTTCTCGATGCTACCAATTTCGCATTTGAATGGAATCGTTTTCCCGTTCCATCTAACGTGGCTCTTAGGAAAAGAAATTTCCGCATCGGCGCAGAAACCGGATCCGAGGATGCCGTCTGGGCCGAGGGGGAAATCGTCGTTCACTACATTGAACGGTACTACGCGATCAAATAAAACAATATTTACCGTCCCTACGGTCTTTGTTTTTCCGTTTGTGACCCCGGTGATAATGACCGTCTCTGAGCTATCTATGCGGGCGGTGGACGATAAAGCGGAGCGCTTAATAACGTTTATCTCGGCGCCCGTGTCAATCATAAATTCGGTCGGTTTATTCAACGCGTCCGCGGTCAAGACAACGCTTGGCGTATTCGTCTTGCCGGTATAATTTACTGCTGCGTAACGATGTTTTCCTCGGATACCTGGTCGTTCATAGCGAGAGTTCCGACTTTCGAAGGGGCCTCGCGTCCGGTCTCGCGGCGCGGCGGGAGGCCGTTCCCGTTTCCCGAGTACCTGAGGTTATTATTGAATTGACGTTTCCTGCACTCGGTGATTTCGTGCCCAGGGATCTTACAGTAATTGCAAAATTTGGCTTCCCGCGGCGAAGGTTGTCGCCCTGAATCTAACAAAGGCCTCATTGTCGAAAGGTAATTATCTCTAGGATTAGCTGCGCTATTGTAATATTCCTGGCGGGCGGCCGGTGATTGTCGCGGCGGATAAGCTTTAGAGCGACAATCCCTTGCAAAATGTCCCGGATTATTACAAAGGGAACACATTGTTTCCGGGCGTCTTTCCCGGGTTTCGACGCGGGGACGCGGATTCCGCAACCTTTCGCAGTCTAACTCGTGTCTTTTAAATAATTCGCGGGCACGCGAGAATGCTTCTTGCGGGCTTCTGAATGCGTTCGCGGAAATTTGAACGCGAATTTCCGGTATCAGGCCGTCCGTGAAGCAACGGAGAGTGAGATCGTCGACGTTGGACGAGAAACCTTGCGTCGTATACGGACTCAAACGTTCGCAATCTATAATAGCGGTGCGTAGATCCTTCACGCGGCTTATATAATCTAAAATATGCTCGTTCTGCTTCATGTAAATATTTGTCATTTCACCGCGATAATGGTCGGCGGAGCGTACGGCGCCGAAAGAGTTACGAAGTATGTCGGTGAGCTCTAGAATAGTCTGGCATGACTCATCTTCTAGCGCGAGGTATGCCCGGCCTTTTAGCTTGCTTTTTATGAGTCGTGTGAATGTGCGTTCGCAGCCGTTGGGAATTAATTCATACGCGCGCTTGCATGCTCGCGTGAATTGAAGGACGGGTATGTTTTGTCCGTCGTAATTTGGAATGGCCTCTAATGCTTGTTTCAAGGAGAGTTCATCGTACTGCGGAACCGACGTTTCCGTGCGTGAAATCGACGGAATAGGCGATGCGTCCAAACGCGGTAAATCTAGCGGCATAGTGTCCGATCGAGTTACGTCTTGTGAACGGCGTACCGTCGCTAATTCGCGGCGCAATTCTTCGATTTGTTGCATCAGAAGAATTGTATTATCGGCGGTTCTAACTGACTCAACACGTTTATCTGTATCGGACGTATCGATTTCCCGTGTGGTTGGATCGGCGAGCGCGTCTTGGAATTCGATACGGCGCGCAGCGCGTTTATCGCGATCTGATTCTAAGTTCGCGGCGGCGTTACGGGGTGGCTGTTGCCGTGGCTTTGTCGGTGTTCGCGTAGCCATGGCTGGCGTATCCCTTTTCAAAGGCAGAATTTCCGAAAAGGAACAACGAACGATCCCACCGCTGTCACCAAAAATATCGTGTCACGTCTCGGGTCGCGGAAAACTAACCGTTGGCCGGAGCGACACGCAGCCTCGAACGGTTTCGGCTCGCACAATTGCGTCGAAGACCGGGTTCTTTTTGACTCGCGAAACACGGATCGAGGAAGCCACGGACGCGGATAAGAAAATATTCGCTTACCTTTGAATTCTTGATTGTTGCTAATGTTTAATACCCTTCTTCCAGGTATCGTCGTCGGCGCGGATCGTCCTGGGGTATGGAACCAGCGTACGGACTGCGAGGCGGAATCGTCAGCGGAACGAGTACCCAGGTAGGCTGCTCTCGAATGCGGATCGGCGATGGATGCGGCGATGCTGGACGGCTGTGCGGCCGGTGTGCAGCGGAAGGAGAGACGGTGCAGAGATGTATGTACGAGGTGACTGTTGCACCAATGTATTCGCGCACCAATGAACGTATGAAGTTTTTCCTTCCCGCGCGACGAGTTCGTTTGTGTGTACCGGAACGAGGCATTCGAGTCGGATTCCAAATGTCCAGATACGGGTCCACTAAGCGGCGGTCCGCTCTAGTTTACCGGTCCAGAAATATGGAAAATCGACAGAGATCCTTGCTTTAGTCTCGCTGTGGGTCGATACAGCTAAGCGGCGGTCCGCTCTAACTGGTCGGTTACCAAGTTTGACTAAAGGTCAGAGCGAATGATCACGAAGGCGCGAGAACTCGTGAAAAACTTCGGAATAAATGGATTTATAACGATAATAAAAGAAAGGAATGTTTCGAATAACGAGAATTGTAAGTACTGGTAAAAATAAAGTATATTCTAAAATAAAACTAAGCTTACACTGTTACTTCCCTATGCTAAAGATGACTAAGTTCTAGAATTCGATGATTTAGAATATAATTAGAGTTAGAGTTTGGATTTTAAGTTGAATTTGAGTTTGAGTTGGAATAGTAGAATTAGAGTTTGGATTAGTGATTCGAATTGAGAGAGGTCCGCTCGCTTGGAGCGGATGGCTCGAACTGACTCTCAACTCGCGAGCACGCGACCTCCTCGGATCGCGAGGCGCGCGAGTCGTGGGGCGCCAGAGTGGGGTGGACGCTCGGCCCGCGGAGTGGGATGGACGGTCGAGGTGGGGCGCGCGCGTTCAGCGTGAGTCACGCGCGTCGGGCGCTCGCTTGCGCGCTTTGCTTATCCTCTATTTCTATTAAATACGTTTTAAAATTAGAATTACACACGCGATGTCTTATGCTAACTTGTGTGTGTTGTGTCGTGTATGTACATAGAGTGTAGTGTTTTTAGAGACTAGGACTTGCTTAATCTTAATTATAACAATATGTGAAGTACGCATATGGGTGCGTAACGGCGGACGACTCTTCGTAATATGTGGAATGATCCTCGTACGGAGGCTGTGGCTCGCTCGTGCTCCAGGTGTTTGACGGGTACGCGTCGTGACGCGTTGATGTGGTCCAACTCCTGGGTGCGAGGGTGGCTGCCTTAGCTCGGCGATCATTCTGTGTTACCGTGCGTTCGTGTTCTCGTCTCTGCAATGGCGGCAGGCGGTGCGTGTGGCTCTGCCGGGGGGTGTGGGAGGTGCCGTGAGGCTCGGCGGACGTTACAATGCAATATCTCGTTTTAAGAAGCATTAGAACTCTATTGCCACGATACCTAGACATCTGCAGACGCTATTTCCTAGCAAGGAAGTGTCGCATTTACATTCATTTGAAGTGTAGACGAGGAATACATGACACTTCGCAAATCATATTATATCTTACCATGAAACGTAGAAATGTGATGCGATATCGCAATCTAAGAAGCATTAGAAAGCTATTGCTACGATACGTAGACATCTGCAAACGCTATTTCCTAGCGAGGAATTATCGCATTCACATTCATTTGAAGTGTAGACGAGGAATACATAACACTTCGCGAATCATGTTATATCTTACCATGAAACATAGAAATGAGATGCGATATCGCGTTTTAAGAATCATATGAACTCTATTGCTACGGTACGTAGACATCTGCAAACGCTATTTCCTAGCGAGGAAGTGTCGCATTCACATTCATTTGAAGTGTAGGCGAGGAATACATGTGTCACGTCTCGGGTCGCGGAAAACTAACCGTTGGCCGGAGCGACACGCAGCCTCGAACGGTTTCGGCTCGCACAATTGCGTCGAAGACCGGGTTCTTTTTGACTCGCGAAACACGGATCGAGGAAGCCACGGACGCGGATAAGAAAATATTCGCTTACCTTTGAATTCTTGATTGTTGCTAATGTTTAATACCCTTCTTCCAGGTATCGTCGTCGGCGCGGATCGTCCTGGGGTATGGAACCAGCGTACGGACTGCGAGGCGGAATCGTCAGCGGAACGAGTACCCAGGTAGGCTGCTCTCGAATGCGGATCGGCGATGGATGCGGCGATGCTGGACGGCTGTGCGGCCGGTGTGCAGCGGAAGGAGAGACGGTGCAGAGATGTATGTACGAGGTGACTGTTGCACCAATGTATTCGCGCACCAATGAACGTATGAAGTTTTTCCTTCCCGCGCGACGAGTTCGTTTGTGTGTACCGGAACGAGGCATTCGAGTCGGATTCCAAATGTCCAGATACGGGTCCACTAAGCGGCGGTCCGCTCTAGTTTACCGGTCCAGAAATATGGAAAATCGACAGAGATCCTTGCTTTAGTCTCGCTGTGGGTCGATACAGCTAAGCGGCGGTCCGCTCTAACTGGTCGGTTACCAAGTTTGACTAAAGGTCAGAGCGAATGATCACGAAGGCGCGAGAACTCGTGAAAAACTTCGGAATAAATGGATTTATAACGATAATAAAAGAAAGGAATGTTTCGAATAACGAGAATTGTAAGTACTGGTAAAAATAAAGTATATTCTAAAATAAAACTAAGCTTACACTGTTACTTCCCTATGCTAAAGATGACTAAGTTCTAGAATTCGATGATTTAGAATATAATTAGAGTTAGAGTTTGGATTTTAAGTTGAATTTGAGTTTGAGTTGGAATAGTAGAATTAGAGTTTGGATTAGTGATTCGAATTGAGAGAGGTCCGCTCGCTTGGAGCGGATGGCTCGAACTGACTCTCAACTCGCGAGCACGCGACCTCCTCGGATCGCGAGGCGCGCGAGTCGTGGGGCGCCAGAGTGGGGTGGACGCTCGGCCCGCGGAGTGGGATGGACGGTCGAGGTGGGGCGCGCGCGTTCAGCGTGAGTCACGCGCGTCGGGCGCTCGCTTGCGCGCTTTGCTTATCCTCTATTTCTATTAAATACGTTTTAAAATTAGAATTACACACGCGATGTCTTATGCTAACTTGTGTGTGTTGTGTCGTGTATGTACATAGAGTGTAGTGTTTTTAGAGACTAGGACTTGCTTAATCTTAATTATAACAATATGTGAAGTACGCATATGGGTGCGTAACGGCGGACGACTCTTCGTAATATGTGGAATGATCCTCGTACGGAGGCTGTGGCTCGCTCGTGCTCCAGGTGTTTGACGGGTACGCGTCGTGACGCGTTGATGTGGTCCAACTCCTGGGTGCGAGGGTGGCTGCCTTAGCTCGGCGATCATTCTGTGTTACCGTGCGTTCGTGTTCTCGTCTCTGCAATGGCGGCAGGCGGTGCGTGTGGCTCTGCCGGGGGGTGTGGGAGGTGCCGTGAGGCTCGGCGGACGTTACACCTCCCCCCTTGGAAAAGGAATCTTGGCGATGCCAAGATCTCCTGTCTGAGAGTTGCGTGGATGATGACGAGTCGAACGTGGTGATTCTGCCGGTTGGCGGCTTGCCCTCGGAGATGTCCTCGCCGGATGAACTGCGGCGGGCTCGTTTCGTAGTTACGGAGTGACCTGGGTTGATTGACCTGGCACTTGAGGCACTAATTCCACTATTATTATCGTCTTTAGGATTCGTCGCACTCACTTTTGATTCCATCGAACTTTTCACTGTCTTTTCAGTCTTTGATTCTCTCGTTTCAACCATACTCATTCTTTTACATAGCTTTAGTTTATTCGCGTGTACAATTTTGTAGCGGCCCTTAATTGATATTTTTACATTGTTATCGTTCAGGACTTCGACGATTCGGTATGGGCCTACGTATTGGGAGTGAAATTTATGCTTACTTGGCTCTCTAAGCAAAAAGACCCATTGACCTTTTTCGAATTTCTGAACGTTTAGTTTCTTATCGTAGTAAAATTTCGCTTTTCGCTTCGCGTTGTCGAGATTTTCCCTAGCTATCTTTTGTGACGTTGTTATTTTCTCGTTTAAGTGTATCAGGTAATCAGAATATGTTTCATTTTCTGTATTATCTGGGAACGGAGTATCGGATGGTGCTCTGGCTATTCGCCCGAAGACTAGCTCATGCGGAGTGTACAATGTTCCTTCGTGGACGCTAGTGTTGTAGGAAAACATGGCGTACGGGAGCCATTTTTCCCAGTCGTCGATGTCGCTGATAAAATGTTTAAGATATTCGGCTAAAACGTGGTGCGAACGTTCGACCGATCCATTCGTCTGTGGGTGAAAGGCTGTTGATTTGTACTGCTTGATTCTAAACTTTATCGCGATTGTTTTAATTAGGCTATTAATAAAATTAGCACCTTGGTCTGTCAGAATACCCTTGGGGCATCCGAATTTGCAAATAAAACCTGTTATCAATGCTTCGGCGATATCTACGGCTGTTGTGTGTTTTAATGGAATGGCTACGGAATATTTAGTGAGAAGGTCTTGTATGGTCAGGATGTTGGTGAAACCGTCAGGAGTCGTTGGGAGGGGACCCATGACGTCCATAGAAATTTTATCGAACGCGCATCCCGGTGTGTCGGTTAATGTCAATGGTTGTCTAGTTTTTACGCGTACTAATTTTTCTGATTGGCAACTTCTGCATTTTCCGATATAGTCCTGAATTTGATGTTTCATGTTTGGCCAGTAATATCTCTCCCTAATTCGCGAGTACGTTTTGTTCACGCCCTTGTGGCCTCCTGTCGGAGTGTCGTGACATTCTTGTATGATTTTCAGTCTTTTATCTTCCGGAGGAATATGAATTAACCCTTGGCATACGGTTATTTGTACCGGGGTTTCGTAGAATAAATCCTGCAATGCGCGTTGGATTTGTGCCCATCGTATAGTGTCTAAGGTAACTTGCGCGATACTGAGTGTTTTCAATTGTAGTTCGTTGACTACGTCGTATAAAGATCTTAAGGATTCGATGACCATGTTGTAATCAATGGCTCTAGATTCGTGTTCGATAATGGGTAATTGAATTTGGTGATATTGATCTATTTTAGTGACTCGAGCCCTGGTTAAGGTTATATCGTTTTTATTGAAGAAAAATTTTCCCGCTTTTTGAATTTCGCATGCTCCCGCGTCGTACGGTTGTCCCGATTGTGTTATAAATATAACAATGTTATCGCGCCTAGTCGCGATCGTGTCCCTTGTAAATTTGAAGAGGGGCTCGTATCTAACGTGTTCCCCTGGTCTCGGTTCGTAAATTTCTGCGTTACCGGCTGTCGTTCGTGGCGTCGGTATGGCAGGAAGATTTCGAGGGAGTGTATCGGGTGTTGGTTGGTTATCATCGGAAACTGGCGACGGTGGAGGCGGAGGTGGAGCTTTGGTCCTTTTTACTTTAGGTGGAAGAGGCGAAGGATCGAAAATATCTTCGTCGGAGGATGAAGGTTGCGTAATAGGTAGAACTTTCACAGGATTCCTTGATAGAGCATCCGCATTGGAGTTTGATTTGCCTGCTTTGTATACCATATCGTAGTCGTATTCAGCAAGTTTTAACCTCCATCGCACGAGGCGACTGGACGGATCTTTAACCGAATTCATCCAGACGAGTGGACGATGGTCGGTGACGAGCGTGAATCGGTTTCCGTAAATGTACGGTCGAAAATGATGCACGGCGTAAACGATGGCTAGGCACTCTTTCTCTATGGTGGAATAATTCCTTTCGGCGGAATTTAATAATCTCGACGTGTAGGCTATTGGCAAATCGCGACCTATACGCCCCTGACTAATTACAGCGCCTATTGCATCCGCTGATGCGTCTGTGGTTATGATGAATGGCTCTTTAAAATTCGGAAATTGAAGTATCGGCGCCTCGCATAGCGCGTCGCGTAATTTTACGAAGGCGTTTTCTTGTTCGTTTCGCCAAACGAACTGCGCGTCCTTCTTTAACAAATTAGTGAGTGGCTTTGTTATATTCGAGAAATTTGAAATAAATCTTCTATAATAACCAGCGAGACCTAGAAACTGTTTAATTTGTTTTTGATTGCTAGGCCTGGGAAAGTCTCGTACTGCGCTTACTTTCGAGGGATCGGGTTTCACTCCGTCCTCGCCGATAATGTGCCCGAGGTAACTGACTTCCCGTCGGAGAAATTCACACTTATCTGGTTGGAGGACCAGATTAGCCTCTCTTAAGCGTTGCGTCAATTTCTCGTATTTATTTTCGTGCTCTTGGAGCGAACTAGCGTAAACGACTATGTCGTCCAAATATACGAACAGCTCATTTCCTTGGAGTCCCGCAAGCACATTATCCATTAATCTTTGGAAGGTAGCCGGCGCGTTCTTCAACCCGAAAGGCATGCGTGTAAATTCAAAGTGGCCGTGAGGAGTTGAGAAAGCTGTCTTATGCGCGTCAGCGGGTTCCATCGGGATCTGATGGAATCCGCTGGCGAGGTCGAAAGTGCTGAAATATTTGGCACTTCCTAATTGATCCAATATTTCAGTTATTGATGGAAGCGGATATGCATCTGCGATCGATTTTTCATTTAATGCGCGGTAATCGATGACTACGCGCCATCGTTTCTTTCCAGAGGAGTCGGGTTTTTTAGGGACAACCCAAAGAGGCGAATTGTACGGCGACTTAGAATTTCGGATAACGTCGTTTTTTAAAAGTTTCTCTACCTGATCGCGGATCTCCTCTTTGTGCACCGGAGGGAACCTGTACTGTTTGACGTTTATCGGCCTATCGTCGACGGTGGGTATCTTATGAGTGGCCGCAGTCGTACAACCTAATTTGTCTCCGTCTACGTAAAATAGATCTTGCGTCTTTTCGATCAGACGGATTACGTGTGCCCTCTCTTCTTCGTTGAGGTGGCTTAATCGTAGTAAATCTACAACCTGCTCTAAGCGAGGTTTCGATGGTCGCTTGTTTTCGGGCGACGTTACTTTCGCAGAGGATTTCGTGATTTCCGCGTATGTTAAGCTTCGCACGCTGGCGCGAGTCGTGGAAAGAGGAGTTCCGGATTTCGGAGACGATGCAGTACGCGGAGATTGATTTGAAAAGTCCCTTTTTCGGGCTGAGCCATTCGGTGTGGCTGAGATTGAAATTGAATTCGTTGAACTTCGTTTTGGTTTAGAGTTAGAGTGTGAACTTGTAAATACCGGGAAAAGCGCGGAGTTATTTTCCCGTGATATAACTGGCACTGGCTCCAGTTGCAAGGGTGGCAGGGCCAACGTGACTACCTCATCCGTCGAGTTAATTACTCGCGTGATGGCCGTGCCCTCCCGTACCTTCACCAGCGCATTCCCGAAGAATACGCCCGGTGCAATATCTATCCGAGGGATTAGTCCTTCCCGGATACCTGAATTGAGTACGCGAATTTTTATTCCCACGTTCATTCGCGGGGGTATGGAGATTCTGTCGAGTGTCTCCGGCTTTATTTTCAGCGGTACCGAAGAAAGTTCGTTCTCGATGCTACCAATTTCGCATTTGAATGGAATCGTTTTCCCGTTCCATCTAACGTGGCTCTTAGGAAAAGAAATTTCCGCATCGGCGCAGAAACCGGATCCGAGGATGCCGTCTGGGCCGAGGGGGAAATCGTCGTTCACTACATTGAACGGTACTACGCGATCAAATAAAACAATATTTACCGTCCCTACGGTCTTTGTTTTTCCGTTTGTGACCCCGGTGATAATGACCGTCTCTGAGCTATCTATGCGGGCGGTGGACGATAAAGCGGAGCGCTTAATAACGTTTATCTCGGCGCCCGTGTCAATCATAAATTCGGTCGGTTTATTCAACGCGTCCGCGGTCAAGACAACGCTTGGCGTATTCGTCTTGCCGGTATAATTTACTGCTGCGTAACGATGTTTTCCTCGGATACCTGGTCGTTCATAGCGAGAGTTCCGACTTTCGAAGGGGCCTCGCGTCCGGTCTCGCGGCGCGGCGGGAGGCCGTTCCCGTTTCCCGAGTACCTGAGGTTATTATTGAATTGACGTTTCCTGCACTCGGTGATTTCGTGCCCAGGGATCTTACAGTAATTGCAAAATTTGGCTTCCCGCGGCGAAGGTTGTCGCCCTGAATCTAACAAAGGCCTCATTGTCGAAAGGTAATTATCTCTAGGATTAGCTGCGCTATTGTAATATTCCTGGCGGGCGGCCGGTGATTGTCGCGGCGGATAAGCTTTAGAGCGACAATCCCTTGCAAAATGTCCCGGATTATTACAAAGGGAACACATTGTTTCCGGGCGTCTTTCCCGGGTTTCGACGCGGGGACGCGGATTCCGCAACCTTTCGCAGTCTAACTCGTGTCTTTTAAATAATTCGCGGGCACGCGAGAATGCTTCTTGCGGGCTTCTGAATGCGTTCGCGGAAATTTGAACGCGAATTTCCGGTATCAGGCCGTCCGTGAAGCAACGGAGAGTGAGATCGTCGACGTTGGACGAGAAACCTTGCGTCGTATACGGACTCAAACGTTCGCAATCTATAATAGCGGTGCGTAGATCCTTCACGCGGCTTATATAATCTAAAATATGCTCGTTCTGCTTCATGTAAATATTTGTCATTTCACCGCGATAATGGTCGGCGGAGCGTACGGCGCCGAAAGAGTTACGAAGTATGTCGGTGAGCTCTAGAATAGTCTGGCATGACTCATCTTCTAGCGCGAGGTATGCCCGGCCTTTTAGCTTGCTTTTTATGAGTCGTGTGAATGTGCGTTCGCAGCCGTTGGGAATTAATTCATACGCGCGCTTGCATGCTCGCGTGAATTGAAGGACGGGTATGTTTTGTCCGTCGTAATTTGGAATGGCCTCTAATGCTTGTTTCAAGGAGAGTTCATCGTACTGCGGAACCGACGTTTCCGTGCGTGAAATCGACGGAATAGGCGATGCGTCCAAACGCGGTAAATCTAGCGGCATAGTGTCCGATCGAGTTACGTCTTGTGAACGGCGTACCGTCGCTAATTCGCGGCGCAATTCTTCGATTTGTTGCATCAGAAGAATTGTATTATCGGCGGTTCTAACTGACTCAACACGTTTATCTGTATCGGACGTATCGATTTCCCGTGTGGTTGGATCGGCGAGCGCGTCTTGGAATTCGATACGGCGCGCAGCGCGTTTATCGCGATCTGATTCTAAGTTCGCGGCGGCGTTACGGGGTGGCTGTTGCCGTGGCTTTGTCGGTGTTCGCGT
The DNA here is from genome assembly GCF_050948175.1 of Xylocopa sonorina. Classification (NCBI taxonomy): domain Eukaryota; kingdom Metazoa; phylum Arthropoda; class Insecta; order Hymenoptera; family Apidae; genus Xylocopa; species Xylocopa sonorina. Next base: position 549,338 of record NW_027490167.1, read on the forward strand.
AGCCATGGCTGGCGTATCCCTTTTCAAAGGCAGAATTTCCGAAAAGGAACAACGAGCTATCCCACCGCTGTCACCAAAAATATCGTGTCACGTCTCGGGTCGCGGAAAACTAACCGTTGGCCGGAGCGACACGCAGCCTCGAACGGTTTCGGCTCGCACAATTGCGTCGAAGACCGGGTTCTTTTTGACTCGCGAAACACGGATCGAGGAAGCCACGGACGCGGATAAGAAAATATTCGCTTACCTTTGAATTCTTGATTGTTGCTAATGTTTAATACCCTTCTTCCAGGTATCGTCGTCGGCGCGGATCGTCCTGGGGTATGGAACCAGCGTACGGACTGCGAGGCGGAATCGTCAGCGGAACGAGTACCCAGGTAGGCTGCTCTCGAATGCGGATCGGCGATGGATGCGGCGATGCTGGACGGCTGTGCGGCCGGTGTGCAGCGGAAGGAGAGACGGTGCAGAGATGTATGTACGAGGTGACTGTTGCACCAATGTATTCGCGCACCAATGAACGTATGAAGTTTTTCCTTCCCGCGCGACGAGTTCGTTTGTGTGTACCGGAACGAGGCATTCGAGTCGGATTCCAAATGTCCAGATACGGGTCCACTAAGCGGCGGTCCGCTCTAGTTTACCGGTCCAGAAATATGGAAAATCGACAGAGATCCTTGCTTTAGTCTCGCTGTGGGTCGATACAGCTAAGCGGCGGTCCGCTCTAACTGGTCGGTTACCAAGTTTGACTAAAGGTCAGAGCGAATGATCACGAAGGCGCGAGAACTCGTGAAAAACTTCGGAATAAATGGATTTATAACGATAATAAAAGAAAGGAATGTTTCGAATAACGAGAATTGTAAGTACTGGTAAAAATAAAGTATATTCTAAAATAAAACTAAGCTTACACTGTTACTTCCCTATGCTAAAGATGACTAAGTTCTAGAATTCGATGATTTAGAATATAATTAGAGTTAGAGTTTGGATTTTAAGTTGAATTTGAGTTTGAGTTGGAATAGTAGAATTAGAGTTTGGATTAGTGATTCGAATTGAGAGAGGTCCGCTCGCTTGGAGCGGATGGCTCGAACTGACTCTCAACTCGCGAGCACGCGACCTCCTCGGATCGCGAGGCGCGCGAGTCGTGGGGCGCCAGAGTGGGGTGGACGCTCGGCCCGCGGAGTGGGATGGACGGTCGAGGTGGGGCGCGCGCGTTCAGCGTGAGTCACGCGCGTCGGGCGCTCGCTTGCGCGCTTTGCTTATCCTCTATTTCTATTAAATACGTTTTAAAATTAGAATTACACACGCGATGTCTTATGCTAACTTGTGTGTGTTGTGTCGTGTATGTACATAGAGTGTAGTGTTTTTAGAGACTAGGACTTGCTTAATCTTAATTATAACAATATGTGAAGTACGCATATGGGTGCGTAACGGCGGACGACTCTTCGTAATATGTGGAATGATCCTCGTACGGAGGCTGTGGCTCGCTCGTGCTCCAGGTGTTTGACGGGTACGCGTCGTGACGCGTTGATGTGGTCCAACTCCTGGGTGCGAGGGTGGCTGCCTTAGCTCGGCGATCATTCTGTGTTACCGTGCGTTCGTGTTCTCGTCTCTGCAATGGCGGCAGGCGGTGCGTGTGGCTCTGCCGGGGGGTGTGGGAGGTGCCGTGAGGCTCGGCGGACGTTACACATGACACTTCGCAAATCATATTATATCTTACCATGAAACATAGAAATGAGATGCGATATCGCGTTTTAAGAATCATAAGGACTCTATTGCTACGACACGTAGACAACTGCAAACGCTATTTCCTTGCAAGGAAGTGTCGCATTTACATTCATTTGAATCGTAGACGAGGAATGCATAACACTTCGCAATGAATATTACATCTTATCATGAAACATAGATATGAGATGCAATATCTCGTTTTAAGAAGCATTAGAACTCTATTGCTACGATACCTAGACATCTGCAGACGCTATTTCCTAGCAAGGAAGTGTCGCATTTACATTCATTTGAAGTGTAGACGAGGAATACATGACACTTCGCAAATCATATTATATCTTACCATGAAACATAGAAATGAGATGCGATATCGCGTTTTAAGAAGCATTAGAAATCTATTGCTACGATACGTAGACATCTGCAAACGCTATTTCCTAGCCAGGAAGTGTCGCATTCACATTCATTTGAAGTGTAGAAAAGGAATACATAACACTTCGCAAATCATATTATATCTTACCATGAAACATAGAAATGAGATGCGATATCGTGTTTTAAGAATCATATGAACTCTATTGCTACGATACGTAGACATCTGCAAACGCTATTTCCTAGCGAGGAAGTGTCGCATTCATATTCATTTGAAGTGTAGACGAGGAATACATAACACTTCGCAATTCATATTATATCTTACCATGAAACATAGAAATGAGATGCGATATCGCGTTTTAAGAAGCATTAGAAATCTATAGCTACGATACGTAGATATCTGCAAACGCTATTTCCTTGCTAGGAAGTGTCGCATTTACACTCATTTGAATAGTAGACGAGGAATACATGACACTTCGCAAATCATATTATATCTTACCATGAAACATAGAAATGGGATGCGATATCGCGTTTTAAGAATCATGAGAACTCTATTGCTACGATACGTAGACATCTGCAAACGCTATTTCCTTGCAAGGAAGTGACGCATTTACATTCATTTGAATCGTAGACGAGGAATGCATAACACTTCGCAATGTATATTATATCTTATCATGAAACATAGATATGAGATGCAATATCTCGTTTTAAGAAGCATTTGAACTCTATTGCTTCGATACGTAGACATCTGCAATCGCTATTTCCTTTCAAGGAAGTGTCGCATTTACATTCATTTGAAGTGTAGACGAGGAATACATGACACTTCGCAAATCATATTATATCTTACCATGAAACGTAGAAATGTGATGCGATATCGCAATCTAAGAAGCATTAGAAAGCTATTGCTACGATACGTAGACATCTGCAAACGCTATTTCCTAGCGAGGAATTATCGCATTCACATTCATTTGAAGTGTAGACGAGGAATACATAACACTTCGCGAATCATGTTATATCTTACCATGAAACATAGAAATGAGATGCGATATCGCGTTTTAAGAATCATATGAACTCTATTGCTACGGTACGTAGACATCTGCAAACGCTATTTCCTAGCCAGGAAGTGTCGCATTCACATTCATTTGAAGTGTAGAAAAGGAATACATAACACTTCGCAAATCATATTATATCTTACCATGAAACATAGAAATGAGATGCGATATCGTGTTTTAAGAATCATATGAACTCTATTGCTACGATACGTAGACATCTGCAAACGCTATTTCCTAGCGAGGAAGTGTCGCATTCATATTCATTTGAAGTGTAGACGAGGAATACATAACACTTCGCAATTCATATTATATCTTACCATGAAACATAGAAATGAGATGCGATATCGCGTTTTAAGAAGCAATAGAAATCTATAGCTACGATACGTAGATATCTGCAAACGCTATTTCCTTGCTAGGAAGTGTCGCATTTACACTCATTTGAATAGTAGACGAGGAATACATGACACTTCGCAAATCATATTATATCTTACCATGAAACATAGAAATGGGATGCGATATCGCGTTTTAAGAATCATGAGAACTCTATTGCTACGATACGTAGACATCTGCAAACGCTATTTCCTTGCAAGGAAGTGACGCATTTACATTCATTTGAATCGTAGACGAGGAATGCATAACACTTCGCAATGTATATTATATCTTATCATGAAACATAGATATGAGATGCAATATCTCGTTTTAAGAAGCATTTGAACTCTATTGCTTCGATACGTAGACATCTGCAATCGCTATTTCCTTTCAAGGAAGTGTCGCATTTACATTCATTTGAAGTGTAGACGAGGAATACATGACACTTCGCAAATCATATTATATCTTACCATGAAACGTAGAAATGTGATGCGATATCGCAATCTAAGAAGCATTAGAAAGCTATTGCTACGATACGTAGACATCTGCAAACGCTATTTCCTAGCGAGGAATTATCGCATTCACATTCATTTGAAGTGTAGACGAGGAATACATAACACTTCGCGAATCATGTTATATCTTACCATGAAACATAGAAATGAGATGCGATATCGCGTTTTAAGAATCATATGAACTCTATTGCTACGGTACGTAGACATCTGCAAACGCTATTTCCTAGCGAGGAAGTGTCGCATTCACATTCATTTGAAGTGTAGGCGAGGAATACATGACACTTCGCAAATCATATTATATCTTACCATGAAACATAGAAATGAGATGCGATATCGCGTTTTAAGAATCATAAGGACTCTATTGCTACGACACGTAGACAACTGCAAACGCTATTTCCTTGCAAGGAAGTGTCGCATTTACATTCATTTGAATCGTAGACGGGGAATGCATAACACTTCGCAATGAATATTACATCTTATCATGAAACATAGATATGAGATGCAATATCTCGTTTTAAGAAGCATTAGAACACTATTGCTACGATACCTAGACATCTGCAGACGCTATTTCCTAGCAAGGAAGTGTCGCATTTACATTCATTTGAAGTGTAGACGAGGAATACATGACACTTCGCAAATCATATTATATCTTACCATGAAACGTAGAAATGTGATGCGATATCGCAATCTAAGAAGCATTAGAAAGCTATTGCTACGATACGTAGACATCTGCAAACGCTATTTCCTAGCGAGGAATTATCGCATTCACATTCATTTGAAGTGTAGACGAGGAATACATAACACTTCGCGAATCATGTTATATCTTACCATGAAACATAGAAATGAGATGCGATATCGCGTTTTAAGAATCATATGAACTCTATTGCTACGGTACGTAGACATCTGCAAACGCTATTTCCTAGCGAGGAAGTGTCGCATTCACATTCATGTGAAGTGTAGGCGAGGAATACATGACACTTCGCAAATCATATTATATCTTACCATGAAACATAGAAATGAGATGCGATATCGCGTTTTAAGAATCATAAGGACTCTATTGCTACGACACGTAGACAACTGCAAACGCTATTTCCTTGCAAGGAAGTGTCGCATTTACATTCATTTGAATCGTAGACGGGGAATGCATAACACTTCGCAATGAATATTACATCTTATCATGAAACATAGATATGAGATGCAATATCTCGTTTTAAGAAGCATTAGAACTCTATTGCCACGATACCTAGACATCTGCAGACGCTATTTCCTAGCAAGGAAGTGTCGCATTTACATTCATTTGAAGTGTAGACGAGGAATACATGACACTTCGCAAATCATATTATATCTTACCATGAAACGTAGAAATGTGATGCGATATCGCAATCTAAGAAGCATTAGAAAGCTATTGCTACGATACGTAGACATCTGCAAACGCTATTTCCTAGCGAGGAATTATCGCATTCACATTCATTTGAAGTGTAGACGAGGAATACATAACACTTCGCGAATCATGTTATATCTTACCATGAAACATAGAAATGAGATGCGATATCGCGTTTTAAGAATCATATGAACTCTATTGCTACGGTACGTAGACATCTGCAAACGCTATTTCCTAGCGAGGAAGTGTCGCATTCACATTCATTTGAAGTGTAGGCGAGGAATACATGACACTTCGCAAATCATATTATATCTTACCATGAAACATAGAAATGAGATGCGATATCGCGTTTTAAGAATCATAAGGACTCTATTGCTACGACACGTAGACAACTGCAAACGCTATTTCCTTGCAAGGAAGTGTCGCATTTACATTCATTTGAATCGTAGACGAGGAATGCATAACACTTCGCAATGAATATTACATCTTATCATGAAACATAGATATGAGATGCAATATCTCGTTTTAAGAAGCATTAGAACTCTATTGCTACGATACCTAGACATCTGCAGACGCTATTTCCTAGCAAGGAAGTGTCGCATTTACATTCATTTGAAGTGTAGACGAGGAATACATGACACTTCGCAAATCATATTATATCTTACCATGAAACATAGAAATGAGATGCGATATCGCGTTTTAAGAAGCATTAGAAATCTATTGCTACGATACGTAGACATCTGCAAACGCTATTTCCTAGCCAGGAAGTGTCGCATTCACATTCATTTGAAGTGTAGAAAAGGAATACATAACACTTCGCAAATCATATTATATCTTACCATGAAACATAGAAATGAGATGCGATATCGTGTTTTAAGAATCATATGAACTCTATTGCTACGATACGTAGACATCTGCAAACGCTATTTCCTAGCGAGGAAGTGTCGCATTCATATTCATTTGAAGTGTAGACGAGGAATACATAACACTTCGCAATTCATATTATATCTTACCATGAAACATAGAAATGAGATGCGATATCGCGTTTTAAGAAGCATTAGAAATCTATAGCTACGATACGTAGATATCTGCAAACGCTATTTCCTTGCTAGGAAGTGTCGCATTTACACTCATTTGAATAGTAGACGAGGAATACATGACACTTCGCAAATCATATTATATCTTACCATGAAACATAGAAATGGGATGCGATATCGCGTTTTAAGAATCATGAGAACTCTATTGCTACGATACGTAGACATCTGCAAACGCTATTTCCTTGCAAGGAAGTGACGCATTTACATTCATTTGAATCGTAGACGAGGAATGCATAACACTTCGCAATGTATATTATATCTTATCATGAAACATAGATATGAGATGCAATATCTCGTTTTAAGAAGCATTTGAACTCTATTGCTTCGATACGTAGACATCTGCAATCGCTATTTCCTTTCAAGGAAGTGTCGCATTTACATTCATTTGAAGTGTAGACGAGGAATACATGACACTTCGCAAATCATATTATATCTTACCATGAAACGTAGAAATGTGATGCGATATCGCAATCTAAGAAGCATTAGAAAGCTATTGCTACGATACGTAGACATCTGCAAACGCTATTTCCTAGCGAGGAATTATCGCATTCACATTCATTTGAAGTGTAGACGAGGAATACATAACACTTCGCGAATCATGTTATATCTTACCATGAAACATAGAAATGAGATGCGATATCGCGTTTTAAGAATCATATGAACTCTATTGCTACGGTACGTAGACATCTGCAAACGCTATTTCCTAGCGAGGAAGTGTCGCATTCACATTCATTTGAAGTGTAGGCGAGGAATACATGACACTTCGCAAATCATATTATATCTTACCATGAAACATAGAAATGAGATGCGATATCGCGTTTTAAGAATCATAAGGACTCTATTGCTACGACACGTAGACAACTGCAAACGCTATTTCCTTGCAAGGAAGTGTCGCATTTACATTCATTTGAATCGTAGACGGGGAATGCATAACACTTCGCAATGAATATTACATCTTATCATGAAACATAGATATGAGATGCAATATCTCGTTTTAAGAAGCATTAGAACACTATTGCTACGATACCTAGACATCTGCAGACGCTATTTCCTAGCAAGGAAGTGTCGCATTTACATTCATTTGAAGTGTAGACAAGGAATACATGACACTTCGCAAATCATATTATATCTTACCATGAAACGTAGAAATGTGATGCGATATCGCAATCTAAGAAGCATTAGAAAGCTATTGCTACGATACGTAGACATCTGCAAACGCTATTTCCTAGCGAGGAATTATCGCATTCACATTCATTTGAAGTGTAGACGAGGAATACATAACACTTCGCGAATCATGTTATATCTTACCATGAAACATAGAAATGAGATGCGATATCGCGTTTTAAGAATCATATGAACTCTATTGCTACGGTACGTAGACATCTGCAAACGCTATTTCCTAGCGAGGAAGTGTCGCATTCACATTCATGTGAAGTGTAGGCGAGGAATACATGACACTTCGCAAATCATATTATATCTTACCATGAAACATAGAAATGAGATGCGATATCGCGTTTTAAGAATCATAAGGACTCTATTGCTACGACACGTAGACAACTGCAAACGCTATTTCCTTGCAAGGAAGTGTCGCATTTACATTCATTTGAATCGTAGACGGGGAATGCATAACACTTCGCAATGAATATTACATCTTATCATGAAACATAGATATGAGATGCAATATCTCGTTTTAAGAAGCATTAGAACTCTATTGCCACGATACCTAGACATCTGCAGACGCTATTTCCTAGCAAGGAAGTGTCGCATTTACATTCATTTGAAGTGTAGACGAGGAATACATGACACTTCGCAAATCATATTATATCTTACCATGAAACGTAGAAATGTGATGCGATATCGCAATCTAAGAAGCATTAGAAAGCTATTGCTACGATACGTAGACATCTGCAAACGCTATTTCCTAGCGAGGAATTATCGCATTCACATTCATTTGAAGTGTAGACGAGGAATACATAACACTTCGCGAATCATGTTATATCTTACCATGAAACATAGAAATGAGATGCGATATCGCGTTTTAAGAATCATATGAACTCTATTGCTACGGTACGTAGACATCTGCAAACGCTATTTCCTAGCGAGGAAGTGTCGCATTCACATTCATTTGAAGTGTAGGCGAGGAATACATGACACTTCGCAAATCATATTATATCTTACCATGAAACATAGAAATGAGATGCGATATCGCGTTTTAAGAATCATAAGGACTCTATTGCTACGACACGTAGACAACTGCAAACGCTATTTCCTTGCAAGGAAGTGTCGCATTTACATTCATTTGAATCGTAGACGAGGAATGCATAACACTTCGCAATGAATATTACATCTTATCATGAAACATAGATATGAGATGCAATATCTCGTTTTAAGAAGCATTAGAACTCTATTGCTACGATACCTAGACATCTGCAGACGCTATTTCCTAGCAAGGAAGTGTCGCATTTACATTCATTTGAAGTGTAGACGAGGAATACATGACACTTCGCAAATCATATTATATCTTACCATGAAACATAGAAATGAGATGCGATATCGTGTTTTAAGAATCATATGAACTCTATTGCTACGATACGTAGACATCTGCAAACGCTATTTCCTAGCGAGGAAGTGTCGCATTCATATTCATTTGAAGTGTAGACGAGGAATACATAACACTTCGCAATTCATATTATATCTTACCATGAAACATAGAAATGAGATGCGATATCGCGTTTTAAGAAGCATTAGAAATCTATAGCTACGATACGTAGATATCTGCAAACGCTATTTCCTTGCTAGGAAGTGTCGCATTTACACTCATTTGAATAGTAGACGAGGAATACATGACACTTCGCAAATCATATTATATCTTACCATGAAACATAGAAATGGGATGCGATATCGCGTTTTAAGAATCATGAGAACTCTATTGCTACGATACGTAGACATCTGCAAACGCTATTTCCTTGCAAGGAAGTGACGCATTTACATTCATTTGAATCGTAGACGAGGAATGCATAACACTTCGCAATGTATATTATATCTTATCATGAAACATAGATATGAGATGCAATATCTCGTTTTAAGAAGCATTTGAACTCTATTGCTTCGATACGTAGACATCTGCAATCGCTATTTCCTTTCAAGGAAGTGTCGCATTTACATTCATTTGAAGTGTAGACGAGGAATACATGACACTTCGCAAATCATATTATATCTTACCATGAAACGTAGAAATGTGATGCGATATCGCAATCTAAGAAGCATTAGAAAGCTATTGCTACGATACGTAGACATCTGCAAACGCTATTTCCTAGCGAGGAATTATCGCATTCACATTCATTTGAAGTGTAGACGAGGAATACATAACACTTCGCGAATCATGTTATATCTTACCATGAAACATAGAAATGAGATGCGATATCGCGTTTTAAGAATCATATGAACTCTATTGCTACGGTACGTAGACATCTGCAAACGCTATTTCCTAGCGAGGAAGTGTCGCATTCACATTCATTTGAAGTGTAGGCGAGGAATACATGACACTTCGCAAATCATATTATATCTTACCATGAAACATAGAAATGAGATGCGATATCGCGTTTTAAGAATCATAAGGACTCTATTGCTACGACACGTAGACAACTGCAAACGCTATTTCCTTGCAAGGAAGTGTCGCATTTACATTCATTTGAATCGTAGACGGGGAATGCATAACACTTCGCAATGAATATTACATCTTATCATGAAACATAGATATGAGATGCAATATCTCGTTTTAAGAAGCATTAGAACTCTATTGCTACGATACCTAGATATCTGCAGACGCTATTTCCTAGCAAGGAAGTGTCGCATTTACATTCATTTGAAGTGTAGACGAGGAATACATGACACTTCGCAAATCATATTATATCTTACCATGAAACATAGAAATGAGATGCGATATCGCGTTTTAAGAAGCATTAGAAATCTATTGCTACGATACGTAGACATCTGCAAACGCTATTTCCTAGCCAGGAAGTGTCGCATTCACATTCATTTGAAGTGTAGACGAGGAATACATAACACTTCGCAAATCATATTATATCTTACCATGAAACATAGAAATGAGATGCGATATCGTGTTTTAAGAATCATATGAACTCTATTGCTACGATACGTAGACATCTGCAAACGCTATTTCCTAGCGAGGAAGTGTCGCATTCATATTCATTTGAAGTGTAGACGAGGAATACATAACACTTCGCAATTCATATTATATCTTACCATGAAACATAGAAATGAGATGCGATATCGCGTTTTAAGAAGCATTAGAAATCTATAGCTACGATACGTAGATATCTGCAAACGCTATTTCCTTGCTAGGAAGTGTCGCATTTACACTCATTTGAATAGTAGACGAGGAATACATGACACTTCGCAAATCATATTATATCTTACCATGAAACATAGAAATGGGATGCGATATCGCGTTTTAAGAATCATAAGAACTCTATTGCTACGATACGTAGACATCTGCAAACGCCATTTCCTTGCAAGGAAGTGACGCATTTACATTCATTTGAATCGTAGACGAGGAATGCATAACACTTCGCAATGTATATTATATCTTATCATGAAACATAGATATGAGATGCAATATCTCGTTTTAAGAAGCATTTGAACTCTATTGCTTCGATGCGTAGACATCTGCAATCGCTATTTCCTTTCAAGGAAGTGTCGCATTTACATTCATTTGAAGTGTAGACGAGGAATACATGACACTTCGCAAATCATATTATATCTTACCATGAAACATAGAAATGAGATGCGATATCGCGTTTTAAGAATCATAAGAACTCTATTGCTACGATACGTAGACATCTGCAAACGCTATTTCCTAGCGAGGAAGTGTCGCATTCACATTCATTTGAAGTGTAGACGAGGATTACATAACACTTCGCAAATCATATTATATCTTACCATGAAACATAGAAATGAGATGCGATATCGCGATTTAAGAATCATATGAACTCTATTGCTACGATACGTAGACATCTGCAAACACTATTTCCTAGCGAGGAAGTGTCGCATTCACATTCATTTAAAGTGTAGACGAGGAATACATGACACTTCGCAAATCATATTATATCTTACCATGAAACATAGAAATGAGATGCGATATCGCGTTTTAAGAAGCATTAGAAATCTATTGCTACGATACGTAGACATCTGCAAACGCTATTTCCTAGCGAGGAAGTGTCGTATTCACATTCATTTGAAGTGTAGACGAGGAATACATAACACTTCGCAATTCATATTACATCTTACCATGAAACATAGAAATGAGATGCGATACCGCGTTTTAAGAAGCATTAGAACTCTATTGCTACGATAGGTAGACATCTGCAAATGCTATTTCCTAGCGAGGAAGTGTCGCATTCACATTCATTTGAAGTGTAGACGAGGAATACATGACACTTCGCAAATCATATTATATCTTACCATGAAACATAGAAATGAGATGCGATATCGCGTTTTAAGAATCATAAGAACTCTATTGCTACGATACGTAGACAACTGCAAACGCTATTTCCTTGCAAGGAAGTGTCGCATTTACATTCATTTGAAACGTAGACGAGGAATGCATAACACTTCGCAAATCATATTATATCTTACCATGAAACATACAAATGAGATGCGATATCGCGTTTTTAGAAGCATTAGAACTCTATTGCTACGATAGGTAGACATCTGCAAACGCTATTTACTTGCAAGGAAGTGTCGCATTTATATTCATTTGAGGTGTAGACGAGGAATACATAACACTTCGCAAATCATATCACATCTTACCATGAAACATAGAAATGAGATGCGATATCGCGTTTTAAGAAGCATTAGAACTCTATCGCTACGATACCTAGACATCTGCAAACGCTATTTCCTAGCGAGGAAGTGTCGCATTCACATTCATTCGAAGTGTAGACGAGGAATACATGACACTTCGCAAATCATATTATATCTTACCATGAAACATAGAAATGAGATGCGATATTGCGTTTTAAGAAGCATTAGAACTCTATTGCTACGATAGGTAAACATCTGCAAACGCTATTTCCTAGCAAGGAAGTGGCGCATTTACATTCATTTGTAGTGTAGACGAGGAATACATAACACTTCGCAAATCATATTATATCTTACAATGAAACATAGAAATGAGATGCGATATCGCGTTTTAAGAAGCATTAGAAATCTATCGCTACGATACCTAGACATCTGCAAAGCTATTTCCTTGCAAGGAAGTGTCGCATTTACATTCATTTGAAGTGTAGACGAGGAATACATAACACTTCGCAAATCATATTATTTCTTACCATGAAACATAGAAATGAGATGCGATATCGCGTTTTAAGGAGCATTAGAACACTATCGCTACGATACCTAGACATCTGCACACGCTATTTCCTAGCAAGGAAGTGTCGCATTTACTTTCATTTGAAGTGTAGACGAGGAATACATAACACATCGCAACTCATATTATATCTTACCATGAAACATAGAAATGAGATGCGATATCGCGTTTTAAGAAGCATTAGAACTCTATTGCTACGATAGGTAAACATCTGCAAACGCTACTTCCTAGCGAGGAAGTGTCGCATTCACATTCATTTGAAGTGCAGACGAGGAATACATAACACTTCGCAAATCATATTATATCTTACCATGAAAGATAGAAATGAGATGCGATATCGCATTTTAAGAATCATAAGAACTCTATTGCTACGATACGTAGACAACTGCAAACGCTATTTCCTTGCAAGGAAGTGTCGCATTTACATTCATTTGAATCGCATACGAGGAATGCATAACACTTCGCAATGAATATTATATCTTATCATGAAACAAATATATGAGAAGCAATATCTCGTTTTAAGAAGCATTCGAAATCTATTGCTTCGATACGTAGACATCAGCAAACGCTATTTCCTTGCAAGGAAGTGTCGCATTTACATTCATTTGAAGTGTAGACGAGGAATACATAACACTTCGCAAATCATATTATATCTTACCATGAAACATAGAAATGAGATGCGATATCGCGTTTTAAGAAGCATTAGAACACTATTGCTACGATACCTAGTCATCTGCAGAGGCTATTTCCTAGCAAGGAAGTGTCGCATTTACATTCATTTGTAGTGTAGACGAGGAATACATAACACTTCGCAAATCATATTATATCTTACCATGAAACATAGAAATGAGATGCGATATCGCGTTTTAAGAAGCATTAGAACACTATCGCCACGATACCTAGATATCTGTAAACGCTATTTCCTTGCTAGGAAGTGTCGCATTTACATTCATTTGAAGTGTAGACGAGGAATACATAACACTTCGCAAATCATATTATATCTTGCCATGAAACATAGAAATGAGATGCGATATCGCGTTTTAAGAAGCATTAGAAATCTATTGCTACGATACGTAGACATCTGCAAACGCTATTTCCTAGCGAGGAAGTGTCGCATTCACATTCATTTGAAGTGTAGACGAGGAATACATAACACTTCGCAAATCATATTATATCTTACCATGAAAGATAGAAATGAGATGCGATATCGCATTTTAAGAATCATAAGAACTCTATTGCTACGATACGTAGACAACTGCAAACGCTATTTCCTTGCAAGGAAGTGTCGCATTTACATTCATTTGAATCGCATACGAGGAATGCATAACACTTCGCAATGAATATTATATCTTATCATGAAACAAATATATGAGATGCAATATCTCGTTTTAAGAAGCATTTGAAATATATTGCTTCGATACGTAGACATCAGCAAACGCTATTTCCTTGCAAGGAAGTGTCGCATTTACAGTCATTTTAAGTGTAGACGAGGAATACATAACACTTCGCAAATCATATTATACCTTACCATGAAACATAGAAATGAGATGCGATATCGCGTTTTAAGAAGCATTAGAGCACTATTGCTACGATAGGTAGACATTTGCAAACGCTATTTCCTTGCAAGGAAGTGTCGCATTTACATTCATTTGAAGTGTAGACGAGGAATACATGACACTTCGCAAATCATATTATATCTTACCATGAAACGGAGAAATGAGATGCGATATCGCGTTTTAAGAAGCATGAGAACACTATTGCTACGATACCTAGACATCTGCAGACGCTATTTCCTAGCAAGGAAGTGTCGCATTTACATTCATTTGAAGTGTAGAGGAGGAATACATAACACTTCGCAAATCATATTACATCTTACCATGAAACATAGAAATGATGTGCGCTATCGCGTTTTAAGAAGCATCAGAAAGCTATTGCTACGATACGTAGACATCTGCAAACGCTATTTCCTTGCAAGGAAGTGTCGCATTTACATTCATTTGAATCGTAGACGAGGAATGCATAACACTTCGCAATGAATATTATATCTTATCATGAAACATAGATATGAGATGCAATATCTCGTTTTAAGAAGCATTTGAACTCTATTGCTTCGATACGTAGACATCTGCAAACGCTATTCCCTTGCAAGGAAGTGTCGCATTTTCATTCATTTGAAGTGTAGACGAGGAATACATAACACTTCGCAAATCATATTATATCTTACCATGAAACATAGAAATGAGATGCGATATCGCGTTTTAAGAAGCATTAGAGCACTATTGCTACGATAGGTAGACATTTGCAAACGCTATTTCCTTGCAAGGAAGTGTCGCATTTACATTCATTTGAAGTGTAGACGAGGAATACATGACACTTCGCAAATCATATTATATCTTACCATGAAACGGAGAAATGAGATGCGATATCGCGTTTTAAGAAGCATTAGAACACTATTGCTACGATACCTAGACATCTGCAGACGCTATTTCCTAGCAAGGAAGTGTCGCATTTACATTCATTTGAAGTGTAGAGGAGGAATACATAACACTTCGCAAATCATATTACATCTTACCATGAAACATAGAAATGAGATGCGCTATCGCGTTTTAAGAAGCATTAGAAAGCTATTGCTACGATACGTAGACATCTGCAAACGCTATTTCCTAGCGAGGAAGTATCGCATTCACATTCATTTGAAGTGTAGACGAGGAATACATGACACTTCGCAAATAATATTATATCTTACCATGAAACATAGAAATGAGATGCGATATCGCGTTTTAAGAAGCATTAGAAAGCTATTGCTACGATACGTAGACATCTGCAAACGCTATTTCCTAGCGAGGAAGTGTCGCGTTCACATTCATTTGAAGTGTAGACGAGGAATACATGACACTTAGCAAATCATATTATATCTTACCATGAAACATATAAATGAGATGCGATATCGCATTTTAAGAATCATAATAACTTTATTGCTACGATACGTAGACATCTGCAAACACTATTTCCTTGCAAGGAAGTGTCGCATTTACATTCATTTGAATCGTAGACGCGGAATACATAACACTTCGCAATGAATATTATATCTTATCATGAAACATAGATATGAGATGCAATATGTCGTTTTAAGAAGCATTTGATCTCTATTGCTTCGATACGTAGACATCTGCAAACGATATTTCCTTGCAAGGAAGTGTCGCATTTACATTCATTTGAAGTGTAGACGAGGAATACATGACACTTCGCAAATCATATTATATCTTACCATGATACGGAGAAATGAGATGCGATATCGCGTTTTAAGAAGCATTAGAACACTATTGCTACGATACCTAGACATCTGCAGACGCTATTTCCTAGCAAGGAAGTGTCGCATTTACATTCATTTGAAGTGTAGAGGAGGAATACATAACACTTCGCAAATCATATTACATCTTACCATGAAACATAGAAATGAGATGCGCTATCGCGTTTTAAGAAGCATTAGAAAGCTATTGCTACGATACGTAGATATCTGCAAACGCTATTTCCTAGCGAGGAAGTATCGCATTCACATTCATTTGAAGTGTAGACGAGGAATACATGGCACTTCGCAAATAATATTATATCTTACCATGAAACATAGAAATGAGATGCGATATCGCGTTTTAAGAAGCATTAGAAAGCTATTGCTACGATACGTAGACATCTGCAAACGCTATTTCCTAGCGAGGAAATGTCGCATTCACATTCATTTGAAGTGTAGACGAGGAATACATGACACTTCGCAATGAATATTATATCTTATCATGAAACATAGATATGAGATGCAGTATCTCGTTTTAAGAAGCATTTGAACTCTATTGCTTCGATACGTAGGCATCTGCAATAGCTATTTCCTAGCGAGGAAGTGTCGCATTCACATTCATTTGAAGTGTAGACGAGGAGTACATAACACTTCGCAAATCATGTTATATCTTACCATGAAACATAGAAATGAAATGCTATATCGCGTTTTAAGAATCATATGAACTCTATTGCTACGATACGTAGACATCTGCAATCGTTATTTCCTTGCAAGGAAGTGTCGCATTTACTTTCATTTGAATCGTAGACGAGGAATGCATAACACTTCGCAATGAATATTATATCTTATCATGAAACATAGATATGAGATGCAATATCTTGTTTTAAGAAGCATTTGAGCTCTATTGCTTCGATACGTAGACATCTGCAAACGCTATTTCCTTGCAGGGAAGTGTCGCATTTACATTCATTTGAAGTGTAGACGAGGAATACATAACACTTCGCAAATCATATTACATCTTACCATGAAACATAGAAATGAGATGCAATATCGCGTTTTAAGAAGCATTAGATATCTATTTCTACGATACGTAGACATCTGCAAACGCTATTTTTATGGAAGGAAGTGTCGCATTTACATTCGTTTGAAGTGTAGAAGAGGAATACATAACACTTCGCAAATCATATTATATCTTACCATGAAACATTGAAATGAAATGCGATATCGCGTTTTAAGAAGCATTAGAGCACTATTGCTACGATAGGTGGATATCTGCAAACGCTATTTCCTTGCAAGGAAGTGTCGCATTTACATTCGTTTGAAGTGCAGACGAGGAATACATAACACTTCGCAAATCATATTATATCTTACCATGAAACACAGAAATGAGATGCGATATCGCGTTTTAAGAAGCATTAGATATCTGTTGCTACGATACGTAGGCATCTGCAAACGCTATTTCTTTGCAAGGAAGTGTCGCATTTACATTCATTTGAAGTGTAGACGGGGAAAACATAACACTTCGCAAATCATATTATATCTTACCATGGAACATAGAAATGAGATGCGATGTCACGTCTCGGGTCGCGGAAAACTAACCGTTGGCCGGAGCGACACGCAGCCTCGAACGGTTTCGGCTCGCACAATTGCGTCGAAGACCGGGTTCTTTTTGACTCGCGAAACACGGATCGAGGAAGCCACGGACGCGGATAAGAAAATATTCGCTTACCTTTGAATTCTTGATTGTTGCTAATGTTTAATACCCTTCTTCCAGGTATCGTCGTCGGCGCGGATCGTCCTGGGGTATGGAACCAGCGTACGGACTGCGAGGCGGAATCGTCAGCGGAACGAGTACCCAGGTAGGCTGCTCTCGAATGCGGATCGGCGATGGATGCGGCGATGCTGGACGGCTGTGCGGCCGGTGTGCAGCGGAAGGAGAGACGGTGCAGAGATGTATGTACGAGGTGACTGTTGCACCAATGTATTCGCGCACCAATGAACGTATGAAGTTTTTCCTTCCCGCGCGACGAGTTCGTTTGTGTGTACCGGAACGAGGCATTCGAGTCGGATTCCAAATGTCCAGATACGGGTCCACTAAGCGGCGGTCCGCTCTAGTTTACCGGTCCAGAAATATGGAAAATCGACAGAGATCCTTGCTTTAGTCTCGCTGTGGGTCGATACAGCTAAGCGGCGGTCCGCTCTAACTGGTCGGTTACCAAGTTTGACTAAAGGTCAGAGCGAATGATCACGAAGGCGCGAGAACTCGTGAAAAACTTCGGAATAAATGGATTTATAACGATAATAAAAGAAAGGAATGTTTCGAATAACGAGAATTGTAAGTACTGGTAAAAATAAAGTATATTCTAAAATAAAACTAAGCTTACACTGTTACTTCCCTATGCTAAAGATGACTAAGTTCTAGAATTCGATGATTTAGAATATAATTAGAGTTAGAGTTTGGATTTTAAGTTGAATTTGAGTTTGAGTTGGAATAGTAGAATTAGAGTTTGGATTAGTGATTCGAATTGAGAGAGGTCCGCTCGCTTGGAGCGGATGGCTCGAACTGACTCTCAACTCGCGAGCACGCGACCTCCTCGGATCGCGAGGCGCGCGAGTCGTGGGGCGCCAGAGTGGGGTGGACGCTCGGCCCGCGGAGTGGGATGGACGGTCGAGGTGGGGCGCGCGCGTTCAGCGTGAGTCACGCGCGTCGGGCGCTCGCTTGCGCGCTTTGCTTATCCTCTATTTCTATTAAATACGTTTTAAAATTAGAATTACACACGCGATGTCTTATGCTAACTTGTGTGTGTTGTGTCGTGTATGTACATAGAGTGTAGTGTTTTTAGAGACTAGGACTTGCTTAATCTTAATTATAACAATATGTGAAGTACGCATATGGGTGCGTAACGGCGGACGACTCTTCGTAATATGTGGAATGATCCTCGTACGGAGGCTGTGGCTCGCTCGTGCTCCAGGTGTTTGACGGGTACGCGTCGTGACGCGTTGATGTGGTCCAACTCCTGGGTGCGAGGGTGGCTGCCTTAGCTCGGCGATCATTCTGTGTTACCGTGCGTTCGTGTTCTCGTCTCTGCAATGGCGGCAGGCGGTGCGTGTGGCTCTGCCGGGGGGTGTGGGAGGTGCCGTGAGGCTCGGCGGACGTTACACCTCCCCCCTTGGAAAAGGAATCTTGGCGATGCCAAGATCTCCTGTCTGAGAGTTGCGTGGATGATGACGAGTCGAACGTGGTGATTCTGCCGGTTGGCGGCTTGCCCTCGGAGATGTCCTCGCCGGATGAACTGCGGCGGGCTCGTTTCGTAGTTACGGAGTGACCTGGGTTGATTGACCTGGCACTTGAGGCACTAATTCCACTATTATTATCGTCTTTAGGATTCGTCGCACTCACTTTTGATTCCATCGAACTTTTCACTGTCTTTTCAGTCTTTGATTCTCTCGTTTCAACCATACTCATTCTTTTACATAGCTTTAGTTTATTCGCGTGTACAATTTTGTAGCGGCCCTTAATTGATATTTTTACATTGTTATCGTTCAGGACTTCGACGATTCGGTATGGGCCTACGTATTGGGAGTGAAATTTATGCTTACTTGGCTCTCTAAGCAAAAAGACCCATTGACCTTTTTCGAATTTCTGAACGTTTAGTTTCTTATCGTAGTAAAATTTCGCTTTTCGCTTCGCGTTGTCGAGATTTTCCCTAGCTATCTTTTGTGACGTTGTTATTTTCTCGTTTAAGTGTATCAGGTAATCAGAATATGTTTCATTTTCTGTATTATCTGGGAACGGAGTATCGGATGGTGCTCTGGCTATTCGCCCGAAGACTAGCTCATGCGGAGTGTACAATGTTCCTTCGTGGACGCTAGTGTTGTAGGAAAACATGGCGTACGGGAGCCATTTTTCCCAGTCGTCGATGTCGCTGATAAAATGTTTAAGATATTCGGCTAAAACGTGGTGCGAACGTTCGACCGATCCATTCGTCTGTGGGTGAAAGGCTGTTGATTTGTACTGCTTGATTCTAAACTTTATCGCGATTGTTTTAATTAGGCTATTAATAAAATTAGCACCTTGGTCTGTCAGAATACCCTTGGGGCATCCGAATTTGCAAATAAAACCTGTTATCAATGCTTCGGCGATATCTACGGCTGTTGTGTGTTTTAATGGAATGGCTACGGAATATTTAGTGAGAAGGTCTTGTATGGTCAGGATGTTGGTGAAACCGTCAGGAGTCGTTGGGAGGGGACCCATGACGTCCATAGAAATTTTATCGAACGCGCATCCCGGTGTGTCGGTTAATGTCAATGGTTGTCTAGTTTTTACGCGTACTAATTTTTCTGATTGGCAACTTCTGCATTTTCCGATATAGTCCTGAATTTGATGTTTCATGTTTGGCCAGTAATATCTCTCCCTAATTCGCGAGTACGTTTTGTTCACGCCCTTGTGGCCTCCTGTCGGAGTGTCGTGACATTCTTGTATGATTTTCAGTCTTTTATCTTCCGGAGGAATATGAATTAACCCTTGGCATACGGTTATTTGTACCGGGGTTTCGTAGAATAAATCCTGCAATGCGCGTTGGATTTGTGCCCATCGTATAGTGTCTAAGGTAACTTGCGCGATACTGAGTGTTTTCAATTGTAGTTCGTTGACTACGTCGTATAAAGATCTTAAGGATTCGATGACCATGTTGTAATCAATGGCTCTAGATTCGTGTTCGATAATGGGTAATTGAATTTGGTGATATTGATCTATTTTAGTGACTCGAGCCCTGGTTAAGGTTATATCGTTTTTATTGAAGAAAAATTTTCCCGCTTTTTGAATTTCGCATGCTCCCGCGTCGTACGGTTGTCCCGATTGTGTTATAAATATAACAATGTTATCGCGCCTAGTCGCGATCGTGTCCCTTGTAAATTTGAAGAGGGGCTCGTATCTAACGTGTTCCCCTGGTCTCGGTTCGTAAATTTCTGCGTTACCGGCTGTCGTTCGTGGCGTCGGTATGGCAGGAAGATTTCGAGGGAGTGTATCGGGTGTTGGTTGGTTATCATCGGAAACTGGCGACGGTGGAGGCGGAGGTGGAGCTTTGGTCCTTTTTACTTTAGGTGGAAGAGGCGAAGGATCGAAAATATCTTCGTCGGAGGATGAAGGTTGCGTAATAGGTAGAACTTTCACAGGATTCCTTGATAGAGCATCCGCATTGGAGTTTGATTTGCCTGCTTTGTATACCATATCGTAGTCGTATTCAGCAAGTTTTAACCTCCATCGCACGAGGCGACTGGACGGATCTTTAACCGAATTCATCCAGACGAGTGGACGATGGTCGGTGACGAGCGTGAATCGGTTTCCGTAAATGTACGGTCGAAAATGATGCACGGCGTAAACGATGGCTAGGCACTCTTTCTCTATGGTGGAATAATTCCTTTCGGCGGAATTTAATAATCTCGACGTGTAGGCTATTGGCAAATCGCGACCTATACGCCCCTGACTAATTACAGCGCCTATTGCATCCGCTGATGCGTCTGTGGTTATGATGAATGGCTCTTTAAAATTCGGAAATTGAAGTATCGGCGCCTCGCATAGCGCGTCGCGTAATTTTACGAAGGCGTTTTCTTGTTCGTTTCGCCAAACGAACTGCGCGTCCTTCTTTAACAAATTAGTGAGTGGCTTTGTTATATTCGAGAAATTTGAAATAAATCTTCTATAATAACCAGCGAGACCTAGAAACTGTTTAATTTGTTTTTGATTGCTAGGCCTGGGAAAGTCTCGTACTGCGCTTACTTTCGAGGGATCGGGTTTCACTCCGTCCTCGCCGATAATGTGCCCGAGGTAACTGACTTCCCGTCGGAGAAATTCACACTTATCTGGTTGGAGGACCAGATTAGCCTCTCTTAAGCGTTGCGTCAATTTCTCGTATTTATTTTCGTGCTCTTGGAGCGAACTAGCGTAAACGACTATGTCGTCCAAATATACGAACAGCTCATTTCCTTGGAGTCCCGCAAGCACATTATCCATTAATCTTTGGAAGGTAGCCGGCGCGTTCTTCAACCCGAAAGGCATGCGTGTAAATTCAAAGTGGCCGTGAGGAGTTGAGAAAGCTGTCTTATGCGCGTCAGCGGGTTCCATCGGGATCTGATGGAATCCGCTGGCGAGGTCGAAAGTGCTGAAATATTTGGCACTTCCTAATTGATCCAATATTTCAGTTATTGATGGAAGCGGATATGCATCTGCGATCGATTTTTCATTTAATGCGCGGTAATCGATGACTACGCGCCATCGTTTCTTTCCAGAGGAGTCGGGTTTTTTAGGGACAACCCAAAGAGGCGAATTGTACGGCGACTTAGAATTTCGGATAACGTCGTTTTTTAAAAGTTTCTCTACCTGATCGCGGATCTCCTCTTTGTGCACCGGAGGGAACCTGTACTGTTTGACGTTTATCGGCCTATCGTCGACGGTGGGTATCTTATGAGTGGCCGCAGTCGTACAACCTAATTTGTCTCCGTCTACGTAAAATAGATCTTGCGTCTTTTCGATCAGACGGATTACGTGTGCCCTCTCTTCTTCGTTGAGGTGGCTTAATCGTAGTAAATCTACAACCTGCTCTAAGCGAGGTTTCGATGGTCGCTTGTTTTCGGGCGACGTTACTTTCGCAGAGGATTTCGTGATTTCCGCGTATGTTAAGCTTCGCACGCTGGCGCGAGTCGTGGAAAGAGGAGTTCCGGATTTCGGAGACGATGCAGTACGCGGAGATTGATTTGAAAAGTCCCTTTTTCGGGCTGAGCCATTCGGTGTGGCTGAGATTGAAATTGAATTCGTTGAACTTCGTTTTGGTTTAGAGTTAGAGTGTGAACTTGTAAATACCGGGAAAAGCGCGGAGTTATTTTCCCGTGATATAACTGGCACTGGCTCCAGTTGCAAGGGTGGCAGGGCCAACGTGACTACCTCATCCGTCGAGTTAATTACTCGCGTGATGGCCGTGCCCTCCCGTACCTTCACCAGCGCATTCCCGAAGAATACGCCCGGTGCAATATCTATCCGAGGGATTAGTCCTTCCCGGATACCTGAATTGAGTACGCGAATTTTTATTCCCACGTTCATTCGCGGGGGTATGGAGATTCTGTCGAGTGTCTCCGGCTTTATTTTCAGCGGTACCGAAGAAAGTTCGTTCTCGATGCTACCAATTTCGCATTTGAATGGAATCGTTTTCCCGTTCCATCTAACGTGGCTCTTAGGAAAAGAAATTTCCGCATCGGCGCAGAAACCGGATCCGAGGATGCCGTCTGGGCCGAGGGGGAAATCGTCGTTCACTACATTGAACGGTACTACGCGATCAAATAAAACAATATTTACCGTCCCTACGGTCTTTGTTTTTCCGTTTGTGACCCCGGTGATAATGACCGTCTCTGAGCTATCTATGCGGGCGGTGGACGATAAAGCGGAGCGCTTAATAACGTTTATCTCGGCGCCCGTGTCAATCATAAATTCGGTCGGTTTATTCAACGCGTCCGCGGTCAAGACAACGCTTGGCGTATTCGTCTTGCCGGTATAATTTACTGCTGCGTAACGATGTTTTCCTCGGATACCTGGTCGTTCATAGCGAGAGTTCCGACTTTCGAAGGGGCCTCGCGTCCGGTCTCGCGGCGCGGCGGGAGGCCGTTCCCGTTTCCCGAGTACCTGAGGTTATTATTGAATTGACGTTTCCTGCACTCGGTGATTTCGTGCCCAGGGATCTTACAGTAATTGCAAAATTTGGCTTCCCGCGGCGAAGGTTGTCGCCCTGAATCTAACAAAGGCCTCATTGTCGAAAGGTAATTATCTCTAGGATTAGCTGCGCTATTGTAATATTCCTGGCGGGCGGCCGGTGATTGTCGCGGCGGATAAGCTTTAGAGCGACAATCCCTTGCAAAATGTCCCGGATTATTACAAAGGGAACACATTGTTTCCGGGCGTCTTTCCCGGGTTTCGACGCGGGGACGCGGATTCCGCAACCTTTCGCAGTCTAACTCGTGTCTTTTAAATAATTCGCGGGCACGCGAGAATGCTTCTTGCGGGCTTCTGAATGCGTTCGCGGAAATTTGAACGCGAATTTCCGGTATCAGGCCGTCCGTGAAGCAACGGAGAGTGAGATCGTCGACGTTGGACGAGAAACCTTGCGTCGTATACGGACTCAAACGTTCGCAATCTATAATAGCGGTGCGTAGATCCTTCACGCGGCTTATATAATCTAAAATATGCTCGTTCTGCTTCATGTAAATATTTGTCATTTCACCGCGATAATGGTCGGCGGAGCGTACGGCGCCGAAAGAGTTACGAAGTATGTCGGTGAGCTCTAGAATAGTCTGGCATGACTCATCTTCTAGCGCGAGGTATGCCCGGCCTTTTAGCTTGCTTTTTATGAGTCGTGTGAATGTGCGTTCGCAGCCGTTGGGAATTAATTCATACGCGCGCTTGCATGCTCGCGTGAATTGAAGGACGGGTATGTTTTGTCCGTCGTAATTTGGAATGGCCTCTAATGCTTGTTTCAAGGAGAGTTCATCGTACTGCGGAACCGACGTTTCCGTGCGTGAAATCGACGGAATAGGCGATGCGTCCAAACGCGGTAAATCTAGCGGCATAGTGTCCGATCGAGTTACGTCTTGTGAACGGCGTACCGTCGCTAATTCGCGGCGCAATTCTTCGATTTGTTGCATCAGAAGAATTGTATTATCGGCGGTTCTAACTGACTCAACACGTTTATCTGTATCGGACGTATCGATTTCCCGTGTGGTTGGATCGGCGAGCGCGTCTTGGAATTCGATACGGCGCGCAGCGCGTTTATCGCGATCTGATTCTAAGTTCGCGGCGGCGTTACGGGGTGGCTGTTGCCGTGGCTTTGTCGGTGTTCGCGTAGCCATGGCTGGCGTATCCCTTTTCAAAGGCAGAATTTCCGAAAAGGAACAACGAGCTATCCCACCGCTGTCACCAAAAATATCGTGTCACGTCTCGGGTCGCGGAAAACTAACCGTTGGCCGGAGCGACACGCAGCCTCGAACGGTTTCGGCTCGCACAATTGCGTCGAAGACCGGGTTCTTTTTGACTCGCGAAACACGGATCGAGGAAGCCACGGACGCGGATAAGAAAATATTCGCTTACCTTTGAATTCTTGATTGTTGCTAATGTTTAATACCCTTCTTCCAGGTATCGTCGTCGGCGCGGATCGTCCTGGGGTATGGAACCAGCGTACGGACTGCGAGGCGGAATCGTCAGCGGAACGAGTACCCAGGTAGGCTGCTCTCGAATGCGGATCGGCGATGGATGCGGCGATGCTGGACGGCTGTGCGGCCGGTGTGCAGCGGAAGGAGAGACGGTGCAGAGATGTATGTACGAGGTGACTGTTGCACCAATGTATTCGCGCACCAATGAACGTATGAAGTTTTTCCTTCCCGCGCGACGAGTTCGTTTGTGTGTACCGGAACGAGGCATTCGAGTCGGATTCCAAATGTCCAGATACGGGTCCACTAAGCGGCGGTCCGCTCTAGTTTACCGGTCCAGAAATATGGAAAATCGACAGAGATCCTTGCTTTAGTCTCGCTGTGGGTCGATACAGCTAAGCGGCGGTCCGCTCTAACTGGTCGGTTACCAAGTTTGACTAAAGGTCAGAGCGAATGATCACGAAGGCGCGAGAACTCGTGAAAAACTTCGGAATAAATGGATTTATAACGATAATAAAAGAAAGGAATGTTTCGAATAACGAGAATTGTAAGTACTGGTAAAAATAAAGTATATTCTAAAATAAAACTAAGCTTACACTGTTACTTCCCTATGCTAAAGATGACTAAGTTCTAGAATTCGATGATTTAGAATATAATTAGAGTTAGAGTTTGGATTTTAAGTTGAATTTGAGTTTGAGTTGGAATAGTAGAATTAGAGTTTGGATTAGTGATTCGAATTGAGAGAGGTCCGCTCGCTTGGAGCGGATGGCTCGAACTGACTCTCAACTCGCGAGCACGCGACCTCCTCGGATCGCGAGGCGCGCGAGTCGTGGGGCGCCAGAGTGGGGTGGACGCTCGGCCCGCGGAGTGGGATGGACGGTCGAGGTGGGGCGCGCGCGTTCAGCGTGAGTCACGCGCGTCGGGCGCTCGCTTGCGCGCTTTGCTTATCCTCTATTTCTATTAAATACGTTTTAAAATTAGAATTACACACGCGATGTCTTATGCTAACTTGTGTGTGTTGTGTCGTGTATGTACATAGAGTGTAGTGTTTTTAGAGACTAGGACTTGCTTAATCTTAATTATAACAATATGTGAAGTACGCATATGGGTGCGTAACGGCGGACGACTCTTCGTAATATGTGGAATGATCCTCGTACGGAGGCTGTGGCTCGCTCGTGCTCCAGGTGTTTGACGGGTACGCGTCGTGACGCGTTGATGTGGTCCAACTCCTGGGTGCGAGGGTGGCTGCCTTAGCTCGGCGATCATTCTGTGTTACCGTGCGTTCGTGTTCTCGTCTCTGCAATGGCGGCAGGCGGTGCGTGTGGCTCTGCCGGGGGGTGTGGGAGGTGCCGTGAGGCTCGGCGGACGTTACAGCGATATCGCGTTTTAAGAAGCATTAGAAAGCTATTGCTACGATACGTAGACATCTGCAATCGTTATTTCCTTGCAAGGAAGTGTCGCATTTACTTTCGTTTGAATCGTAGACGAGGAATGCATAGCACTTCGCAATGAATATTATATCTTATCATGAAACATAGATATGAGATGCAATATCTAGTTTTAAGAAGCATTTGAACTCTATTGCTTCGATACGTAGACATCTGCAAACTCTATTTCCTTGCAAGGAAGTGTCGCATTTACATTCATTTGAAGTGTAGACGAGGAATACATAACGCTTCGCAAATCATATTACATCTTACCATGAAACATAGAAATGAGATGCGATTTCGCGTTTTAAGAAGCATTACAACTCTATTGCTACGATACCTAGACATCTGCATACGCTATTTCATAGCACGGAAGTGTCGCATTTACGTTCATTTGAAGTGTAGACGAGGAATACATGACACTTCGCAAATCATATTATATCTTACCATGAAACATAGAAATGAGATGCGATATCGCGTTTTAAGAAGCATTAGAACTCTATTGCTACGATACGTAGATATCTGCAAACGCTATTTCCTTGCAAGGAAGTGTCGCATTTACATTCATTTGAAGTGTAGACGAGAAATACATAACACTTAAGAAATCATATTATATCTTACCATGAAACATAGAAATGAGATGCGATATCGTGTTTTAAGAAGCATTAGAACTCTATTGCTACGATACGTAGACATCTGCAAACGCTATTTCCTGCAAGGAAGTGTCGCATTTTCATTCATTTGAAGTGTAGGCGAGGAATACATAGCACTTCGCAATGAATATTACATCTTATCATGAAACATGGAAATGAGATGCGATATCTCGTTTTAAGAAGCATTTGAACTCTATTGCTTCGGTACGTAGACATCTGCAAACGCTATGTCCTAGCAAGGAAGTGTCGCATTTATATCCATTTGAATCGTAGACGAGGAATGCATAACACTTCGCAATGAATATTATATCTTATCTTGAAACATAGATATGAGATGCGATATCACGTTTTAAGAAGCATTAGAACTCCATCCCTACGATAGGTAGACATTTGCAAACGCTATTTCCTTGCAAGGAAGTGTCGCATTTACATTCATTTGAAGTGTAGACGAGGAATACATGACACTTCGCAAATCATATTATATCTTACCATGAAACGGTGAAATGAGATGCGATATCGCGTTTTAAGAAGCATTAGAACACTATTGCTACGATACCTAGACATCTGCAGACGCTATTTCCTAGCAAGGAAGTGTCGCATTTACATTCATTTGAAGTGTAGAGGAGGAATACATAACACTTCGCAAATCATATTACATCTTACCATGAAACATAGAAATGAGATGCGCTATCGCGTTTTAAGAAGCATCAGAAAGCTATTGCTACGATACGTAGACATCTGCAAACGCTATTTCCTTGCAAGGAAGTGTCGCATTTACATTCATTTGAAGTGTAGACGAGGAATACATGACACTTCGCAAATCATATTATATCTTACCATGAAACGGAGAAATGAGATGCGATATCGCGTTTTAAGAAGCATTAGAACACTATTGCTACCATACCTAGACATCTGCAGACGCTATTTCCTAGCAAGGAAGTGTCGCATTTACATTCATTTGAAGTGTAGAGGAGGAATACATAACACTTCGCAAATCATATTACATCTTACCATGAAACATAGAAATGAGATGCGCTATCGCGTTTTAAGAAGCATTAGAAAGCTATTGCTACGATACGTAGATATCTGCAAACGCTATTTCCTAGCGAGGAAGTATCGCATTCACATTCATTTGAAATGTAGACGAGGAATACATGGCACTTCGCAAATAATATTATATCTTACCATGAAACATAGAAATGAGATGCGATATCGCGTTTTAAGAAGCATTAGAGCACTCTTGCTACGATAGGTAGACATTTGCAAACGCTATTTCCTTGCAAGGAAGTGTCGCATTTACATTCATTTGAAGTGTAGACGAGGAATACATAACACTTCGCAACTCATATTATATCTTACCATGAAACATAGAAATGAGATGCGATATCGCGTTCTAAGAAGCATTAGAACTCTATTGCTACGATAGGTAAACATCTGCAAACGCTACTTCCTTGCAAGGAAGTGTCGCATTTACATTCATTTGAAGTGTAGACGAGGAATACATGACACATCGCAAATCATATTATATCTTACCATGAAACGGAGAAATGAGATGCGATATCGCGTTTTAAGAAGCATTAGAAAGCTATTGCTACGATACGTAGACATCTGCAATCGTTATTTCCTTGCAAGGAAGTGTCGCATTTACTTTCGTTTGAATCGTAGACGAGGAATGCATAGCACTTCGCAATGAATATTATATCTTATCATGAAACATAGATATGAGATGCAATATCTAGTTTTAAGAAGCATTTGAACTCTATTGCTTCGATACGTAGACATCTGCAAACTCTATTTCCTTGCAAGGAAGTGTCGCATTTACATTCATTTGAAGTGTAGACGAGGAATACATAACGCTTCGCAAATCATATTACATCTTACCATGAAACATAGAAATGAGATGCGATTTCGCGTTTTAAGAAGCATTACAACTCTATTGCTACGATACCTAGACATCTGCATACGCTATTTCATAGCACGGAAGTGTCGCATTTACGTTCATTTGAAGTGTAGACGAGGAATACATGACACTTCGCAAATCATATTATATCTTACCATGAAACATAGAAATGAGATGCGATATCGCGTTTTAAGAAGCATTAGAACTCTATTGCTACGATACGTAGATATCTGCAAACGCTATTTCCTTGCAAGGAAGTGTCGCATTTACATTCATTTGAAGTGTAGACGAGAAATACATAACACTTAAGAAATCATATTATATCTTACCATGAAACATAGAAATGAGATGCGATATCGTGTTTTAAGAAGCATTAGAACTCTATTGCTACGATACGTAGACATCTGCAAACGCTATTTCCTGCAAGGAAGTGTCGCATTTTCATTCATTTGAAGTGTAGGCGAGGAATACATAGCACTTCGCAATGAATATTACATCTTATCATGAAACATGGAAATGAGATGCGATATCTCGTTTTAAGAAGCATTTGAACTCTATTGCTTCGGTACGTAGACATCTGCAAACGCTATGTCCTAGCAAGGAAGTGTCGCATTTATATCCATTTGAATCGTAGACGAGGAATGCATAACACTTCGCAATGAATATTATATCTTATCTTGAAACATAGATATGAGATGCGATATCACGTTTTAAGAAGCATTAGAACTCCATCCCTACGATAGGTAGACATTTGCAAACGCTATTTCCTTGCAAGGAAGTGTCGCATTTACATTCATTTGAAGTGTAGACGAGGAATACATGACACTTCGCAAATCATATTATATCTTACCATGAAACACAGAAATGAGATGCGATATCGCGTTTTAAGAAGCATTAGATATCTGTTGCTACGATACGTAGGCATCTGCAAACGCTATTTCTTTGCAAGGAAGTGTCGCATTTACATTCATTTGAAGTGTAGACGGGGAAAACATAACACTTCGCAAATCATATTATATCTTACCATGGAACATAGAAATGAGATGCGATATCGCGTTTTAAGAAGCATTAGAAAGCTATTGCTACGATACGTAGACATCTGCAATCGTTATTTCCTTGCAAGGAAGTGTCGCATTTACTTTCGTTTGAATCGTAGACGAGGAATGCATAGCACTTCGCAATGAATATTATATCTTATCATGAAACATAGATATGAGATGCAATATCTAGTTTTAAGAAGCATTTGAACTCTATTGCTTCGATACGTAGACATCTGCAAACTCTATTTCCTTGCAAGGAAGTGTCGCATTTACATTCATTTGAAGTGTAGACGAGGAATACATAACGCTTCGCAAATCATATTACATCTTACCATGAAACATAGAAATGAGATGCGATTTCGCGTTTTAAGAAGCATTACAACTCTATTGCTACGATACCTAGACATCTGCATACGCTATTTCATAGCACGGAAGTGTCGCATTTACGTTCATTTGAAGTGTAGACGAGGAATACATGACACTTCGCAAATCATATTATATCTTACCATGAAACATAGAAATGAGATGCGATATCGCGTTTTAAGAAGCATTAGAACTCTATTGCTACGATACGTAGATATCTGCAAACGCTATTTCCTTGCAAGAAAGTGTCGCATTTACATTCATTTGAAGTGTAGACGAGAAATACATAACACTTAAGAAATCATATTATATCTTACCATGAAACATAGAAATGAGATGCGATATCGTGTTTTAAGAAGCATTAGAACTCTATTGCTACGATACGTAGACATCTGCAAACGCTATTTCCTGCAAGGAAGTGTCGCATTTTCATTCATTTGAAGTGTAGGCGAGGAATACATAGCACTTCGCAATGAATATTACATCTTATCATGAAACATGGAAATGAGATGCGATATCTCGTTTTAAGAAGCATTTGAACTCTATTGCTTCGGTACGTAGACATCTGCAAACGCTATGTCCTAGCAAGGAAGTGTCGCATTTATATCCATTTGAATCGTAGACGAGGAATGCATAACACTTCGCAATGAATATTATATCTTATCTTGAAACATAGATATGAGATGCGATACCACGTTTTAAGAAGCATTAGAACTCCATCCCTACGATAGGTAGACATTTGCAAACGCTATTTCCTTGCAAGGAAGTGTCGCATTTACATTCATTTGAAGTGTAGACGAGGAATACATGACACTTCGCAAATCATATTATATCTTACCATGAAACGGTGAAATGAGATGCGATATCGCGTTTTAAGAAGCATTAGAACACTATTGCTACGATACCTAGACATCTGCAGACGCTATTTCCTAGCAAGGAAGTGTCGCATTTACATTCATTTGAAGTGTAGAGGAGGAATACATAACACTTCGCAAATCATATTACATCTTACCATGAAACATAGAAATGAGATGCGCTATCGCGTTTTAAGAAGCATCAGAAAGCTATTGCTACGATACGTAGACATCTGCAAACGCTATTTCCTTGCAAGGAAGTGTCGCATTTACATTCATTTGAAGTGTAGACGAGGAATACATGACACTTCGCAAATCATATTATATCTTACCATGAAACGGAGAAATGAGATGCGATATCGCGTTTTAAGAAGCATTAGAACACTATTGCTACCATACCTAGACATCTGCAGACGCTATTTCCTAGCAAGGAAGTGTCGCATTTACATTCATTTGAAGTGTAGAGGAGGAATACATAACACTTCGCAAATCATATTACATCTTACCATGAAACATAGAAATGAGATGCGCTATCGCGTTTTAAGAAGCATTAGAAAGCTATTGCTACGATACGTAGATATCTGCAAACGCTATTTCCTAGCGAGGAAGTATCGCATTCACATTCATTTGAAATGTAGACGAGGAATACATGGCACTTCGCAAATAATATTATATCTTACCATGAAACATAGAAATGAGATGCGATATCGCGTTTTAAGAAGCATTAGAGCACTATTGCTACGATAGGTAGACATTTGCAAACGCTATTTCCTTGCAAGGAAGTGTCGCATTTACATTCATTTGAAGTGTAGACGAGGAATACATAACACTTCGCAACTCATATTATATCTTACCATGAAACATTGAAATGAAATGCGATATCGCGTTTTAAGAAGCATTAGAACTCAATTGCTACGATAGGTAAACATCTGCAAACGCTATTTCCTTGCAAGGAAGTGTCGCAATTACACTCATTTGAAGTGTAGACGAGGAATACATAGCACTTCGCAAATCATATTATATCTTACCATGAAACATAGATATGAGATGCGATATCGCGTTTTAAGAAGCATTAGAAAGCTAATGCTACGTTACGTAGACATCTGCAAACGCTATTTCCTAGCGAGGAAGTATCGCATTCACATTCATTTGAAGTGTAGACGAGGAATACATAACACTTCGCAATTCGTGTTATATCTTACCATGAAACATAGAAATGAGATGCGATATCGCGTTTTAAGAATCATATGAACTCTATTGCTACGATACGTAGTGTAACGTCTCGCGTATTGCCTTCCATTCCCCAGCGCCTCCCACAGCATCCGGCAGCGACGTACTCACCGTCAGCAGCACCTAAGTACACGGGACGAGCGCCATCACAACCAAACATACACCACGTCCGCCGAGCCAAGGCTGCTATCAAGGTACGAAGATCTAGGAGTTCGACCGATCGACCGTGTGACAACGTGCAGCATTTCCAAAGCCAGGAAAGATGCAGCATCCAACCAGACGACTGGACCACTGGGCACAACAGCGAATCACCTACACCATTACAGGGTTATTCCTATTTCCAAAGTATATATTCGTAAATCGTTTTCTAGATCTAAGTACTCGACACATACATTGTACATACGCAGACAACACACACATAGTTTCTAAGATCAATGTAAATATCCATAATTATAAGTTGCGATACGCTCGAGCGGGCGTCCGACGCGTGCGGCTCACGCGTAACGCGAGCCGCGCCCCACTCCGACCGGCCGCCCCACTGCGCGGGCCGAGCGGCCACCCCACTCCGGGCTCCAGCGACTCGCGCGCCACGCGACCTAAGGAGGTCGCGGACCCGCGATCGGAGAGTCAGTCTTCTCCGAGCTTCGTTCCAAGCTGATCATCAGACAGCTCTAATCCACCTTAGTCAGAGGTGTTCGTAATTCTATTCTAAATTCAAGTTCAATTCCAATCATAGAGTCTAGTTCTAACTCCAATTCTAAACAATTAAGTCTACTTTTAACTTAGTCTTAGGGAAAGTACAGTGTAAGCTTAGGATTAACTTAGAATATACTTTGATTTTACCTCCTAACTACTAGTTCAGTTATTGATAATTTCCATTAACTTCGTTCTTATCCTACGAGTTCTTCCACGAGCCAACGCGTGGACATTCTACATTCAATCCAATCGTTAGTCGATCATTGGTAATCAGCTGGTTAGAGCGGACCGCCGCTTAGCTTCGCTGACCCATACGTGAGACTGCGTGCAGATAACGTCGACATTTCACTCTCTGGACCGACAGGCTAGAGCGGACCGCCGCTTACCCGAGTCGTATCTAGTCTGCTGAAATTAGACGCGAATGTGCAGTAATTCGAAGCGAAAGGCTCGACGTGCGGGAAGGAAGAACTTCCTACGCCGTCTCGTACGTGAATACGTGGGCACCAAAGCCTTACCGTCGATCTGTGCATCCGCCACCGTCCTCGTGGCTTCTCAACGTTCCACGCCGACAACCTTATCCGATACAGGGAAGCCGAACATTGCTGAATCCCCGCAACGCTGGGCGCTCATTCCTTTGGACATTCAGCCTCGCAGTCCTTACGCAGCATCGATACCAGACTACGATCCACGGAAGCAGAGATATCTCTGGAAAGAATATTGATTTGTTCGCTATCAAGGTGGCAAAGGTAGGAGTTTTCCACATTTACCGCGTTAGCGTGTTCGTAAAAGCGTTCGTTGTCCCACGGAAGGAACCCGGCATTAGTCGCAATTAAGCGAGCCGTTTCCGCGAATTGGCTGCGTGTCGCCTCCGAGTAAAACGGAAATTTTCCACCCTCGTGACGTGACACAAAATTGGTGACAGCGGTGGGATTGCTTCGCGTTGAGTCGAGAAATTCAGCTTTGAACGTACGCGATCAGCCATGGCGACACGGACGCCTACAAAAACGCGCCTTCAATCGTCTAGAGCCGCCGCCGCAGGTGTAGATGCGGATCGCGATAAAAGAGTAGCCCGAAATATAGAGTTTCAAGACGCGCTTGCCGACACCGTTCCACGAACTGCCGAGACCTGTGAAAGTAATAGACCCGCCGACAATACAGTGTCTCTAATGCAACAGATAGAACAGATGCGCCGTGAATTGGAGGCCTTGCGTCATTCACAGACAGTTTCAAGGGCCGACACCGTACCATTAGATATTCCACAATTTAACTCGTCGACGCCGCAGGACTCGAATATCGAATCCGGGAATCCACAACACGATGAACTGTCGCTAAAACAAGCCTTGGAGGCCGTTCCTCACTACGATGGGCAAAACATGCCTGTTCTGCAATTCACGCGAGCGTGTAAGCGAGCTTACGAGCTGATTCCGGGCGGTTGCGAGCGTACTTTCACCCGTTTAATTAAAAGTAAATTGAAGGGACGCGCGTATTTGGCATTGGAGGACGAACCGTGCCAATCTATATTAGAGTTAACAGATATTTTGCGAAGTTCTTTCGGTGCCGTCAGATCCGCGGATCACTACCGCGGAGAGTTAACCAACATTTATATGAAATCAGGAGAGCACATATTAGATTACATTAGCCGCGTAAAGGACCTGCGGACTGCAATCATAGATTGCGAGAGGTTAGATCCATACGCTTCCGGACGCGGTTCATCCAACGTAGACGAACTTACATTACGATGTTTTACAGACGGTTTAATTCCAGAACTTCGCGTTCAAATTCCTTTACACACGATCCAGTCGCACCAAGAAGCGTTTTCGCGAGCTAGAGGATTATACAAGAGGTACGAATTAGATCGCGAACGCCTGACAAACCCTCGAACTCAGGTAGAGAACCGGGTAAAACGAAACGAAATAATTTGTTCCGCATGCAATAATACAGGTCATTACGCTAGGGATTGCCGCGCCAGGTCAACTCCGTTACGACCAGAGCCTAACGCCTACAATCCACTTACCCAGCGCGAAACACCTGCTCCCAGGGCCGCGTATAACCAACCGCGACCGTTAATTCCTGGCGAAAAATATTGTAGATATTGTCGAACGCCGGGACATGAGATTGAGGAATGCCGAAAGCGGCAATATTATAATAACATCCGGGTATCGGGAAACGGGAATGGCCTCCCTCCGCGCCGCGAGACAGGACGCGAGGCCACTCGCCAAGTTCGTTCTCTCGCGTCAAACTATCAAACCACGGAAATCGAAAATACAGAGCCGCAGTAAATTTAACGGGTAAGACTAACACTCCCAGCGTCGTCTTAAAATCGGATACGTTACTTAAACCAACCGAATTTATGATAGATACCGGCGCTGAGATTAACATAATAAAACGTTCCGCACTATCTTCTTCCGCTCGAATCGATACCGACGAAGTAGTAGTAATTACGGGCGTGACAAATGGCAAGACTACGACTATCGGTACAGTAAACTTAGTGTTATTTGACCGCGTAGTCCCATTCAATGTTGTAAGTGACGATTTCCCTCTCGGTCCAGATGGGATCCTAGGATCTGGATTCTGTTCCGACGCGGAAATATCCTTTCCTAAATGCGAAATCAAGTGGCACGGAAAGACAATTCCGTTCCGCCGCGAAATCGCTAGTTTCGAAACCAAAGCATCTAGGACCTCCGAACAGGTCATTCCGCCGAAAACCAAACGCTCTAAAACTTTCAGTAAGGTCGATCCGCCAAATAAAATACAGGAGGGAAATCCGAAAACCTCCGGAAGGGTCAAACTACCTGCTCGCGATTTTTCTAAGACCGACGAAACGGTCACAGTTCCGCCGCGTATGAATATCGGCGTCAAGGTCAGAGTAGTAAATTCTGAAATCTCCGAGGGAATAATTCCTCGATTAAATATCGGGCCGGGATTATTCTTTGGCAATGCGCTGGTTAAAGTCAACGAAGGCACGGCGATTACTCGGGTAATAAACTCGACCGATCAAGCGGTTAAAATCGTTCTGCCCTCCATAAAACTCGAATCAGTGGCGATCAAGCCATCCAAGTCCGAGGAAGATAGCCATTCGTTATTTTCGATTTTTATCACTTCCAAGAAGTTCGAATCAAATCAAGTATCGCGTCCAAAAATCGGTAACGTTTCCGCCGCTTCGTCCGGCACAACCCAAAAGGGGAAATCGAGTCAATCCATTTCGCGTTCAAACATAGCTTCCAGGTACGAAACTCCTCTTAACACCGCAATAAAACCAACGTACGCTCAGGTAGCCAAAACAGCCGCTAAAGTCATGTTAACGCGAACATCTGTAACTACGCCGAAATCTCGTTTAGAAAATGTAATTAATACGCTAAGATTGGATCACCTCAACAAAGAGGAAAAACAGCATGTAATAAACCTAGTAGATAAGACGCAAGATTTGTTTTACATAGAAGGCGATACTTTAGGCCACACTACCGCAGCTACGCACAAAATACCCACGGTCGACAACCGACCAA
Organism: Xylocopa sonorina; assembly: GCF_050948175.1. Classification (NCBI taxonomy): domain Eukaryota; kingdom Metazoa; phylum Arthropoda; class Insecta; order Hymenoptera; family Apidae; genus Xylocopa; species Xylocopa sonorina. Next base: position 586,363 of record NW_027490167.1, read on the forward strand.
TTAACGTCAAGCAGTATAGATTTCCGCCCGTACATAAAGAGGAGATTCGGGACCAGATTAATAAACTTCTTCAGAATGGTATTATCCGCGATTCAAAGTCTCCGTACAACTCGCCGTTGTGGGTAGTTCCCAAAAAGGCCGATTCTCAAGGGAAAAAGCGCTGGCGTGTAGTGATCGATTATCGTGCACTAAACGAGAAGTCGATCGCCGACGCCTATCCCTTGCCGTGTATTACGGAGATTTTGGATCAGTTGGGCAGTGCTAAGTACTTTAGCACATTCGACTTGGCCAGCGGTTTCCATCAAATCCCGATGGAAGCCGCTGACGCACATAAAACGGCATTCTCCACACCGCATGGCCATTACGAATTCACGAGAATGCCGTTCGGCCTTAAGAATGCGCCTGCCACATTTCAGAGGCTAATGGATAACGTGCTCGCGGGGCTACAGGGTAACGAGCTCTTTGTTTATTTGGACGATATCGTCCTCTACGCTAGCTCCCTTCAAGAGCACGCAGTCAAGTACGAAAGATTAACGCGTAAACTAAGAGAGGCCAATCTGGTCCTCCAACCCGATAAGTGCGAGTTTTTGAGGCGCGAAGTGAGTTACCTCGGGCACGTAATCAGTGAGAGTGGCGTGAAACCGGACCCGGCAAAGATAAGCGCGGTTCGAGATTTTCCCCGACCAACTAATCCCAAACAAATAAAACAATTCTTAGGCCTTGCCGGATACTATCGGCGATTCATATCAAATTTCTCCAACGTCGCTAAACCTCTCACGAACTTATTAAAGAAGGACACTACTTTTGTATGGCGTAATGAGCAGGAGAATGCTTTTGTTAAGTTACGCGACGCGCTATGCGAGGCGCCAATCCTGCAGTATCCGAACTTTAATTTACCATTCGTAATTACCACGGATGCATCGGCAGACGCGATAGGCGGTGTGTTAAGCCAAGGGCCGATTGGCCGTGATCTACCGATTGCATATACTTCGCGACTCCTGAATTCGGCCGAAAGAAACTATTCAACGATTGAAAAGGAGTGTTTAGCCATAATCTACGCAGTCCATCATTTCCGACCATACATATACGGCAAACAATTTAAGCTAGTCACCGACCATCGTCCACTGGTGTGGATGAATTCCGTAAAGGATCCATCCAGCCGTCTTGTGCGGTGGAGGCTGAAGCTTTCCGAGTACGACTATGAGATGATTTATAAAGCCGGGAAAACGAATTCAAACGCCGACGCGCTCTCACGAAATCCAGTAAGAGTATTTCCACTTACGCAATCATCTTCCGACGAAAACATTTTCGATCCAATTCCGAAATCCTCCCAGCGGAGAGAGCCCCAAGCTCCACCCGCACCACCACCGTCACCTAGCTCCGATGACAACCTACCACCATTACCGACCGATATCTACGTACCGGCAGAGGGTGAACACGTACGATACGAACCATTATTCAAATTCTCAAGAGACACTATAGCTACCAGACGCGATAACATTGTCATTTTTATTACACAATCGGGAAACCCATACGATGCAGGCGCGAAGGAAATTCAAAAATGCGGAAAATTTTTTTTCAATAGGAAAGACGTTCATCTCACGAAAGCTAGAGTAACGAAAATCGATGACTATTTCCAAATTCAGCTTCCAGTAATCGAGCACGACAGTCGAGCCATAGATTATCAGACAGTAGTAGAGACATTACGTTCACTGTTCGATGTAATCACCGAGCTACAACTAAGTACATTCAGCATCGCGCAGACGTCACTAGACTCCTTGCCGTGGTCGCAAATTAAGAGAATTCTAGATGATTTGTTTTATGAAATTCAGGTTCAAATAACGGTTTGCCAGGGACTAATCCATATACCACCGGAAGAACATAGATTAAAAATAATACAGCAGAATCACGACACGCCAGTAGGGGGACATAAGGGCGTAAATAAAACTTATTCGCGCATCCGAGAAAAGTATTTTTGGCCCAACATGAAAAACCAGATACAGGATTATATTAGTAAATGTAGGAGCTGCCAATTGGAAAAATTAGTTCGTGTAAAAACGAAACAACCTCTAACTTTGACAGACACACCGGGTTCCGCATTTGATAAGATTTCGATGGACGTTATGGGTCCACTTCCTACAACTCCTGACGGCTACAAAAACATACTTACCATCCAGGACCTGTTAACGAAATACTCAGTCGCGATACCATTAAAGCAAACTTCGGCAGTAGATATTGCAGACGCACTTATAACCGGGTTCATTTGCAAATTTGGTTGCCCAAAAGGGATCTTAACAGATCAGGGATCCAACTTCATCAATAGCCTCATCAAGGCCATCGCGATTAAATTCAGGATAAAGCAATTCAAGTCTACAGCTTTCCACCCACAGACAAATGGTTCGGTGGAACGATCCCACCATGTTTTAGCGGAATACCTCAAACATTTCATACACACCAGTGGCGATTGGGAACGATGGCTACCTTACGCAATGCTATCTTATAATACGAGTGTCCACGAGGGCACATTATACACACCGCACGAACTCGTTTTCGGTCGAATTGCGAGAGTACCATCCGACACACCATTCCAAGACAATACAGAGAATGAGACTTATTCGGACTATCTCATTAATTTAAACGAGAAAATTTCGAAATCACAAGCGATCGCCAGGGAGAATCTCGATAATGCCAAACGTCGTGCGAAACACTATTACGATAGAAAGCTTAACATTCAGAAGTTCGAAGCCGGCCAATGGGTCTTTTTGTTAAGGGAGCCCAATAAACATAAATTTTATTCCCAATACGCGGGCCCCTATAGAATAATCGAAGTTCTGAATGATAATAACGTTAAGTTAGCTATTAAGGGACGACATAAAATAGTGCATACCAATAAGATTAAGTTATGTAAAAGAATGAGTGGACTGAAACAGATAGAGACTGAAAATGTGATAGCCAAAGGTGAGAAGTGTTCTCAAAGCTCTACGAGCAGTGAAAGTGCCAGTGAATTCAGTACCAGCGAACGCTACGGAAATGGTCACTCAAGAGATGCAAAGCGAGCCCGCCACTGCTTATCCGGCAGGGATTCGCCAGTACGACAACAGCCAACCGGCAGGACAACAGGTGTGCAGCCACCCACTAATTCGCAGATTCCAGACAGGAGATCTTGGCATGGCCAAGATTCCTTTCGTATGGGGGGAGGTGTAACGTCTCGCGTATTGCCTTCCATTCCCCAGCGCCTCCCACAGCATCCGGCAGCGACGTACTCACCGTCAGCAGCACCTAAGTACACGGGACGAGCGCCATCACAACCAAACATACACCACGTCCGCCGAGCCAAGGCTGCTATCAAGGTACGAAGATCTAGGAGTTCGACCGATCGACCGTGTGACAACGTGCAGCATTTCCAAAGCCAGGAAAGATGCAGCATCCAACCAGACGACTGGACCACTGGGCACAACAGCGAATCACCTACACCATTACAGGGTTATTCCTATTTCCAAAGTATATATTCGTAAATCGTTTTCTAGATCTAAGTACTCGACACATACATTGTACATACGCAGACAACACACACATAGTTTCTAAGATCAATGTAAATATCCATAATTATAAGTTGCGATACGCTCGAGCGGGCGTCCGACGCGTGCGGCTCACGCGTAACGCGAGCCGCGCCCCACTCCGACCGGCCGCCCCACTGCGCGGGCCGAGCGGCCACCCCACTCCGGGCTCCAGCGACTCGCGCGCCACGCGACCTAAGGAGGTCGCGGACCCGCGATCGGAGAGTCAGTCTTCTCCGAGCTTCGTTCCAAGCTGATCATCAGACAGCTCTAATCCACCTTAGTCAGAGGTGTTCGTAATTCTATTCTAAATTCAAGTTCAATTCCAATCATAGAGTCTAGTTCTAACTCCAATTCTAAACAATTAAGTCTACTTTTAACTTAGTCTTAGGGAAAGTACAGTGTAAGCTTAGGATTAACTTAGAATATACTTTGATTTTACCTCCTAACTACTAGTTCAGTTATTGATAATTTCCATTAACTTCGTTCTTATCCTACGAGTTCTTCCACGAGCCAACGCGTGGACATTCTACATTCAATCCAATCGTTAGTCGATCATTGGTAATCAGCTGGTTAGAGCGGACCGCCGCTTAGCTTCGCTGACCCATACGTGAGACTGCGTGCAGATAACGTCGACATTTCACTCTCTGGACCGACAGGCTAGAGCGGACCGCCGCTTACCCGAGTCGTATCTAGTCTGCTGAAATTAGACGCGAATGTGCAGTAATTCGAAGCGAAAGGCTCGACGTGCGGGAAGGAAGAACTTCCTACGCCGTCTCGTACGTGAATACGTGGGCACCAAAGCCTTACCGTCGATCTGTGCATCCGCCACCGTCCTCGTGGCTTCTCAACGTTCCACGCCGACAACCTTATCCGATACAGGGAAGCCGAACATTGCTGAATCCCCGCAACGCTGGGCGCTCATTCCTTTGGACATTCAGCCTCGCAGTCCTTACGCAGCATCGATACCAGACTACGATCCACGGAAGCAGAGATATCTCTGGAAAGAATATTGATTTGTTCGCTATCAAGGTGGCAAAGGTAGGAGTTTTCCACATTTACCGCGTTAGCGTGTTCGTAAAAGCGTTCGTTGTCCCACGGAAGGAACCCGGCATTAGTCGCAATTAAGCGAGCCGTTTCCGCGAATTGGCTGCGTGTCGCCTCCGAGTAAAACGGAAATTTTCCACCCTCGTGACGTGACAGTAGACAATTGCAATCGTTATTTCCTTGCAAGGAAGTGTCGCATTTACTTTCATTTGAATCGTAGACGAGGAATGCATAACACTTCCCAATGAATATTATATCTTATCATGAAACATAGATATGAGATGCAATATCTCGTTTTAAGAAGCATTTGAACTCTATTGCTTCGATACGTAGACATCTGCAAACGCTATTCCCTTGCAAGGAAGTGTCGCAGTTTCATTCATTTGAAGTGTAGACGAGGAATACATAACACTTCGCAAATCATATTATATCTTACCATGAAACATAGAAATGAGATGCGATATCGCGTTTTAAGAAGCATTAGAGCACTATTGCTACGATAGGTAGACATTTGCAAACGCTATTTCCTTGCAAGGAAGTGTCGCATTTACATTCATTTGAAGTGTAGACGAGGAATACATGACACTTCGCAAATCATATTATATCTTACCATGAAACGGAGAAATGAGATGCGATATCGCGTTTTAAGAAGCATTAGAACACTATTGCTACGATACCTAGACATCTGCAGACGCTATTTCCTAGCAAGGAAGTGTCGCATTTACATTCATTTGAAGTGTAGAGGAGGAATACATAACACTTCGCAAATCATATTACATCTTACCATGAAACATAGAAATGAGATGCGCTATCGCGTTTTAAGAAGCATTAGAAAGCTATTGCTACGATACGTAGACATGTGCAAACGCTATTTCCTAGCGAGGAAGTATCGCATTCACATTCATTTGAAGTGTAGACGAGGAATACATGACACTTCGCAAATAATATTATATCTTACCATGAAACATAGAAATGAGATGCGATATCGCGTTTTAAGAAGCATTAGAAAGCTATTGCTACGATACGTAGACATCTGCAAACGATATTTCCTTGCAAGGAAGTGTCGCATTTACATTCATTTGAATCGTAGACGCGGAATACATAACACTTCGCAATGAATATTATATCTTATCATGAAACATAGATATGAGATGCAATATGTCGTTTTAAGAAGCATTTGAACTCTATTGCTTCGATACGTAGACATCTGCAAAAGCTATTTCCTAGCGAGGAAGTGTCGCATTCACATTCATTTGAAGTGTAGACGAGGAATACATGACACTTCGCAATGAATACTATATCTTATCGTGAAACATAGATATGAGATGCAATATCTCGTTTTAAGAAGCATTTGAACTCTATTGCTTCGATACGTAGGCATCTGCAAAAGCTATTTCCTGGCGAGGAAGTGTCGCATTCACATTCATTTGAAGTGTAGACGAGGAGTACATAACACTTCGCAAATCATGTTATATCTTACCATGAAACATAGAAATGAAATGCTATATCGCGTTTTAAGAATCATATGAACTCTATTGCTACGATACGTAGACATCTGCAGACGCTGTTTCCTAGCAAGGAAGTGTCGCATTTACATTCATTTGAAGTGTAGACGAGGAATACATAACACTTCGCAAATCATATTACATCTTACCATGAAACATAGAATTGAGATGCGATATCGCGTTTTAAGAAGCATTAGATATCTATTTCTACGATACGTAGACATCTGCAAACGCTATTTTTATGGAAGGAAGTGTCGCATTTACATTCGTTTGAAGTGTAGAAGAGGAATACATAACACTTCGCAAATCATATTATATCTTACCATGAAACATTGAAATGAAATGCGAATCGCGTTTTAAGAAGCATTAGAGTGTCACGTCTCGGGTCGCGGAAAACTAACCGTTGGCCGGAGCGACACGCAGCCTCGAACGGTTTCGGCTCGCACAATTGCGTCGAAGACCGGGTTCTTTTTGACTCGCGAAACACGGATCGAGGAAGCCACGGACGCGGATAAGAAAATATTCGCTTACCTTTGAATTCTTGATTGTTGCTAATGTTTAATACCCTTCTTCCAGGTATCGTCGTCGGCGCGGATCGTCCTGGGGTATGGAACCAGCGTACGGACTGCGAGGCGGAATCGTCAGCGGAACGAGTACCCAGGTAGGCTGCTCTCGAATGCGGATCGGCGATGGATGCGGCGATGCTGGACGGCTGTGCGGCCGGTGTGCAGCGGAAGGAGAGACGGTGCAGAGATGTATGTACGAGGTGACTGTTGCACCAATGTATTCGCGCACCAATGAACGTATGAAGTTTTTCCTTCCCGCGCGACGAGTTCGTTTGTGTGTACCGGAACGAGGCATTCGAGTCGGATTCCAAATGTCCAGATACGGGTCCACTAAGCGGCGGTCCGCTCTAGTTTACCGGTCCAGAAATATGGAAAATCGACAGAGATCCTTGCTTTAGTCTCGCTGTGGGTCGATACAGCTAAGCGGCGGTCCGCTCTAACTGGTCGGTTACCAAGTTTGACTAAAGGTCAGAGCGAATGATCACGAAGGCGCGAGAACTCGTGAAAAACTTCGGAATAAATGGATTTATAACGATAATAAAAGAAAGGAATGTTTCGAATAACGAGAATTGTAAGTACTGGTAAAAATAAAGTATATTCTAAAATAAAACTAAGCTTACACTGTTACTTCCCTATGCTAAAGATGACTAAGTTCTAGAATTCGATGATTTAGAATATAATTAGAGTTAGAGTTTGGATTTTAAGTTGAATTTGAGTTTGAGTTGGAATAGTAGAATTAGAGTTTGGATTAGTGATTCGAATTGAGAGAGGTCCGCTCGCTTGGAGCGGATGGCTCGAACTGACTCTCAACTCGCGAGCACGCGACCTCCTCGGATCGCGAGGCGCGCGAGTCGTGGGGCGCCAGAGTGGGGTGGACGCTCGGCCCGCGGAGTGGGATGGACGGTCGAGGTGGGGCGCGCGCGTTCAGCGTGAGTCACGCGCGTCGGGCGCTCGCTTGCGCGCTTTGCTTATCCTCTATTTCTATTAAATACGTTTTAAAATTAGAATTACACACGCGATGTCTTATGCTAACTTGTGTGTGTTGTGTCGTGTATGTACATAGAGTGTAGTGTTTTTAGAGACTAGGACTTGCTTAATCTTAATTATAACAATATGTGAAGTACGCATATGGGTGCGTAACGGCGGACGACTCTTCGTAATATGTGGAATGATCCTCGTACGGAGGCTGTGGCTCGCTCGTGCTCCAGGTGTTTGACGGGTACGCGTCGTGACGCGTTGATGTGGTCCAACTCCTGGGTGCGAGGGTGGCTGCCTTAGCTCGGCGATCATTCTGTGTTACCGTGCGTTCGTGTTCTCGTCTCTGCAATGGCGGCAGGCGGTGCGTGTGGCTCTGCCGGGGGGTGTGGGAGGTGCCGTGAGGCTCGGCGGACGTTACACCTCCCCCCTTGGAAAAGGAATCTTGGCGATGCCAAGATCTCCTGTCTGAGAGTTGCGTGGATGATGACGAGTCGAACGTGGTGATTCTGCCGGTTGGCGGCTTGCCCTCGGAGATGTCCTCGCCGGATGAACTGCGGCGGGCTCGTTTCGTAGTTACGGAGTGACCTGGGTTGATTGACCTGGCACTTGAGGCACTAATTCCACTATTATTATCGTCTTTAGGATTCGTCGCACTCACTTTTGATTCCATCGAACTTTTCACTGTCTTTTCAGTCTTTGATTCTCTCGTTTCAACCATACTCATTCTTTTACATAGCTTTAGTTTATTCGCGTGTACAATTTTGTAGCGGCCCTTAATTGATATTTTTACATTGTTATCGTTCAGGACTTCGACGATTCGGTATGGGCCTACGTATTGGGAGTGAAATTTATGCTTACTTGGCTCTCTAAGCAAAAAGACCCATTGACCTTTTTCGAATTTCTGAACGTTTAGTTTCTTATCGTAGTAAAATTTCGCTTTTCGCTTCGCGTTGTCGAGATTTTCCCTAGCTATCTTTTGTGACGTTGTTATTTTCTCGTTTAAGTGTATCAGGTAATCAGAATATGTTTCATTTTCTGTATTATCTGGGAACGGAGTATCGGATGGTGCTCTGGCTATTCGCCCGAAGACTAGCTCATGCGGAGTGTACAATGTTCCTTCGTGGACGCTAGTGTTGTAGGAAAACATGGCGTACGGGAGCCATTTTTCCCAGTCGTCGATGTCGCTGATAAAATGTTTAAGATATTCGGCTAAAACGTGGTGCGAACGTTCGACCGATCCATTCGTCTGTGGGTGAAAGGCTGTTGATTTGTACTGCTTGATTCTAAACTTTATCGCGATTGTTTTAATTAGGCTATTAATAAAATTAGCACCTTGGTCTGTCAGAATACCCTTGGGGCATCCGAATTTGCAAATAAAACCTGTTATCAATGCTTCGGCGATATCTACGGCTGTTGTGTGTTTTAATGGAATGGCTACGGAATATTTAGTGAGAAGGTCTTGTATGGTCAGGATGTTGGTGAAACCGTCAGGAGTCGTTGGGAGGGGACCCATGACGTCCATAGAAATTTTATCGAACGCGCATCCCGGTGTGTCGGTTAATGTCAATGGTTGTCTAGTTTTTACGCGTACTAATTTTTCTGATTGGCAACTTCTGCATTTTCCGATATAGTCCTGAATTTGATGTTTCATGTTTGGCCAGTAATATCTCTCCCTAATTCGCGAGTACGTTTTGTTCACGCCCTTGTGGCCTCCTGTCGGAGTGTCGTGACATTCTTGTATGATTTTCAGTCTTTTATCTTCCGGAGGAATATGAATTAACCCTTGGCATACGGTTATTTGTACCGGGGTTTCGTAGAATAAATCCTGCAATGCGCGTTGGATTTGTGCCCATCGTATAGTGTCTAAGGTAACTTGCGCGATACTGAGTGTTTTCAATTGTAGTTCGTTGACTACGTCGTATAAAGATCTTAAGGATTCGATGACCATGTTGTAATCAATGGCTCTAGATTCGTGTTCGATAATGGGTAATTGAATTTGGTGATATTGATCTATTTTAGTGACTCGAGCCCTGGTTAAGGTTATATCGTTTTTATTGAAGAAAAATTTTCCCGCTTTTTGAATTTCGCATGCTCCCGCGTCGTACGGTTGTCCCGATTGTGTTATAAATATAACAATGTTATCGCGCCTAGTCGCGATCGTGTCCCTTGTAAATTTGAAGAGGGGCTCGTATCTAACGTGTTCCCCTGGTCTCGGTTCGTAAATTTCTGCGTTACCGGCTGTCGTTCGTGGCGTCGGTATGGCAGGAAGATTTCGAGGGAGTGTATCGGGTGTTGGTTGGTTATCATCGGAAACTGGCGACGGTGGAGGCGGAGGTGGAGCTTTGGTCCTTTTTACTTTAGGTGGAAGAGGCGAAGGATCGAAAATATCTTCGTCGGAGGATGAAGGTTGCGTAATAGGTAGAACTTTCACAGGATTCCTTGATAGAGCATCCGCATTGGAGTTTGATTTGCCTGCTTTGTATACCATATCGTAGTCGTATTCAGCAAGTTTTAACCTCCATCGCACGAGGCGACTGGACGGATCTTTAACCGAATTCATCCAGACGAGTGGACGATGGTCGGTGACGAGCGTGAATCGGTTTCCGTAAATGTACGGTCGAAAATGATGCACGGCGTAAACGATGGCTAGGCACTCTTTCTCTATGGTGGAATAATTCCTTTCGGCGGAATTTAATAATCTCGACGTGTAGGCTATTGGCAAATCGCGACCTATACGCCCCTGACTAATTACAGCGCCTATTGCATCCGCTGATGCGTCTGTGGTTATGATGAATGGCTCTTTAAAATTCGGAAATTGAAGTATCGGCGCCTCGCATAGCGCGTCGCGTAATTTTACGAAGGCGTTTTCTTGTTCGTTTCGCCAAACGAACTGCGCGTCCTTCTTTAACAAATTAGTGAGTGGCTTTGTTATATTCGAGAAATTTGAAATAAATCTTCTATAATAACCAGCGAGACCTAGAAACTGTTTAATTTGTTTTTGATTGCTAGGCCTGGGAAAGTCTCGTACTGCGCTTACTTTCGAGGGATCGGGTTTCACTCCGTCCTCGCCGATAATGTGCCCGAGGTAACTGACTTCCCGTCGGAGAAATTCACACTTATCTGGTTGGAGGACCAGATTAGCCTCTCTTAAGCGTTGCGTCAATTTCTCGTATTTATTTTCGTGCTCTTGGAGCGAACTAGCGTAAACGACTATGTCGTCCAAATATACGAACAGCTCATTTCCTTGGAGTCCCGCAAGCACATTATCCATTAATCTTTGGAAGGTAGCCGGCGCGTTCTTCAACCCGAAAGGCATGCGTGTAAATTCAAAGTGGCCGTGAGGAGTTGAGAAAGCTGTCTTATGCGCGTCAGCGGGTTCCATCGGGATCTGATGGAATCCGCTGGCGAGGTCGAAAGTGCTGAAATATTTGGCACTTCCTAATTGATCCAATATTTCAGTTATTGATGGAAGCGGATATGCATCTGCGATCGATTTTTCATTTAATGCGCGGTAATCGATGACTACGCGCCATCGTTTCTTTCCAGAGGAGTCGGGTTTTTTAGGGACAACCCAAAGAGGCGAATTGTACGGCGACTTAGAATTTCGGATAACGTCGTTTTTTAAAAGTTTCTCTACCTGATCGCGGATCTCCTCTTTGTGCACCGGAGGGAACCTGTACTGTTTGACGTTTATCGGCCTATCGTCGACGGTGGGTATCTTATGAGTGGCCGCAGTCGTACAACCTAATTTGTCTCCGTCTACGTAAAATAGATCTTGCGTCTTTTCGATCAGACGGATTACGTGTGCCCTCTCTTCTTCGTTGAGGTGGCTTAATCGTAGTAAATCTACAACCTGCTCTAAGCGAGGTTTCGATGGTCGCTTGTTTTCGGGCGACGTTACTTTCGCAGAGGATTTCGTGATTTCCGCGTATGTTAAGCTTCGCACGCTGGCGCGAGTCGTGGAAAGAGGAGTTCCGGATTTCGGAGACGATGCAGTACGCGGAGATTGATTTGAAAAGTCCCTTTTTCGGGCTGAGCCATTCGGTGTGGCTGAGATTGAAATTGAATTCGTTGAACTTCGTTTTGGTTTAGAGTTAGAGTGTGAACTTGTAAATACCGGGAAAAGCGCGGAGTTATTTTCCCGTGATATAACTGGCACTGGCTCCAGTTGCAAGGGTGGCAGGGCCAACGTGACTACCTCATCCGTCGAGTTAATTACTCGCGTGATGGCCGTGCCCTCCCGTACCTTCACCAGCGCATTCCCGAAGAATACGCCCGGTGCAATATCTATCCGAGGGATTAGTCCTTCCCGGATACCTGAATTGAGTACGCGAATTTTTATTCCCACGTTCATTCGCGGGGGTATGGAGATTCTGTCGAGTGTCTCCGGCTTTATTTTCAGCGGTACCGAAGAAAGTTCGTTCTCGATGCTACCAATTTCGCATTTGAATGGAATCGTTTTCCCGTTCCATCTAACGTGGCTCTTAGGAAAAGAAATTTCCGCATCGGCGCAGAAACCGGATCCGAGGATGCCGTCTGGGCCGAGGGGGAAATCGTCGTTCACTACATTGAACGGTACTACGCGATCAAATAAAACAATATTTACCGTCCCTACGGTCTTTGTTTTTCCGTTTGTGACCCCGGTGATAATGACCGTCTCTGAGCTATCTATGCGGGCGGTGGACGATAAAGCGGAGCGCTTAATAACGTTTATCTCGGCGCCCGTGTCAATCATAAATTCGGTCGGTTTATTCAACGCGTCCGCGGTCAAGACAACGCTTGGCGTATTCGTCTTGCCGGTATAATTTACTGCTGCGTAACGATGTTTTCCTCGGATACCTGGTCGTTCATAGCGAGAGTTCCGACTTTCGAAGGGGCCTCGCGTCCGGTCTCGCGGCGCGGCGGGAGGCCGTTCCCGTTTCCCGAGTACCTGAGGTTATTATTGAATTGACGTTTCCTGCACTCGGTGATTTCGTGCCCAGGGATCTTACAGTAATTGCAAAATTTGGCTTCCCGCGGCGAAGGTTGTCGCCCTGAATCTAACAAAGGCCTCATTGTCGAAAGGTAATTATCTCTAGGATTAGCTGCGCTATTGTAATATTCCTGGCGGGCGGCCGGTGATTGTCGCGGCGGATAAGCTTTAGAGCGACAATCCCTTGCAAAATGTCCCGGATTATTACAAAGGGAACACATTGTTTCCGGGCGTCTTTCCCGGGTTTCGACGCGGGGACGCGGATTCCGCAACCTTTCGCAGTCTAACTCGTGTCTTTTAAATAATTCGCGGGCACGCGAGAATGCTTCTTGCGGGCTTCTGAATGCGTTCGCGGAAATTTGAACGCGAATTTCCGGTATCAGGCCGTCCGTGAAGCAACGGAGAGTGAGATCGTCGACGTTGGACGAGAAACCTTGCGTCGTATACGGACTCAAACGTTCGCAATCTATAATAGCGGTGCGTAGATCCTTCACGCGGCTTATATAATCTAAAATATGCTCGTTCTGCTTCATGTAAATATTTGTCATTTCACCGCGATAATGGTCGGCGGAGCGTACGGCGCCGAAAGAGTTACGAAGTATGTCGGTGAGCTCTAGAATAGTCTGGCATGACTCATCTTCTAGCGCGAGGTATGCCCGGCCTTTTAGCTTGCTTTTTATGAGTCGTGTGAATGTGCGTTCGCAGCCGTTGGGAATTAATTCATACGCGCGCTTGCATGCTCGCGTGAATTGAAGGACGGGTATGTTTTGTCCGTCGTAATTTGGAATGGCCTCTAATGCTTGTTTCAAGGAGAGTTCATCGTACTGCGGAACCGACGTTTCCGTGCGTGAAATCGACGGAATAGGCGATGCGTCCAAACGCGGTAAATCTAGCGGCATAGTGTCCGATCGAGTTACGTCTTGTGAACGGCGTACCGTCGCTAATTCGCGGCGCAATTCTTCGATTTGTTGCATCAGAAGAATTGTATTATCGGCGGTTCTAACTGACTCAAC